>NC_090927.1:791190830-791512313 GCF_040938575.1 Ambystoma mexicanum
GGCCAGTAGAGTGGCTGATAGTTCTGCATGCTGTTATTATCATTACCAACTGCAGAAAGCGAGGTTGCCTACACTATTTAACTCTCAGGGAACCCTTTCTACCCTGCCTCCTCCCCACCCACAGCCCGCCCTATCTGGACCCATAGTGGTGTGCTGCTGGGTCCCCTGACCAAGGAACACATATAGGCCTTTCCCGTCTGCACAAGCAAAAATCTCAATCTTCATAGCACTTGGAGGACCTAGTTTGCTGCACACCTCGCCCAGTAAGTGTTTTCATTTTGTTGGTGCTTTAGATTTTCATCTTTCCCTCCCAATGCAATCTGTGTTTGTGTTTACACAGCATGTCTTCCTTTTCCTGCCCTTCTCTAGACTATATAACCAGAACTCATCAGTGGGCAGACAATTTGCACAGCACCACCATCAACTGTCCCAGATAAGATTCAACATTTTGGAAGTTGTCCGTGATAGGAATCTGAGAATACGCATTAAATGAGAAACAGAACAATGAGAGTCCTATTGGATTGATAGGTTAGATACTGTAATCCCGGGAGAACTCAATGAGGAATTAAATCTGCATTGTTTCTTGTGATAACTATAATTGTTGAATGTTTAACACTTGGAGCTCAAGCAATTTACAAAACATCTGAGATTGCCAGCAAAAAAGGGTTGTTGTAACATAATACCAATTTATAGTCCTTGATAGATTCCACATTGACAAGAGAATGAGTTCTATCATTGTTTAAAGCCCTTTATGTATTTGATACATATTGGAGATGAAATTCAGAAGCTCTTGTACGGGAGCACAACTTGGATCTTTAGCACAACACTGTATAAGTGTTAGAATCAACAAGAGAAAGAACATTTTTGCAACGAAATTCCAAAACTGTAATCCCAATATTAGTACCTCTAAATTGTATAAATAGAGGTCCATTTACGATTCTGATACTGCAAGCACAATATTAGTACCTCAAAACTGTACAGATTGAAGTTTATTAATGAGTCTGCATGTAGAAAGTTTCACAGTTTTAACACACCAGATGCCTATTGATAAGGTGATCTATTACATTTTTAGAAGCCTTGTCACATTTTCTGCCTTACCAAGGGATGTTATCCTGAGCTTCAGATGCCTTTTGCATGTATAAATAGTTAGAATATTAGCAATATGTTTTTTTTTCTTGAGGTATTTTTACAATACATTGTTATTATGACCTGAGAAATAGTTAATAATTTGTCTAGTGTGTTTACTGGGTCACACAATGATTTTCGATCCTTTAAAAGCATGTCAAGCAGTTAGATCTCTTATCTAAGTAGCTAACTGTTATGCATAAGACTGAGTTGATGTTGCATTGGAATTACATAATTTTACAAATGCTGAATATGACAAGCATATTGGGACAACTCGAGATACAAGACAATTTTGTATAGTTTCCAACATGCACATGTTTATTAGATTATAATTATAGCCTTAATTAATTATAGCCTTAATTTAGTTGTCTAGCTTAGCACGACATAACCTCATGATCACCAAATTAAGGGAATGTTCGTAAACATCGAAATAAGTGGAATGATAAGCATCAGCCTAGCGTGATGACATCAATCGCGAGGGAGACAACATACGCGGCAGAAGTCTTTGTGGGAGACGTGACATTTCGGTCTTATAAGACAAGCTGTCTGCGAGGTAAGAAACATTCCATTACCTACTTCTACAAACCTGAAAGGCCAGAATACGTAACTCTCAAAAGGTAAGAACCAGGTACCTTGATATTATTCACTAAGAGATTCTCTCAGCTATCAGACTCAAACCAGCGCCTAAATTTATTATTTTATTTTTAATTCTTGTAACGCGCTTCACGCCCATGGGCCTCAGAGTGCACACAAAGAACGAGGACGGTACATACAGAACATACAACATAAACTAGGTTAAACCACAGGTTTAGGAAATGAAGGTTTACACCGGGTTAAGATTGCAGAGGAGGGTCTTAGTCTGCTTTTTGAAGACCTCAATGGAGGAGGCCCGTCTCACATCGAGGGGCAGCTTATTCCAGGCAGAAGGTGCCTGGACATCAAAGGTAGTTCCACCGAAGCTTCTCAGCTTGTACATGGGTTGCACCAATTTCTGAGGATAGTAGGAACGTAAATGACGACCAGGTGAAAGGGTTGTATATCGATCGACTAGGTATTGCGGGGCCTTGTTGTTACATCACTCATAAATCAGAGATAGTAACTTGTGTGTAAAGAGATGTTTAATACAGAGCCAATGCATTTCCTTTCTGGTCCCAGTTACGTGGTCTCTCCTGGACAGACTGTGAATGGACCAGACTGTGCTATTCTGCGTCCTTGGAGCCCATGGATATTGGCTTTTGGCGTAACTGCCAACAAGCTGTTGCAGTAGTGCAGGCATGAGTTTATCAGGTCAGTGGCTAGTAATTATCTATTTGTAAATGATATATAGGGGCGAATGTAGTTCAGCAGTTTGGTAGTGTAGCCACATACAGCACGAATATGGCCAACCTGCTATTTCACAGTGAGCGCGACATCCAACCCTACACAAGGCTCTTGGCCACGCAGAATTAATTTAATTCCTGCAATAAGAAAATGTTCATATTCTGGGCCACGCTTTTTAATTCTTTGGCCAAAAGCTGTGATCAGAAGCTCAATTTTCTCTGTATTCAAAACAAGAGAGTTAATAGCCATCCACTCTTGGATGAATTCATAGATGGAACTAATTGCATGCGCATCCTGGGTGTAACCGGACAATTCCAGCATAACCTGGGTATCATCTGCCTAATTCGTAAACTGGACACCCAGTTCATCCAGGAGAGCAAGAAGCAGTGTGATTTATATATTAAAGAATGTAAGGGATAGAGAAGATCCCTGAGGTACCCTGAAGGTCACTGGTGTTGGAACAGAGCTAGCATTCCCAGTGGCCATATTAACATTTCTAGGTCCAATAAAAGATGAGATCCAGTGAGTGGCTGACGTGGAGCAGTACACCTGCTCGCCTAACCTGGTTGCTAACAGCGAGTGATCAACCAGGTTAAATGCGGCGGACAGGTCGAGCAGCATAAGAAGAGCCGGGTGGCCTTTGCCAACAATACTGGCTAAATTGGATTTCAGATCCAGCATAGCTGTCTCAGTACCATGCCTGGGTCTGAAACTAGATTGTCGAGGGTTAAGTATATTGTTGCTCTCAATAAACTCCCAAAACTGAATATAAGCCACACGATCTAGGACCTTAAGTGAAAATGGCACATTTCTTATAAGGTGATAATGTTTTGCTAAAGTGGGGTCCAAGTTACTCTTCTTTAGCAGAGGAGTAACCCAAGCTTCCTTAAGAATGGATGGTACAATAGCCTCTGCAAAGGAGAGGTTGACAAGTCTAGTTATCCATGGAGACAGGGTATCCATGCAGGCCTCAAAAATACTGGCAGGACAATTATCCCGAAGACATGAGGTTGGTTTAATTCCCACTACAATAGTACAGATCTGGACCTCTGGGTACTGTTTAAATTAAAAAAAGATGTGTGCATTTTCAATCTTGTTATCGGAAATCAAATGATTAGATAGATGATACAGTCAATTCGTAGGTTTACAGCACAGCTGTTGCTGAGCGGCAATAGACTGTTGGTGGTTGGCAATTTTAGAGCTAAACTCATCATGGATGGTTTGACACCAAGCAGAATCTTTAGTGAAAGCTGTTTCGGGGAAGGTTTGCCCTCACACTCTTTAAGAATAGAGAAGAGCTCACTGACATTTGATCTAGCTGAGGAGATCCTGTAGTTAAAGCTAAGAGACTTTTCTTGCGTCAATAATAGCCTTTTTGTGGGCTTTAGCAGCTAGTTTCTAATTAGAGAGCAAGAGAGGAGTAGGCTGTCTGCGCCAGCCTCTCTAGGCTTCCCAGTTAGACCACCGAAGGGCACTAATTGTCTCAGCAAACCATCGGTTTTTATTAGGTTTAACTTTTATTTGTTCGCATTTTCGATAGCGTCATTCATGACTGAAACAAGATGGGAAGCAAGCTATCAGAATTGTTGAAGGAGTCCATGGGGCTAAGCCTGATCAGCAATTCCGCTGACAATTTTTTTGGGGTGACATTTTTTTACATTTCTAGCAAAAGTGAATTGTTTGGGTTCCAAAATAGATTTCCTGTATTTTGTTTTAAGGGTTCAAATCTTTATATTATGTAAAAGGAATTTTAAATGTTTATATTTTTTACTGCTCAATTGCTGTCTATTAACATCTTTGTAAAATTTTCTGTTTTGAAAGGTTGATTCACTCAGCCAACCAAAATAAAAAAATAAATAAATAAATAAAAAAGATTTCAGACGCATTGCTGGTTGAGGAAGAGTAAAATGTACTAAGTGGTGATCAGACCACAGACATTGGGTTACGCCAATATTCATCACGGTTATGTGATGTTGCATCAGCCAATCAAGGGTATGTCCATCTCTGTGGGTGGGGGTCATGATCTTCTGGGTGAAACCGATGGTGTTCAGTGCTGAGAGAAGAGAAACTGCCTGTTTATCTTGGTGGTTGTTAGCCCAGAGGTTAAAGTCTCCTAGCACTATCAAAGTCGTCCTTGGTTTGGTGATGATATTAAGCAGACTGATTAATTGTTCTTCGAAGAGGGGGTGTCAGTTGGTGAATGGTAAATTACCAATATAGTAAGAGAGCTGTTTTCGTTTTGCTTAATTTTGACTACCAAACTTTTACAACCATCTGGGGATGTATGTGTATTAGCATGTATATTAAGTCATTTATTAAAAATGATGGCTGACCCTCCACCTCTGCAATCGGGATGTTCGGCTCTGAGCATGGAAAAATCAAGTGGAATTGCCAATGTGGCAGAAGTGGGTGCAGAGTTCCTGAGCCAAGACTCTGTTATTGCCATAACATCAGGCATGGTCTTGGGGAGCCAGTCATGGATCTCTACACCATGCTGCATAATAGAGCGCGTGTTAAGAAGTGTGACATTCAGACCCGTATCCTGATATTCTGGTTTATTTAGCTTCTGGATATTAGAAGGAGAAGAGTGAGCATTTTCGGCGTCAATTAAAGATGGTTCCAGGGAATTACTAAAATGAAATTAAGAGGCTCTGATCTTAATTGGTTGCTAGTCGGTTGGGGGGGAACCAGTGGCTCATTGGTCAAAAATGCTGAGCCAGATAAGTCTTCTTGGGCTGGAGGAGAAGGCTGATCTTCCAGTTTACACAAAGCTGGTTTGGGGGCATCATACGATGCAGAATAATGGCACAGCTAGATAGTGTGATGTAACAGAGGACACACAATATTTAGCTAGAATACCCACTTGCTTTTCCAAGTAGGAGGAGGAGTTATAGATGAACGAAGACAAAGGAGTTGTACGCAACTCATTAATAATATTGTGAATGGAATGCATTCTGCAGAGTGTGTAAATGGTTAGGAAGATTGAAAAGAAAAATAGTACCTAATTGCTGCAACGTGAGCAGGGACTGATCCAGCTGCTACCGACCAACTCTGAACCCAAACCGGCACTAACCGGCTTGCCCCTAACAGGCTGACGCTAATGCACCTGAGGACTAAGCAGTAGGGAAAAAACTACAAACTCAGATGGTAGATGTAGTTCAACAGATGCTGGGAGACGATCAGAACAGGGATAAAAGAGCAGCTGATGATAGCAGAATGAACTATGTGCAAAACACGTAATAAAAGTAATGGACATTTAGAACAAAAATATCATTTAAAATTCATAAATGTCATCTAAAATTCATAAAAGATACAATACATTTTCGATCAACACGGCCTTACAAATAAAAGCAATTAAATTATGCCTAATAATGAATTGACAGTGAGGAGCAAAACCAATGACAATGTAGCAAGAACTAAGCCACTCTTTGCTTAATGTTTTTTAAAAGCACTTTATAAGTATCTGGTAAAGGTGCTAATAGATACATTGCTTGTGACGGGCGTCAGCCCTCACCGCCAGGCAGGACATACACATACGACTGTGTGTTGATTATGATAAGAGACTTTTTTCTATGAACAGTAGCATTTTCATTTTTTTCTGCAACCATTGTTATGTTCTGTTTCTTTATTAACAGAACTTCCAGCATCCTTGAGTCAACGGGCCTCATGCGAGTTTGCCGGGTCCAGAAATAAGGGTGCCGCTAAGCTCACCGGAACCCTTGTTTCCAGACTGGCAAACTATGGATTCGCCTGCTGGAGACTCTGTGCCCGACAGGTGTGACCCTGCCGGGCACAGCGGTCCCGGTAAACAAAGCCGTCACAGAAGCACCAGCACAGTTAACAACGGTGCTGGTGCTTCCGTGTCCCCACTCCGAAAGAGACCTATGGGAATGGGGATTAACAAAATTACTGGCGCCAGACTTCCTGGCCGCCGGACTTGTAATATCCTTTGGCACTGGGAAGTCAAGCGCCAGTCATTTTTTATGGGTCCAGCGGCAACCCGCTGGTAGCAATGGTAGGGTTACCATCATACCCGTAATGAGGCCCAATATATTGTTACAGAAGCACAGCTATAGTTGCTAACTTCACAGTTGCATTGCAATTTTAAAGAATATACATTTACCAGCGGTACCATCCAGTGTTGCAAGGGTCTGTAGCTGACATGCATGTGGGGCTCTGCTATAGCCTTGTGTATGTTTTACTGTGTCATAACTTCCTATTTTTGAAAATTGCAAAATTGTCAATCTCTCAAAATCGCCTATACTGACAGCACAGGGCTGGACCCCGCTCCACCCCTGTGCAGTGCGAATGGGTGGGCTTGGTCAAATTTCACTGTCGCCAGTACACCACAGACTCTTATGCATACCTTGTCTCCTAACTTCCTATTAATGAAAAAGTCACAAAATCAGCAATCCCGCGAAATCGCCTATACTGATAGCACAGGGCCAGACCACTCCCTGTGCAGGGCGAATGGGTGGGGTTGGTCAGATTTCAATATAGCCAGTACATCCAAAACTGGCATGCTGACGTCGTGCCAAAATTTCATCCCACCAACTGTTGTGGGACTGGAGCCAACATTAACAAAACATCGTCAATCTCCCCAAATGACCTATACTGATAACACAGGGCCCGACCCAGACCTTTGTAGGGTGAATAGGTGGGGTTGGTCAAATTATGCTATCGCCAGTACACCATAGACTGGTATGCCGACGAGGAGCTATATTTCAGCCCACTAACTGTTATGGGGCCGGAGCCAACCATGAACATACAAACACACTTTCACAAATATATATATATATATATATATATATATATATATATATATATATATATATATATATATATATATACACATATATACATTACACTGTCACGGTAGTGGCTGTAGTTATGGTTAAGTTGTTAATCCCATAGGAAGGGCACTTTTTGTGTGGCTTATAACTTCGCTCCCCCTGGACGAATCCTCACCAAACTTTGCAAAAAAAGTATATGGGCCACTCCGAATTTTGCAAATTTTAGTGAGGTTTGGTTCAGGGGGGGCAAAGTTATAGGGGGGGTCCCAACATTTCTTTTTTTCCCATAGACATAATGGGAAAAAACTTTGCGCACGCCTACAGCTCAAACCGCTGGATGGATTTCCACCAAATTTGTGGCAGGAGCGGTGACTTAGTCCCAAAAGCGTGCTTTTGTTAATTTGGTGTAAATCCATCCAGGAGTTTTTTTTTAAATGGCCAAAACATAAGGCAAAACCATTAGTGATAACTATGTCCGCTCCGCGGACACATTTCCCTGTTTGCTTCGCGGACAGGACACCGATTGGCTAGTCAGCTTGCGTCATGTCAGCAGAAATGCAACGTGTTCGGCGATTGGCTGGGGTGAGGCGTGAGGTGCATCACACTGTCTAGATGCACCTGCCATCTTGGATCGGCCGACAGCGTGGCGGCAAACAGAGGCAAAATGCAGTTTTGGGGAGTGTGTTGGTGTGCAGGAGTGCTTGGGGAGGGTTGAGGAGTAAGAGATGGGTCAAATACTGTATTTGTTTAGGTGGCAGGTGCCCTTGATGTGTTCGCCATGCCCGCGGTCGTAGCGGCTGCCCGCGGACACAATATTATAATGCACTACTAGCTATTTTACTTTAGTATGATGTTGGTTTTGGGTTGTTAGTACAGCATTGATTATAATTAATATGATCTATAAGCAGCCCACATACCACAGTCAAAATGTTTGGAGTTATAGGTGTGTTATGCTGTGGTGGTTGTGGATAGGGCCTAGAGTCTTGAGTGCACGGCCGAAGGCCATAGGCCGTAGGCCATGCACCCAAGACTCTTAGCCCTGGCCACAACCACCGCAGCATAACACACCCATAGAATCAAACACCCATCAAATATCCACAACCCAAACGTTTGTGTACTGTTTTATTTGTAGAGTTTGTATGTCAAGTTTTGGCTAGGTTATGCAGTTAAGATTGTAAAGTTTGTAACAAGGAGTGTGGTTTTTATGAGTTTATTTATTGGATATACTTACTGATTGAGTTTTTTGTGGTTGTATGCAGTTTGTTCATGACATGGGTAACTGGACCAGACATACTTTTTCTATCTCTGTGAAAAAAGAAAAGATCCTATGTTAGAGCAGGTAGTTCATAATGAGTTATTGCATTGCATAATAGACATTTGTGTATTTTTTTTACCCTCATATTTAGTACTTTACAAGTACTATGGTTCAAACCAGTTTCTGCGTTTGTTTTCTAAATCATTGGGTGTGTGGGAAAAAAATCCATGCTGCATTAAAAAGAACCTTCTATGGTGTGGTACAATACATTTCTTTCATTGTTTTACTGTTTATTTCTTGTTTCTTGCTAATCTTCTATCTTTGGCTTGCTGTAGATTTGTGGGACAATTAGATACCTGTTGGCGTATTCTAATTGTTTATTTTTACTTTTATGCTCTTCATCTATCTGTTCTGGGTTGTTGCAGATTTTTTGGGGCAGTTAGGTACCTTTTGGCATATTCTAACTGTATACTTCTTGTTTGATTTTAGTAGTATTTGTTTATCTGTTTGCTTGGTGCAGAATCTTGGGGCAGTTAGATACCTGTTGGCCTATTCTAACTGTCTATTTCTTGTTGCATTTTAGTAGTAATTATTTATCTGTTTGCTTGTTGCAGAATCTTGGGGCAGTTAGATACATGTTGGTGTACTCTAACTGTGCACAGTTTTGCAGTTGAAGTTTTGCTTATGTTCATGCACAGATTACATATTAAATTTTGGTTTTAAGAATATTAAGTAAGCATTTACAAGATTTGCTGGCAATCTCTGCTTTAGAGAAATGGTACTATCATTACATTCGAACCATCCACAATTCTTTTTTATATATGCAGTGTAGTGACTTGCATTGGTTGTGGCTCCTGCGTGGTAGATTATACCTATTGTTTGAAGGTTTTCTTACCAAGTGATTCTTGACCATGTGTGAATCCAGTCAGCTTACAGTTGTTTTTTGTACCATCTGCATTGTAACATAAAAGCATTACTATTACATATTTACTATGTGTCTGTATTTGTAAGGTGGAGCGATTATCTGAATTGCAGGTAGTAAATTGTACAGGAGGGGGAGTGACCTCTGACCGGGCCATAGAATCAGAGCTCGCCCTCGAGTACTTTAAGACAAGATAGCTGCACCTTGAGGTGGATGGGGTGCGGGATTCTCTTACTCCAACACCAATCAATAAGGACAACTTCAATGGTTTGGTAAAGGGGAGTCCATTTAATGACAAGTACAAAAAACGGGGAAACATGGAGATCAACAATGATGTGATGGCCCGTCTCGCTTCAACTCCCAACAATATTCATTCAAACAGCAATAGTTATAGTCAAAATTCGTCATCATTGACGTGTAACACTCAAAAGTTTGTCATGCAATTCTATTGGTTGGAAAAGGTAACTTAAGTATAGGTGCTATATCTGTATATGGTAACAGAGTGTGAGGATTGGATAACTCTTATCGGGTGGGCGTCTATGGCCTTCCCTCTACATTACTCATAGAAACGTCACTAATGGTACTATGTCTCATTGGTTCTACTATCTATAGAACCTTAGATTATTTGGCCAACTGTGATTGGGCTGGCTACAACCCTAAGCATAAATCTCCACTTTAATTAGCAGCTTGCAGAATGGTCACCCAGATGCAGTATGCCCCAAGATTCACCCTGCCTCCCTTCCATCAATCAGTACTTTAGGGCCATGTGTTAATCAGTTGGCTGAGGTTGGCCTCGAAACTGTAGCTTCTTGTCAGGAAAAGTTATGGTATCTCCTGCTTTGGGTGACATCAGATGTTGGTACCTCTTCGCGCTTGGCTGGTCATGTGTTAGCAGACTGTGAATCAGCTTCGTTGTCCTTCTATTTGTGCATTTAATTCTCCTTTTCGGCTGCCACCCACCTGGGCCCCCTTATCACAACCTTCACTGGGCAGGCAGGCTGGTCATGCTGCTCTTCTCTTAAGTTTCGATTCTTCGAAGTTACTGTCCACCTCCCTCTCTTGCTTTGACCTCGATTTCCCAGGCACGGCTTGATCCTTGCTGAGTTTTGATTCTGCTGTCTCTCTTCTTGTTTTAGCTGGAATTAGAATCCTGGCCTGTTTGACCCTTAGTAACTTGGGTTAATTCTGCTTTTGTATAAAGTGGACTGCACTTATATAATGTGCTTCGTTGAGGTAGATATATAGTTGGCGCTTGCTGCTCTATTCTTCTACTAAGCATAGCAAGCCGCACTGTTTTCTTAGCTTCTTGCATTACAAGCCTATGTACAGGCGTTAGCTGGTTGAATACTTTCATCCTGCTTTACAGTTACATTTCTTTATATTTCAACATAGTCTCTTCTTCTATGTCTGTGATATCCTTATCCATGGTGTTTCGTCTTTGTGTGGCATCTTTATGTTGTCGTTCTTCATCTGTACGTCTGTCCGGGCCCTTGTGACGTCATCATTCGTCTTCCATTAAGGCCTTTTAAGTTTCATCTGGGACAGTGCTTAAACAATCTTCATTTCTTGTCATTTGCTGGTATGGTTGTCTCAATGGATATCTTACTGGCCATGGTTGTCTGGTTATTGGTGCTTCAATAGGTATTGCTCTTCTGATTGGCACTGGACAGAGTCCTAGTGCGGCTCTCTGCTGGTTTATTTGCTCATCGTACGTCACATATCTCGGTGTGAAAGTTCCTGGTACTTCAAAATGGGCGACTGGAGTGCAGGCCATATTTGGGACCTCCTCTTCACTCCCCCCTCTGGTTGATTCATCAACCACTTCCGCTTCCTCCTTGGGGTTCGTCTTACTTGGTTGTTCTGTATTCATTTCTTCCTCGTGTTCTGAGTTTGTACATGATGGTTTGCAGGAATGTTTCTTCGGCGTCCATATTTTTATCACTCCTTTCAGGTTTCCTACTGTTTTCACATGTTCATCTTTATTCCATGTCACTGGTTGACATTGTCCACTTGTGCTGCAATAGATCAATTTTCCTTCATAATTTCTGTGTTTCCTGGTATACAGAAACTTTGTTCCTTCTGGTGTGTACTTGCTGGCCTTCACAAAGTCTTTTATTTCTTCGCCAGTCTCTGGGCTTCAATCCTGGCTCGACATCAATCATGATCTTCATCCCTATGGCTTTCTTCGCAGTTTTCTGGCATTGCAAGATTAGTATCTTGATAACACAAAATCCTAATAGTATCATCAATAGCAGGGCTCCCAGAAACTTGAATATGTCTACCATCCACTATGGGACCCATGAGAATAGTGATCCAAACCAGCTGTCATCATCAACTTTGTCAGTTTCATCGATCATCTGGTTCTGTAGGTTTATCAGCATACCTATGGCTTCTGTTAAAGTTCCATTTTCCTCATCATGACAAGGTATAAATGTGCAACATGTTTCTCCGATTTTTGCACAAACACCTCCATCCATCGCTGTGATCATGATAAGTACATATCTGTTCTGGAGAGTCATCAGTCGGATTGCTCTTAACTCTTCCTTGATTGCATTTAATCCTTTATTGTCGAGTTGATGGTTTGCAGCAGCTCCCATCTGGTGATTTGTAACCATTTAATATTTGCTCCAACTTGGAATCTTGACATGAGGATTGTCGCAAATACTGATGAGGTGAGGCTGAACAGCCTGTGTTCATATGGGATTGCATGAAATGCTTCTTCTGATTTGGCAGAGAAGTAATTCTCTCTCTTCATTCGGGATACCAGCTCCACAGATCTCCTTCTCCTCAGGTGAGCATCTGCCTTCGGGAAACTGTCAATATTCAGGTAATATTTCGGGATCACTAATGCTGGAAGGTGGACATTCACTATTGTGCATATGCCTCCCCAGTTCTTTGGCAGTCTGATTTATGCTTTGGATCCACACGCCCAATAATGATCCATGATTACTGCAGTTCCGTGGGTCATTCCTGGAGCTTCAAAAATTCGTCCACAGTTCTGATTCTCTCCCATTTTTCCTGTGCCATTGTTCTTGCAGTACAATTTCGGGCTTTCCAGTGGCACTATCTGCAGGGGTCCTGCTCTGTTTTCCACCCATGTCAGTAATCTTGTGAGTCTCAGCCATGGAGGTTTGCACAACCTCTGTGAGTTTTCTATTGCTTCCTTGCAGGCTCCAAGTACCATCCATGCTCAGCAGATCACCACTCCTTCTTCCCATCCATTGGGGGAAAGCACTGTACCCAAATTTGCATTTGGCCTCTGTTCTTCCAAATTTGAGCCACTTCTGGGGTTTTCCTTGGACGTTCAGTCTCAGGTTTATTTCCCATCTTATTCCTGCTCCTTTAACTTTAGGTCTTTCGTACCTGATCACGTGATTCCTAGTATGGGCTCTATTTCTTGTCTTAATGTCCTGAACATAATCATCTTCATCGGGGTAATCTGTTTCAGTTGCCCATATCAATGAGGCATCCCTCCCCATGAACTGGCCTCTGGTGTTGCACATTGCTATATGTGACAGACAATGTGCTATGGGGACATCAATTTCTACAGCCACGAAGATCTTGGATTTCCCCATACTGTACGGTAGAAGTGCACAAACAAAGCATTCTCCTTCTGAAGTTTGCCTTCCAACTTCTTTCATGTGCTGGTACCAAATGTTGTTCCCTAGATGTGCTGTGCTGTCCAGGTAGTCGTTTAGTTCATTTTTATGTTCATGTAAGCTTCTCTTGATTCTGAGTGTCTTCCTGTAGTTTGCTATAACTACATCCCTAAATGCATCTTTATGGCTTTTTCTTGCTGGAGGACTCTCAGGTATTCTGGTCCACGGTGCAGGTCTCTTTATCTGCATCTATGGGGTAGATGGAGGTTTTGCAGTTCTCTCCTTCTCTTCTTGCATCCTTTTCCTGCCATCTATATGTGCCTTTATCAACCAGCAGCCTGTCGCCGGCCCAGTGTATGGCTGTATCGTGGGCCTGGTACTTGTCCCTCGTGTTGGACTATGCATGCTGGATAGTACAGCCTCTGTTGTTCTGTTCTTCAGTTCCTCTTGTAGTTTTCTTGCTCTGGCTATGTTTGGTAGTAGAAGATCTACTAAGATTTGTGTCCTTGCAGAACGCCCTTCTGCGGCTGCTTCTGTTTTCCGCAGGGCGTCTGACAGCACTGCTTCTGTTGACTCTCCTCTTACTTCGTCTTGATTTTTCTCACCATCTCCTGTGAACATATTTTCAGTAGTCAGCCTTGTCTTCTCTGTTGCTTTCGTTTGAAGTTCTGTGGTCATTTACACTAGGCCTGGTTCGTGTGCATTCAGTGTGTGTGTGCATGTGGGTGTCAGTGCTTTGTCTTCATGTCTTTCGTGCCAACCCTGTCTACGGCTTTCCTGCTCATTCATTACCTCAGGTGTGTATGTATCACTGCTAATTACATTCATGTTCATTTCATTTACTTTACCATCAGATTTTCTCGGGACTGGAATGACTATACAAGGTCTCAGTGCTTTTGTGGGTTTCATACGTACATCATCAGGTGAGTGCACTGAAATTGAAACTCTTCGTGCACCAATATAAAATGCAGTTCTGATCGTTAATGATAGTAAAATAATGATAAACACAATGCATAAGTACATTATAGTTCGATAAGTAAGGTGGCAGCATTTTCTTCCAGAGAAGCGAGGGTGCCCCTCTGCTTGTGGGAGGACCAGGCTACTGTTCTGGGCCCCCATCTTGATCATTCGCCAAGTGTCAATGTTATTGTTTTCCCCCACTCAATATCGCTCCTTGAACAGTTAGTGTCATAAAGTGTCAAGTGCTTCACAAGTGTCCCCCCTCTTGCGGAAGGTAATTGTCATGATCACTGCTTCCAAGGAGCCAGGACCAACCCAACGTCCTTGGAAGCAGGCCCCTAACCCGAATCCTAGGCACCAGCCGGTCCCCACTGGGACCTTTTGGACCTTGTCCTGGCGCCGGTGGCACCAGGCTCATCAGAATCATCGGTCCCGGCACTGGAAGCGCCGGGCTCATAATATGTGTGCAGATGCTTGGGTGGACTTACCTGCAGCAGACCATGCTGCTTACTTACCAGACACTTAGAAGTCCTCTGTGAACAGGAACTACTTTCTTACCTGGGTGGGGCAAGCTCCACTCCCTGGATTCAGCACTGGAAAGCTTCTGGAACTGGAACTCTTTTCTTACCTAGGCGGGGCCGTGAAGGAAGATGCCTCATCACTCCAAGGCTATTTAAACCACACCCGATAGACGAAACGTGCTCCGCGTTATTCTGCATCTGCAGCAGAACGCTCACCGAGTCTGTTCCAGCCTTTCTTCTTTCGATCCTGAAATCTGCAAGAAGCATACTTACCATTCCTGTATCCAGTCAACAGCAGCACCTGCAAAGACAAGAAACAGCAGGTTAGCAAGGCAGCCTTAACTCGCAGTGCTTACTCACCTGATGCATCGGCTGCGGTCATTTCCTCACGCTGCACCTCCGCCTGTGAAGACAAAAGCATTATCATTACTTACCGGCACTCCGTGAATTCCAGATTTCTTCACGCTGCATCGCCGCCTGCGGAGACAAAAGCATTGTATTACTTACGGGCATTCCGCGGACTCCGGCGCTGCAACCCAACTTCTGAAAGACAAAAGAAGAGACATTAGACAGGTATTTACTTACGCCCATCGCGCTCGTCGCAATAGAACGCCTGCAAATACTCCGGCATCTCTTCAAGCACGAACTAAGCTGCAAGGGAAAAGACAGTTAGAGCGCTTGCATTTACTCACGCATTTCCAGGCTCTTCACTCCATTTTCCATCTCGAAAGTCCTGCAAGACAAAAGGGGGAAAAGCATTATACGAGTCCTGTTTAATATCAACGTGCCTCGCACCTAAAGACTATAAAGACTAAAAAGGTGTCTGGAAACTCACCGCTCGTGCAGTTAACGACGGTAACGATCCTCTGAGTCCAAGAGGCCTATGTTTCACCAGTGAAGGAACTGGCAACAGCACCCTGCACCAGACGCAGATGGAGAGCCCAGCATTCACCTATCTAAGGTGAGCACGTTGACCTGGGGGGGGCTCTACGGAGAAGCTAGTGAGAGAGAGGAAGAGGGACATTAAACACCCCAGACCATTAACCCCCATATTCTTTCACCGGCAGAAACCTCACCCTACGAGTTCGACACACAGTGCGAAGAGGTCCGACCCCAGAAGCCAATCGAGTCCTGCACATCACTTTTCGAGTCACAGACACCTTCCTGCCAAGACCTGCGCCTCCGTGGGAATCAGGTGAGCGTTACAGAACGCGAAGCCCACCGCAAAACTCCTACCCAGGCGCAATGGAAAACTCAGACACTGATCACTTAGCCCAGTTGCTCGGGGAATTAAGAGCAGAAGTGCATGCAGCTCGTCAGGAAACAAGCTCTTTAAGAAGAGAACTGATAATTTCCAAGGAGTGAACAGAGGATCTCGCTAGGCAATTGCTACAAACGCAGGCAGGACAGACACCTCTGCCCGCTCCAGGAGGAAGCTATCCTTCTGCATCATCTGTAAATCCAGTGCAAATCAATCTACCCAGTAATGTGCCCTTGGCTCCGCCCGGACGTTTTTCTGGTGACCCAAAGAAATTTGCAGTGTTCATCAACCAGTGCCGCTTACATTTCTTATGTCGACCAGCTGCATTCCCAACAGACCAGACCAAAGTGGCTTTCGTGCTTTCTTATCTCAGTGGCAGCGCCGCAGATTGGTCGATCCCTTTAGTCACCCAGGATGATCCGGTTTTACATGATTTCCAGGCCTTCCAGGCCAGCATGGAGAAACTGTTTGCAAGACATGCACAAGGGCAGGCCTTGGACAATGAACTTCTTTCATTACGACAGGGTAATCAAGACCTCTTGACCTATATAGCCTCATTCAACAGACTCATAGTGGAAACTCAATGGCCCGAGGATAAGAGAATAACGCTTTTCTACAGAGGCCTGCGTGGAGAGCTCAAGGATGTGTTAGCTCAAGTTGTGAACCCTCCACAAGAATGTTCAGACTATATTGACTTAGTTGTCCAATTGGACTACAGATTACAGAACAGGAAGGCTGATCGTTCTAAATTTGATACCCGAGTGTTTTCTAAACCACAGACTTCTATTAAGGGAGCTGACACTCTGGAACCCATGCAAATAGGGGGAATGAAAGGTCCTTTAACCCAAAAGGAGCAGGAAAGAAGAAGACAGCTGCAATTATGCCTTTATTGCGGGAAGTCAGGGCACTTTCTTCTAGACTGTCCAGTGAAACCAGCTAAGAAGGCTGTAGGAGCCGCAGATACCGGTACCACAAGTTCGGAGCAGGGAAACGACCTAGCCCGGCAAGTGTAGAGGTCCTCTTGCCGAGCGTTAAGATCTGTCCCGTGACCTCGCATTTCGTGGTGCCCATGGTCCTCATTAGTCCTGCATGTCCGGATCGTTTGCATGCAATTGAAGCTTACATCGACAGCGGAGCAATCGGCAATTATGTGGACCATGAAATGGCATCAAGGATGAATCTACCCCTTGTCCCTAAGGCAGTAAAAGACGTCATTACTACAGTGGATGGCACGGAGATAGCCTCCGGACCAGTAACGCACACCACCCAAGAAGTGACGCTAGTGAGCCAAGATGGACACCGGGAGAAAATCGTGTTCAATGTGATCAAGGCCCCTCAGTTCCAGATCATTCTGGGAATTCCTTGGTTAGAGAAGCACAATCCTCAGATCGACTGGCGAGCAAAGACGGTTCAGTTTCCAGAATGTTTTACCACTTGTTATCCTCGGCCTGAAGTTTCAGTGGCGGCAATCTCTTCTGAGGTTCCCACATTACCTCCCGAATACCAGGAATTCCAAGATGTCTTTCGGAAGGATCAAGCTAACACCCTGCCTCCTCATAGGTCTTACGACTGTCAAATAGACCTGATACCCGGAACAACTCCTCCTTGCAGTAGGATTTATGCCCTCACCGAGCCAGAGAATCTTCACCTCAGACAATATCTGGACCAATACCTAGCTAACGGGTTTATCCGTCCTTCTAAATCTCCAGCTTCATCGGCTTTGTTCTTCGTTCCGAAAAAGGAAGGAGACCTTAGGACTTGTATAGATTACCGCGCCCTGAATCAAATCACCGTTAAAAACAGATACCCGTTACCTTTGATCCCTGAACTCCTGGACCAAGTCAAAGAAGCATGTATATATACAAAGTTGGATCTCAGAGGAGCCTACCACTTGGTACGAATAAAAGAAGGCGATGAATGGAAGACGGCCTTCCGCACCAAGTATGGGCTATTCGAATATCAAGTGATGCCCTTTGGACTGTGTAACGCTCCTGCCGCTTTCCAGTATTTTATGAACGATGTCCTTAGAGAACTCATAGATGTGTGTGTTGTTGTCTACATTGATGACATCCTTGTCTATTCATTATCTGAAGAGGAACATCAGAGACACGTTAAAAAGGTTCTCGAGAGATTGCGTCAACATAACCTTTTTGCCAAGCTTGAAAAATGCTTTTTCAACGTAACTGAAGTTGAGTTCCTGGGATTTATATTGTCGCCTAATGGAGTTCATATGGATTCAAAGAAGGTCGATGCAATCATCAAGTGGCCATCACCAACCTCGGTAAAAGGAGTTCAAAGCATGTTAGGCTTCGCTAACTTTTATCGCAGATTCATTCCTGAATTCTCTTGGATAGTCCAGCCCATCACCGCTCTGTTAAAGAAGAACAAACGTTTTGAATGGTCTACTGAAGCAGAACAAGCTTTTCAGGACTTATAAGCTAGATTCATTTCAGCACCTGTTCTAAAACATCCTCGCCCAGAACTCCCCTTTATCGTGGAAACGGATGCTTCTAGTCTTGCTATGAGGGCAGTGTTATCACAAAGAGATCCGGTCACACACCAATTACATCCAGTAGCCTTGTGGTCCCGCAAATTCTCGGCTTCCGAGATCAACTATTCAATTACAGACAAGGAATTTTTAGCTATCAGATCGGCCTTTAAAGCCTGGCGACATTATCTTTTGGGAACCAGACACACAGTCACCATAATGTCTGATCACCGCAATCTACAATATCTGAAGACGGCCAAAGCTCAGTCTTCCAGACAGCTTCGCTGGGCTCTGTTTCTGGCTGAGTTTGACTTTATAATTACTTATCGACCCGGCAGTAAAAATGGAAAAGCAGATGCCCTCTCTCGGATGGGAGTAGATGAACATTTGACCAATCCAGAACCAATACCCATAATCCCAGAACAAAGGATTTTGGGGTTGGTCAGCGCTCAATCCTTTGAAGACATCAAGACTACAGTCAAGTCACTCCTGACTCCGGCCGATTTGCAGGACTGGCAATTAAAGGGAAAAGAATTCTCAGTGGATCAAGACCTACCATATTTCCAAGGACGATTGTACTTGCCCTGTGAGAAAATACAAAAACAAGTAATCTCCGGTTATCACGACTCTCTAATGGAGGGTCACCCTGGCATTACCAAAACCATGGAAAAGATCAAAAGACATTTCTGGTGGCCATCATGGAAGAAGGATATTAGAGACTTTGTAATCTCCTGCGGTGTGTGTGCCCAGAATAAAAGTCAGAAGGAGAAACCAGCCGGCCTTTTACACCCTCTGGATATTCCTCCCTGTCCATGGCATACCCTGTCCATGGATTTCATCACGGACTTACCTCCATGCTCAGGGTATAATACCATTTTAGTCACTTCATTCCCCTGAAGGGCCTACCTTCGGCTTCAGTATTGGCCCGAGAATTCTTAGAAAACATTGTTTGGTTACACGGTTTTCCCTCGGTTTTAGTCTCCGATAGGGGAAGTCAATTCATCTCCCACTTTTGGCGGAGTTGCTGTCGTCTAGCCCAAATTGATGTAAGACTTTCAACCAGTCACCATCCCCAAACTGACGGACACACCGAGAGGACAAATCAGACTTTGGAGCAATATCTGCGTTGCATGCTCCAACAAACTGAAAATCCTTGGAAGGATATTCTTTGGATCGCTGAATACGCTTACAACAATTCGACTCATTCTGGAACCGGGAAGACTCCCTTCTTCCTATTATACGGACATCATCCTAGAACCTCTAATCTGGATCCTCCCCAAGAATTCGAAACACCTGCTGTGGATCATTTACACTCAGAGATTACCCGTGCTTTTAAGGAAACCACTGCTCATCTGCAAAGAGCTAAAGCTCAAGTCAAAAAAGGAGCAGATCGACACCGTAGAGAGGCCCCTCACTACGCAGTAGGAGATCAGGTCTGGTTATCCACTAAGCACCTGCCTCTAAAAGGACCCCGCACCTTCAACCCGAGATACCTTGGACCCTACCCCATCTCTGCCATAGTTAATCCGGTGGCGGTCAAATTGGAATTACCTGCACATATGAAAATACATCCAGTATTCCATGTCTCCTTATTAAAACCAGTACAACCAGAAACCCGATTGACTGAACTCCCAGAACCTGTTTTGGTAGACGGAAAACTCAAATTCGAAGTAAAGAACATCCTAGACTCCAAAATCTCCAAATCTAAATTATATTATCTGGTGGATTGGAAGGGATACGGCCCCCAGGAAAGGTCTTGGGAACCCTCAGAATTTGTCCACGCACCTCGTCTGGTCAAGAAATTCCATCTGAATCACCCGACAAGCCGAAACCCCCGGAGAAGACACGCTTAGGAGGGGCCTTGAGGGGGGGTACTGTCATGATCACTGCTTCCAAGGAGCCAGGACCAACCCAACGTCCTTGGAAGCAGGCCCCTAACCCAAATCCTAGGCACCAGCCGGTCCCCACTGGGACCTTCTGGACCTTGTCCTGGCGCCGGTGGCACCAGGCTCATCAGAATCATCGGTCCCGGCACTGGAAGCGCCGGGCTCATAATATGTGTACAGATGCTTGGGTGGACTTACCTGCAGCAGACCATGCTACTTACTTACCAGACACTTAGAAGTCATCTGTGAACAGGAACTACTTTCTTACCTGGGTGGGGCAAGCTCCACTCCCTGGATTCAGCACTGGAAAGCTTCTGGAACTGGAACTCTTTTCTTACCTAGGCGGGGCCGTGGAGGAAGACGCCTCATCACTCCAAGGCTATTTAAACCACACCCGATAGACGAAACGTGCTTCGCGTTATTCTGCATCTGCAGCAGAACGCTCACCGAGTCTGTTCCAGCCTTTCTTCTTTCGATCCTGAAATCTGCAAGAAGCATACTTACCATTCCTGTATCCAGTCAACAGCAGCACCTGCAAAGACAAGAAACAGCAGGTTAGCAAGGCAGCCTTAACTCGCAGTGCTTACTCACCTGATCCATCGGCTGCGGTCATTTCCTCACGCTGCACCTCCGCCTGTGAAGACAAAAGCATTATCATTACTTACCGGCACTCTGTGAATTCCGGATTTCTTCACGCTGCATCGCCGCCTGCAGAGACAAAAGCATTGTATTTACTTACGGGCATTCCGCGGACTCCGGCGCTGCAACCCAACTTCTGAAAGACAAAAGAAGAGACATTAGACAGGTATTTATTTACGCCCATCGCGCTCGTCGCAATAGAACGCCTGCAAATACTCCGGCGTCTCTTCAAGCACGAACTAAGCTGCAAGGGAAAAGACAGTTAGAGCGCTTGCATTGACTCACACATTTCCAGGCTCTTCACTCCATTTTCCATCTCGAAAGTCCTGCAAGACAAAAGGGGGAAAAGCATTATACGAGTCCTGTTTAATATCAACGTGCCTCGCACCTAAAGACTATAAAGACTAAAAAGGTGTCTGGAAACTCACCGCTCGTGCAGTTAATGACGGTAACGATCCTCTGAGTCCAAGAGGCCTATGTTTCACCAGTGAAGGAACTGGCAACAGCACCCTGCACCAGACGCAGATGGAGAGCCCAGCATTCACCTATCTAAGGTGAGCACGTTGACCTGGGGGGGGCTCTACGGAGAAGCTAGTGAGAGAGAGGAAGAGGGACATTAAACACCCCAGACCATTAACCCCCATATTCTTTCACCTGCAGAAACCTCACCCTATGAGTTCGACACACAGTGCGAAGAGGTCCGACCCCAGAAGCCAATCGAGTCCTGCACATCACTTTTCGAGTCACAGACACCTTCCTGCCAAGACCTGTGCCTCCGTGGGAATCAGGTGAGCGTTACAGTAATTGTCTCTTGATGTGGGATGCAGTTCCCTTGCTAGATTATGGAAAAAATTATTTAGACTAAACACTTTGGTGAGTCACTTTTACTGTGCAGGTTCAAAAGCTTGTGAGCCCTCGGTTCACTCCTTTAATATGGTTCAATCCTGCGGCTGTGTTGGGCTCAAGTCAGTATGAAGAAATAGAGAAAATGACAACAATATAACAATTAGGGCTCTCGACTTTGCTCCCTCCATCTGTCCCTTGGTGGAAAGATTTTTCAGAATCTCCCCAGATAGTCTCTTTGATGATTGGAACATTCCACTTGGAGGATTATTCCATGCAGGAGCATTCCCAATTGTGCGATATTTGCTGGATCTCGGATGAATGTGGGGGCGTCAATTTCGATAGGCCTCTCCACTAATTCAGGAAAGTCAACCACTATGCTGAAAAAGACTCTGTGCACCAGTCTGCTGTCTTCTAGTGAAAGGGATATTCGTCCTGTCTTGCTGGGTTTAGGATTATAAGTTCTTTCCTTGTCGTGAACAGTGTTTGCACTGTCCGGTCGCGTGGAGTGCGACCAATATGCAAATTTTGTTTAACCAATTGCTCAAATGTTCAGTGTTTGCTGGATCTCGAAGAAAGGTCAGCGTGTCTGTGGTTCTTCCGACAATAGATGGGCACTCTTCGATTATGCGAAAGAAAAGTGTATTGATGAGTTCATCTAGTATCACATGTGGTGGAAGCATTTGTGTCCTTATCACTGTACTCCGTGGGTACGATGAAGGCTTCCGCAATGACAGTAAGCAGGTGTATGATTACCTTTTCATTCTCGGGATCTTGTAGAAAGTCTGTGACACTGGTGACCCTCCCTACCAGTGACGGACATGATACTAATACTAAGTGGAAGTATGTAACCACGTCCTTTGTGATGTCTCTACTGGAGGACACCATAAGTGCTGCCAAACAAAGTGTTGGTAATGGATGGATCAGGATACTGTATCTGCTTTCAATGTAAAAGTCCTTGATCAAAGTGTGTTATAGTCTTTTCCTCAAAAAGGCTTAAGTGTGACTTGGTTCAAAAGTTCATGTCCACAAAACATACTGTGGCTTATATGCGCAATTATCTTCTTCACCCTGCAACTAAGATGCAAAGAATGTCTGTTTTTTATGTCCTTACCCCTTTTTCTTTTGCTTAGGGGAATGTCCAAGTTAAACCACAATTTGCAAAAGGGTTCTTTGTCTTGCTTTACTGCTCATGCGTCCTTCTTCCTCGTCATGGATCTCGTGCTGTGGTTCTTCCCAATGTCTGTATTTTCTTCACGGTGGGGTGCAGGCAGGGTTTTTTTTCCGATATAGGGCTTAATGTCCTTTAGAAAAATCCATGCTCTCCTGCCCTTTAACTTCACAGCTGACGGAGTGCAGTCCTCCCCGATGAAAGGACCATTGAATCTTGGCTCAACCCACCTTTTCCTTGTGTGGTTCCTTACCAGAACTCTATCTCCAGGGAACATGAGTGGAACACGTAGATCTTGAACTGAGTCTGTTGCAGTGTTCCCTTCGGTGTTCTGTGCTGCGCTCTGCACCCTTTTCGTCGTTGTTGCAGCTGGTCTGAAATTACAGTAAGGCTGGATGTCATGCAGTTCATGTACTTTTGCATTTCGGATCCTAGGACCTGGGTTGACTGGGCATCACATCTAGCTCTTTCCCAAAGGGTTAAAGGGGTCCTCATTCTCCTTCCTGTGACTATCTAGTGTGGCGTAACATGATGGTCGGAGCCTGGTTGCTTCTGAAGAGCATACAATGCCAATGGAAGGCAGTGCAACCATCCACTCTTTAGAGTAAGCTTCAACTTGGCTATCCTTTCCTTTAACAAGCCATTGAGCTTCTCACAAATTCCATTACCTTCGGGATGATACGCCGATGAGAACTTGTGCTTTATATCAAGCAACAAGCTGATCTGCTCAAAGACTGCATTTACAAAATGAGCCCCATAATCTGATCTCGTTACTTCACACACCCCCACCTAGGGAGCACTTCCCTCACTAGGAATTTGGCCACACAGGTAGAGTTTGGGTGTGTACATGGACCTGCCTCTATCCATCTAGAGAATGGACACACCACAACAATTAAGTATCTGTACCCGTTGCATACTTGAATCATGTTGACACAATCAACATGCAGATGCTGAAAAGGCCCATTTGGCCGGGGGATGACTCCTCTCATTACTTTTAATGTGTCCCCAGCGGTGAATTTCTGGCAGATTATGCAGTTCACCATAAAGAATGCAACATGCTCAGCTAAATTCGGTATAAACCAGTCTTCCGCGAGCTTTGCTGCTAGATTCTCTTTTGTCAGGTGCATCGGGTAATGCAATTGCTCCAATGCTATTTTTAGTAGGGCTACAGCATCACTGGTTTACCAATGCTGTCTTGCCACCACAAGCTGTCAGAGGGGTTCAAAGAACACCCTCGACGTTTCCACAGGTTTTTCTCCTCCTTCAGTGCCTCCCCCTAGAGCTCCATTAGTTGTGTCTGCCCAAGATCGCAATAGGCTTCTGGTGTGGTTCGTGCTACCATCATTCTTTCATGGGTGCACGCCGCTTCTACTTCCATAATCATCTCACTTTTGGATGACAAATGCTTGGCTTCCATGCCTGCTGCGTGATTTCTGCGCAACACAAAATCTGTCCCTTTTGTGTGGGCGGCGCATTTCACGACCGCTATACCCACTGGGAGCTGTAGTGCCTTAATCAGCCTGTCCAATAAGGCTGCACGCTGCACTGGCATGCCGTCCACTCAGAGGTAGCCCCTCCTTTTCCAGCGCGCTAGGCCTCCATGCACTGTGGACATCACATAGGCGGAGTCACTGTACACCGTTACTTCCTGGTGTGCGTGATTCTCAATGGCGAGTATCAACGCCAATAATTCTGCAACCTGTGCTGAGTAATGAGATAGTATTCGTGCACTGACGAGTACTCGATATTCTCCATTTGCTGTGTGCTTCACCAAAGCAACGCCTGTATATCTTTGTCCGTCAACTTGATCGATTCTCGAAGACCCGTCAATAAAGACGATTTCTCTTTCTGCCAAGGCATTTTCTTTTACCCTGGGGATTTATCATAGAATTCTTCATAATTCGCACAGTCATGTATCGGCTCTCCTTCAGTGACTGGCTTTGCTATGAACGTAGCTGGGTTCACTATTTTACATCGGATTATTTTGATCAATGGATTTGATTTGATCACTTCATAAGCAGAAGCTCTCTGAGATGTCAATGTGCCTTTTGGTTTCTCTAATATGGCAAATAATGAGTGCTCGACTTATAACGTCATGGAACATCCCATTATAATGGTTGTCGCCTTCTCTATGGCGAACGCTGCAGCAGCTAAACTTTATTCGCATGGGAATTGACCTTTCATTACTGGGTCCAGGTTCCCACTCTAATATGCCAAGGGCTTGTACCCCAACAAGGTTCTTTGAGCGAGTACTGCCATCATGACGCTGCCATTTGTATGCGAAAACAGGTATAATTCCTCTGCATAGTTAGGAATTCCGAGAACTGGAGCCGTACAAATCACTCTCTTGAGTTCAGCAAACCCTTTTTCCATCACATCAGACCATTCATTATTTTCCTTTGTCACCTGGGCCTTCTTTAGGGCCTGGAGTAAAGGCTTGGTTTACGAGCTGTAATCGAAAACCCATGCCCTAACACAGTTGCATAGGCCTAGAAAGCTGTGCATTCGCGTAATCGTGTGTGGCTTAGCTGTGTTCAATATTACTTCAGCCCTTTCTGGGGTCACCTTCTTCCCTTCATGAGAGATAAGTTGGCACAGCAATTCCTGTTGACAGTATTGTTGCTTTTCCTTGCCAACCTTATATCCTTTCTCAGTAGCTGAACAGAATCGTGCCTGCATTGTTCTTCTGTGGTATTGCAGATTAGAATGTCATCCACATACTGCAAGACGACACTTTCTAATGCAATATTGCTTAGGTCCATCTGTAGGACTCTATTGAAAATGGATGGGTACTCACAGTACTCTGTGGCAGCCTTCTGCTTTTCAGACGCATTTGTCTGAATGTGAATGAAGTCAGATCTTGTGAGTCACAGTGCAACGGGATTGAGACAAAAGCATTTTTGAAGTCAATCACATTGAAATATTTTGCCTCGACGGGTATATTACATAGGATTGTAGATGGAATAGGGACTAAAGGGTACTCGGCTTCAACAATATCATTTAATACTCGTAAATCCAGGATTAAACGCCAAGACCATCCCTTTGATTTTTTGACAGGATAAACCGCTGTATTACACAGTGACTCTGACATCACTAAGATGCCCTGGTCCATCATGGCAGAGATCGTCTTAAAAATCCCTTCATCTGCCTCTCTGGACATGGGATATTGTGGGACTCTCAGCAAAATTGCTCCTGGCTTTAGTTTAATGTTCACTTCTCCCATCCCCTTCAAGAGGCCTATGTCATAGTGTCCTGTAGTCCATACTGAGACAGGTACTTTAGCTATATCCTCATCAAAATGTTACGGACGCTTCAGCACCAACATCATTCTCTGAGGAACTTCTCTTCTGATCATTTTTACCCAAAAGATGAGACTCACTTCCACCCTTGTTTCTTCTGAGTTTGATCGTTCTTCAAACAGATCGTCATCGGTGACGTCAGTGACTCGATACTGGTCTTCAATGGTGATGATCACGCACCATTGTCTGCCTTCATCATTGTGTCCGTCGACCAATGCTACTTTCCCTCGCACTGCGGCAGCATGTATCATCAAGGGAAATACTTGTCTCTCCTCTTCATGCATAGGTATTCTTGGTCTGAATACCAACTCATCAGGGGTTTTCAAAGTTCTGTCTGCGAGGCCTGGCAATCCTGCCATAAGCACCCGCATGCCATATGCGAAAACATCTGGTTCCAGCGGTATAGCTTTCATGGCTATGCTTTGTGAGTATGCGCTAATTATTTCGCATACATTCAAATAATGCATTCCCGGAGTAGGGCATACTATGCCCTTCTCCTTGAATGAAATCGTCATGTTCAATTTTGTCATTAAGTCTCGACCCAAAATGTTTACAGGGGTCTGGCATGAATATAATAAAAGTACATTCATGTCACGCTCTCCTATGGAGACTGGGAGTGCGTCCGTAAAGGGAACTCGGCTGTGAGCTCCTGTGAAACTCTGAGTATCCATGGCCTTGCCGGACAAGCAAAATTTGCCTTCATGTATGCACAAGCGCGTTGCACCTGTGTCCACTAGGAAGGAATAATCTTTACCCCCTATAACGACATTCATCCTAGGTTCCCATGAGGGTCTGGTGTCACTGATAGCATAGAGCACATTAGGGTTCCCAGTGAGCTGTCCTAGTGTATATATAAGTTTGTCCCACTGTACACTTGCAGATTTTCCGCATTCCCACTGTTGCTTCCCCTTCCAGGGTTCTGGATCTGTGGCAGTTGTGGTGGTGCCTGTTGGGTTTGTCCTTGTGGAAGATTCCCTATATTCTGTGGTTGTACCCCTTGCTGCACTCCTTGGGCTTGCTGCTGCACCGTATGATTCTGTGCAACGCCCTGTTGTGGGAAAGCAGGTGGATTTGCCGCACCTGCTCCCATTCCTTGGCTATTCTGCCACGTTCCTTGACTTCTGCACGTGTGCGCCAAATGCCCTGTCATTTCACACAGCCAACATACTGGTGGTGGTCGGATTATTTGTCCATTTGACATATCCGAATTACCATTTTGCACGTTTGAAAGCCTCCTTGATTACCTTGGAAACGTCCCTGATTGCTCTGCCATCCTCTTCCTCTAAAACCTCTTCCCCTCGGGTATCATCCTACATTACCCTGGTTGTTCTGTTGTGGGTTAGCCACCCGTTGCATGTTTTGTTCAGCTGTGTTAGTTAGCATGGCTCCTTCAGGAGCATACTTTGATAATTTCTTTTGCACCAGCTTTGCTTCCTCACCCTTTCGAGTCGCCTCCTTTTTTCAATTCTTTTCTTGTAACAATCTACAGTAATGTACGATAGTTAACTGTATTTTAGCCCAAGGTTTAGCCTCAACTCCTACCAATTTCTTGAGCTGTTTCTGCACTGGTTCTGGCAACCCTTGGCACAATAACTTTGGTAAAACACAGGTATTGATTTCGTCCAAGATTCATGCATTTTGAGCACCCACGCATCTTGAAAATTCTGGCTATAAAGTAACGGAACTTCCCACTCCTTCATTTTTTTCTAGTCATTATAGCTCCCATATCAGAAGTGTCCGGGTAAAGCACCCGTAGCACTTTCCATACTGCTGCTCTGCAATTGTTAAATGGTGCTCCGTCGTGCGTAGTGTTAATTGTGGTTACACCAGGGTAGCCTGTCCGTGTCCACATATCGTCTGCTCTCGCACCAAGTATGGCGATCAGGAGACCTGTAATGTCCCCTATAGCTAGTGTGTTTCCTCCTGTCATTTTTTCTAACTCATCTATCCATTTTCCGGCTCGCGATGTCCGCATTGGAAGCTTGTTCTTCAGGTTTTCTCGGTCCATGTGTGGCCATGGAATATTTTGTGGTCTTGCTCCCCCCTTTTCTAGTAGCGGAAATTGGAATGCACAGCCTTCTTTCTCTTCTCTCATAGCTCTCCTGTCTATCGCAGGGGTAGTGAATCCGCATTGCCGTCTATCTGGCAATGTCCTCAATCTGTCTACATAGGGCAGTGACGACACCCCCCTCTTACCATGGGTGTTCCTTCATGCCGGTCAGATTTTGTGGCTGACTCTGATGCTCTTGCTGCGGACTCGCTAGCATCTGACCATCGTACCCCTTTGTCCCTTGGGAGTCGTCTTTTGCGCCTTCTCCCTTCTTCATTTGCTTCACGCTCCTCCTCTTCAGAGTCAGACATTGGTTGTTCCCAATTCACGCAACTCCTTGTGTCATCATAGTTTCTACTGATTTCTAATCTATCCAGGGACAGTTTCCTACTCCCACTACTTCGGGTGACATCCTCCGTGTCCTATAGCTGAGTGCTCTCTGGGCGCTCGTCCTCCCCTTCCCCTTGGGGTAATTGCTCTAGCCCCATTTCATCATATATTTTATCGATCATTTCCCCGATGCTTCTGGTGTCGAAGTCATCTTCAATATTTGCCCTAGACGTGCCTGGTACTGAGTCGTACGCAGGAAATAATTCTTGAATGTCTTCCCAGTCTACCACTGGATCGGGTTTTTTAACCTCCTTCTCCAAATATTCGAGATTGCGTGCCCTCTGTCTACGCTTACGTTCAATATCATCATCAAATTCTTTGTGCTTCCTCGCCTCTTCTCTGACTCTATCTTCTTCTCTTCCCTTTTCATTTCTACGTTCATCTGCCTTTCTTATCCCCTCACATCTTCGTACCTTAACCTTTTTTCATGTACCTTTTGCTCTTCCTCCAACCTTTGCTGCTTCTGTCTGTCATGGTCATAGGCTGCTCTCTGTTTGCGATCAAGCAGTTTTTCTTGCTCTTCGCGATATAGCTGTTCTCGCCTCAGCCTATCTTTCCTCCTTATCCTTTCGTCCCTTAACTCCTTCTCTTTCTCCTTTCTCTGTGCCTCATCTAACCTCTACTTAGGTCTCACATCATCACTTCCTTTCCCATTGAATTTCAATAGGATTTGTCCTCCCATCTATTCATCTTTTGTGAATGCTATCTCATCAGTTCTGTCTTCACTTCCTTTCCACTTTCTTCGCCTTATCAAGAGATGCACTTGTCTGTGCCTGATCCTTTCTTTCATCATCTCGTCTCCCCTTGTCCCTCGGGACTATGGAGGTGAGATTTGAGTCCCTATCCTTCCCTTGATTTTCATCACTACTGTAAGTAGGTAACTCATATGCGGGGTTCCTGTACCCTGTGGCTGCTTTAAGCTCCCTTAATGGGTAGAGTCCCTCGGGCTTACTTTCTTTGGGTTCTGTTTCAGGCGGGGCAGGTGTGCGGTAGGCGTCTCACCCCCCTCCGTGCATACATTTAATATCCAGTCTGCAGGTGGCTCTTCCTTCTTCAGCTGTTCGAACATTTTCCAGAGTTCTAGAAAAGCAAGGCGTTTCTCTAGCTTCTTGACTGCATATGCGGCATCCAAGTACATCGTCATATGTTGTAAGATGGCTTTAAATAAAGGGCCATTTTGTGGCCACAGCATAAACATCTTGTGGGCGGTACCCTTAACCCACTCTGTGCTATATTTCTTAAGCTTGGGTGCATGTTTCGGCAGTTGCTTACATATGTGTGCTAATGGAGTAATGTCTTCCATGTTTAAATCTGTTTCTGTTCCTCTTATACAATGCTTTTCAATGCTTTCATGCAACTTTAACACTTCCAACTATATGAGCGAGCACCAAACACTGCAAGCTCCAATCCAATTCTTTCCGCCAAAATCTTTTATATCACCAATTTACTCAAAAACATCAATTCGTGTGTGATTCCATCTCAACTATCGAATCGCGCAAATCTTAATCAGGTTTCACACAAAACACACACCGTGAATCGGCTTCATTTTCCTTCTATTTGTGCATTTAATTCTCCTTTTTGGCCTGCCTGGGCCCCCTTATCTCGACCTTCACGGGTCATGCTGCTCTTCTCTTAAGTTTCGATTCTCCGAAGTTACTGTCCGCCTCCCTCTCTTGGTTTGACTTTGATTTCCCAGGCACGGCCTTCTCCTTGCTGCGTTTCGATTCCGCCATCTCTCTTCTTGTTTTAGCTGGAATAAGAATCCTGGCATGTTTGACCCTTAGTAACCTGGGTTAATTCTGCTTTTGTATAAAGTGGACTGCACTTATATAATGTGCTTCGTTAAAGTAGCTATATAGTTGGCGCTTGCCGCTCTATTCTTCCTCTAAGCATAGCAAGCCGCACTGTTTTCTTAGCTTCTTGCGTTACAAGCCTAAGTACGGGCGTTAGCTGGTTGAAAACTTTCATCCTGCTTTACAGTTACGTTAGTTTATATTTCAACATCGTCTCTTCTTCTATGTCTGTGATATCCTTATCCATGGTGTTTCGTCTTTGTGTGTCATCTTTTAGTTGTCGTTCTTCATCTGTACATCTTTCCGGGCCCTTGTGATGTCAACATTTGTCTTCCATTAAGGCCTTTTGAGTTTCTTCTGGGACAGTGTTTAAACAATCTTCATTCATTGTCATTTGCTGGTATGGTTTCTCAATGGATATCTTACTGCTCATGGTTGTCTGGTTATTGGCGCTTCAATAGGTATTGCTCTTCTGATTGGCACTGGACAGAGCCCTAGTGAGGCTCTCTGCTTGTTTATTTGCTCATCGTACGTCACATATCTCGGTGTGAATGTTCCTGGTACTTCAAAATGGGCGACTGGAGTGCAGGCCGTATTTGGGACCTCCTCTACAACATAATCTGCCATGGTTTGCATTTTTTACAAGTTGCTGAAATGGAATGGATTCACAGTTAGGTATGGATACTTACACAAAGAGTTCATTATTGACTTCTTCCTGTGCCACATGGTTGCAGAGAGTGCATGTATGTTTCCACATGTATGAAATCTGAAAGATTTAATTTATAGGTATGTTTTTGTTTTCCAGTACTTGTAGTAAGTACATTAGAAATTCTTGTGGATCTTCTTGTAGTTTATAGTGAATTTGACAATTCCAGCACAGTAGTCCAATTCTTGTCTTATTCCATGAACACAAGTGTTGTCAGGATTGTTGGTTGCATTTCTATGAACGACTAACATTTGCAAACACAATTGGTCTGTACTAAGTAAGTAAATGTTCTCAATAATTGGTGGCAATTGGAATAGAATATTTATTGCTACATTTGCGTAGCAATTTACAGCAGTTACATTTGAAAATTTTAATGGAACTGATGTGAGGAAGTAATTTGTTTGGAGTGTTGTTGCTTCTTTGAAGAAGTAGTTGAGTTACTTTGACCACTAGATTCTTGTTTGATGTGGTACTTGATGAAGTATTAGTTTCTTTTTTTTTTCTTTGGAGGAATTGTAGTGGTATCCTGTATCGTTTCAGTTTGAAGTAGTTTTCTTTTACAATGTTTTGCTTGTTGTGGAACAGGATAGGTTTTCAGATGAGGGGTGTGGAGTGAACACAGCCTATTGTATTCTAGAATGCAAGGAATATCAGCATTTACTTTACTTGCATCAAAGTTGATTAGAAATAGCCTGACAAGTGTACATAAGCGTGATAGTGCTACATAGCTCACGCCTTCTTTAAAGACTGTGCTACCAATATCTATTAATGCTTTATCTAGGATAAGACCTTTTGATTTGTTAATGATCACTGCGTATGCTATTCTTTTAACTTCTGATAGTTTGTCAAAGAGAATATTGACAAATTGAATGTTGTTGTCACGTGGGTATGTTTGAAAGCCAACAACTGTACCAAGTGCTCCATTAACTAGTCCTTGCTCCACGTCAAGGTTACGTTTAAGCATTACTCTAAAGTTTAAAGATAATTTTAATATTTTCTCCAAACCAGCTGTGCTGGAGGTAGAGTTTTTGAGAGTATTTAGTCTTGTTGTGGCTTGTTGACACATGTGTAGTGTCATACCATGTACGTCTAGTTTATCTGTGGAGCTAATTTCAATTACTGGTTGCATTTCTTTTTTCAATATTGTTTCATTGAGTTTGGAACAGCTTGCAAGAGTTGGCATCAAGGACGTACAATTGACATTTTTGTGTGCTAATTGTTGCATGACATCATTAGAACATGGTTTATGGCCATAGAGTGTGTGGATGTGCCTGGTTTTTAATATTGATTGTGCTTCTTGAGATAGTTCACCAACTCTAATACTTCTTAAAATGTTGGCGTATGTGAAGTCTGCAGATTGGCGCCTGTTTTCAGTTAATTCTCTATATTTGAAATGTTGCCAAAGGTTGACATTTCCTATGCTGCCAAGCGTTTTACGGCACAGTTTGTGCCCTAAGGTTTTAACAATAGGTTCAGCTTTCACTGGTGTCAATTGAAGAAGATCTCCGAAAACAATAATGTGTTTTCCTCCAAAGAGCTGGTCATAGTCTGTTTTGAGGACCTCTTGTAATCTGAGGTGAACCAAAGCCAACATTAGGTTTGAGACAATGCTCACCTCATCTATTAGCAGCATTTTCATTTGTTTGAAAACTATGCGTAGTTCCATTGCAGCTTCTGTGGAAAGTTTGTAATAGTCTAATTTGTTTTAATGTTCTACTGGAAGGAGTAGTAATCGGTGTAAAGTGACACTGCCTATGTTGTAGGCAGCTAAATCTGTGGGGGCAGTTACAACAGCTGACTTTTGTTTGTCAATTGTTGAAGGAACTTGCTGATGATGTTGATTAAGAATGTTTTGCCTGAACCAGCTTCACCACTCACATATAGCAGTATAGGTTTTGTAGCACACACATTTTTCGCAGAGATAGAGTAAATCTTAGTTATGCCGGCAATCAGATTTTTCTGCAAAATATACAAAATGCATTGCGACCTTTTTTGGAATTAGAGCAATCCATTTTGCAGTAGGTGTTGACCATTTTAAGTTTTCGAAACACAAAAAAACACCATAAAAAGGCTCTTTTCAGAGCCACCACTTCTTCCCAGAGAAAAGTGCAATGGTTGTGACAGGGCTGCACTGCACAGTTTTTAGATGTCCGTGGACTTCTAAAAAATGCACAAAGGACCTGCACTATTTATTTGTCACTTCTGTTTTCAAACTGTGAAAGGCAGCTCTGAAAAGAGCCTTTGTTTTTGTTTTTTTTTAATATTTTTTTGGGTTTTTTAAACATGACACACAAGAAAAGGAGGGGAAAGGATGCTAAGGAAGGGACACCAACCACGGGGATATGAAAGGGCAGGTGGAGAGAGGAAGATGTAGGGTGGGCCTTATTCAGGTAGGTCGCAGACCTTCTCATGCTCCTTGACCGCAGTCTTGAAAGCAGTCCAAAGGTTCTCCCCCTGCAGAGTACTGTGTCGCAGTACATGCACAATATTGTGACCCTCGGAAGGTAAGGGTCAACAGCATCCTGAATGGCCTGTGAGGCAGCTGGAGGGATGCACTGTCCCACAGGAGTGTCTTTTGTGGTGACAGGAGTGGAAACAGAGGATTCTGCAGAGGAACTCAACCTACTATGTTTATTGCATGGTACAACCTTACAAATAGCCCCACTGTGGAATAACTTTAGGTGTCGCTTCATTGATGTAGTACCAAAGCTATAAGAACCAGCCTTGTCACGACTCAGCCCCATGCTGTACTGAGTGTAGATCATCTTGTTCGCTTGAGCTTTTGACTTTCCATCAATGGTGATAAATAACTGCCACACCCAAGACTCACAGTGAGTGCTAGTAGTAGGGGCTTCCACTACCTCATCCTCTTCATCCTCTTCATCCATCTCCTCTGCATCCTCATTCCTGTTCCCCTCTGCAGGCCGTTGGGGACGTGGTGGTGGTGGTGGAGGGGGAGGGGTTGCTGATGCCAAGGCAGTAGCAGCAGAAGCAATTGGGGATGCCATCTGGAAGGTTAATAACCAGGAACTAGGAACAAGGAGCCAAGAACAGTAACCTGCAGAATTGTCCTGTTGTAAATCTTGGAAATCCAAATGCAGAATGAGGATCAGCTCTGGGGTGTGGCCTTTTATAGAGGTGCTGGGGCACGCTTTGCGGACACCCGTGCCGTCCCGAACACTTCGAACACCAAGAACAGGCTCAAAAAGTTCCAAAAAGTATGTAGATCGGCAGAGACATTGGGCCTCATTACGACTCATGCGGTAAGGGGTTTACGGCGGCGTAAACAGCGCCGACCCTTACCGCCTGATTCCGAGGTCCCTTAGCGCCATGGAGGATTTAACACCAAAATCCATGGCGCTAAGGGACCTTGTTGTTAATTACGCCACCGTAATTTACGGTGGCGTAATTAACGCCTTCCCCACTCCCATTATGCCCTATGGGGCAAAAATGGGAATGGGGAAGGGTAAATGGGGATTGGGGACTTACCGCCCCGCCAACCTCGGAATGGGGCGGTAAGTCCGCCAACCACCATGGCGTAAACGTAGTTTACGCCATGGTGGTAAAGGTACGACCCAGGCGGTAACTTACCGCCTGGGTCGTAATGAGGCCCATTGTCTGGGACATGTGCAATGGTGAACTTTTACTGTAAAATACCTTGGAATGCTCAAAAAAGCAGTTTTTAAATGTTCGGGGGCCCGGACAGTGTCCACAAATAAGGACACACGCTCAGCGAGGGTGCGGTCACATGATGACATCACAGACACGTTCGCAAATGGGACGGCTGTCCGCAAGACACCAAATGCACAGTGACGGTTGTGCGCATACGCGCGGGTGTTCTACGGACAATGTTCGGGTCCCCGAACTAATTATAAATGCAACACAGGTGCGGTGGACAGTTGCAGAGAGGTGCGATGTTCATAAGACCCAAGTTTGTGATGCGCATGTACGCGGGTGTTCTACAAACAATGTTTGTTCAAATGTTGAACTCCCCGAATAAAATAAATGTGCGTCAAATCCTTTGTGGACAGGTGGACAGATATGTGTTCTACGGATATATTCATTGTGGTTGCGGACATTACAAACAGCAGGGGTGTTATTAGGACACCCCTATTTTGGGTGATTGCCGACAGGCGTACATCTTGTGTGTTCTAAGGATAGCTCCATTTTAATTAAGAACAGTACAAACAGGTATGTTTCCCTTAGGACACCCTCATTTGGGTTAATTGCGGACAAGCGGACATCTTGTGTGTTCTGAGGACATCAGCATTTCAATTACAGACAGTACGAACAGGTATATTGTCATTAGGACACTCCCATTTTGGTTAATTACGGACAGGCGGACATCTTGTGTGTTCTAAGGACACCTCCATTTTAATTACGGGCAGTACAAACAGGTATAGTGTCCTAAGAACACACCCCATGTTGGTTAATTGAGGACATTCCGGAAAGCCGCACTGTCCGCGGACACCCTGACTGCCTTTTTTATAAAAAAAAAATAAGACATGGGCATATACTAAGAACACATTTAAAATGTTATTATTGTTTAACAGTGGAAAAATTAGCAAAGAGAGGGGAAGCAGAAACTGAAACAAATACAGGGGAATCAGGGGTTTGGAAATGATGTATGGGAGGGGAGGAAGGGATGGAAGTTTCATCGTACTGTTTTTCTTGGTGGGGAGGGTTTGGGGATAGTTGGCTGGGACATGGAGAGCGGGAACAGGTACATGTGGGACAGTGGTATTTAATGTTTTCTTTAATAGGGTCCACAATACACACTTTTGGTTGATTGAAGTGTTGTAGTAATAAATCCATTTTCAGTCCCATTCGTTTGAGAGGATCTTCTATTATCACTATTGGTATATTAGTTTTAGTGGTTGTCTGGTTTGTTAAAAAAAGAAATCAATTAAGTACAAATAAAGTAATGGTTATCAATTGGCTTATATAGAGAAATGTTGTGTCTACCATTATTATCACTCTCTTCACTCATTTCATCTCGTGGGAAATTCTCTTCCAGCCATTCCAAAGTATTGGACATTTCGGTGCTAAAAAAAATAAATATTAGTTTTGGTTTACATAATACAGAAAATGTATATGAAATAAATGTAGTGTACTTACTACTTTTTTACAAACTTTTGCTGTTACTGGTGCGTAAGTATGCTCTTGCTTCTTGCTCTGCAGTTTATTTAAGGTAATTTAGTTGGAGGCATATTTATTTTGTTTTGGTATATTCCATTATATTGGAAATGCGACTTCAGTGGATGGTTGGTGTCTTACATATACAGTTTTCACTTCTTATTTATTATTAAATGTAATGTATTTATGTGGTGCTTTTTGAATATGTTTGTGTGTTTTTATTGTATGATACAATAATGGAAGATACACTCTAAGTTTTTGGATCGTGATGATGGTGACCGCGTGCGCCTGCGGACATGCGCGCGGTCCGCAGACATCAAAATCACTAGCGGGGTAGGGGGTTTAGTATATTCTGTGTTCTATAAATGGAGTCTTAGTAAACATTTGTCACATTTCCATTATCCATATTTATATTCAGTGAAAAAAACTTTGTTAAAGGGACGGTATGGTTAAGTTGTGCTACTAAAAACCTATGAAATTCAGTGAAAAAAACTTTGTTAAAGGGACGTTATGTTCAAGTTGTGCTACTAAAACCCTATGACAATCAGTAAAAAAAAAATGACACTTGTGATGTCTACTTTGATGTCTTGGGTGTTAGTCTTAGCAGTGCATGGTGATGGTGTGAGATATGCTTGCTTAGCTTGCCATAACATGCGAATTTCAAGGGTTTTTCGGTTTTACTTCAAACCATAACGTCCCTTTAACAAAGTTTTTTTCACTGAATATATATATATATATATATGTATATATGATATGTAATTTATAATGCACCTGTACACAAGTGTTTCTTGGCGCGACAAGACAAGGAGGGGGAAACAGAAGGAAGACAAAACAATGATCTTACTAGGCCTTGCGTCAGTCAGATCGCGCAAGTGCGGGGAAGAGGGAGGAGAGAAGTGCATGGGGTGAGGGGGGAGGAGTGCAGGTAATTCAATAAGTGCTGACGGAGGGTGGCTCATAAGTGCAGAGAGAAGGGAGACCCTTAAGTGTTGGGGGAGCCCGGAGGCAGTGCAAGGGCAACTGGAAATGCAGGAGCCTGAGCCTGAGTTCAGTGGGTGGTCAGGTGACCAGTGCACAGAGCAGTGAGGAACATCAGAACGGGAGAGGAAGAGAGAAAGCGGAAATGAAAAGGAAGGTCTTGAGTTGCTTCCTGAACGGGAGAGTGGTTCTGCTCAAGTTTGAGAGAGGCCTAGAGGCTTTTCTAGAGGGAGGTCCCAGCCGAGGAAAGAGATCTGCCTCCCACTCTCTGCTTGGAGAAGCGAATGACCCTCAGACAGTTGGAGGTGGATGACCGGAGAGCGCGAGAAGGAAGATGTTTAGGAAGATAACGTTGGGGGTAGTGTGGTCCCAGGCCCCAGTAAGCCTTCTGGATGACGCAAAGGATCTTGAACTTGATTCTTGCAGCCACAGGGAGCAAGTGGAGAGATTTCAGAGCTGGAGAAGTATGATTCCTGGGCTTGAGGCCAAGGACAAGTCCTGCAGTACTGTTCTGGATAAGTTGCAAAGGTGGAAGAGTAGAGACAGGCAGATTTAGAAAGAGGCTGTTGCAATATATAAATATACTTTGAATGCAACTATGATTAGATTGTTGATCAGTAATACACTGTACATGATCGACCTAAGGTCCGAAATGCATTGGCTGTTGGCTCTTTTGCCTCTGCTGTGAAAACACAACCAACCTATCATTACAAAGGATGCATGTAACGAAGACTGGAAAACCTTGTTAGAGTGTCTTTTGGTTTCAATATGTACTACATTCAGGCATCCCAGTCCTGGTGATGTTTCATCGGGAATAGTTACAGCACATAATCACACCATACCTGTGCCACTAAGACAAATGCACAGAAGGGTCAATTGGGACCCTTCGGTGCACCATCGAAGAAATAGTGTGAGGATGCAGGCATCACTGATGCCCACATTATTGCTCCCTTTGTTGTTCCCCTTGAAGATTTGTGTCCCTTAAGTTGAATGGATTTGTAAGTGCATTATGATCGTGTGGTTAATGTATACAGCATTCCTGGAATACCACAAGTAACATACTTTATGATTCGTACTTCGCAATACCACCTGTTTTTACTGTTGCTGCCTAACTCCGAACGAGAACCTTAGTGTGAAGTAAGTTATCTCTTCCTGTGACCAAGCTGGGCTACACTAGCCTGTCTTATTCTTTTGAGCTGTTGTTGTTCTCCCGTGTTTAATGACGAAGGCGCGCCCAAACACATTGACCTAGCCTGCTATTCCCCTTCAACACATCTTCGCGCCTTATCAAGCGGAAAGCTGTAGGGCAGGCGGGCTGTACCTAGGACCCTCCCCCTGACTCCCAGTGCCGGCTCTATCTTGGCCATTATCTTCCAGCCAAGAGCGCGCGCTCCCCGCCAGTTACTGCCGGGCCTGTATTTCAAATCCATCAGCAGCACTCGGAGCTGGCCCTCGCACGGTCAGATAAGACGCCGACGCTTTAAAGGGCATTAATTAATGTATTTCTATATTTAAGGAGCCAGTGGCAATTTGCATGCGAGGGACGGTGGAAATCTAATCGCGCCCTGGGCTAAGAAAACATGAGGTAATTGAGCGTGCATGTGAAAAATGACGTGCTTGGTGTCAAGAACGCACCAAGCAGAGAAGGACTAGCCCGTTGAATTATTGTGAAACCGAGCCCCGGCTCAGCAGATCTTCCCTGGCTGGAGTGACTGACTGAAAGCAAGTACTTTAGGCTTCCATCTTATTTATGGGACGTGAGGACGGCTTGGGACAGCAAGGGCACCCTGCTGTTTCTTTAAAGTCGATGTTTGAATCTGTTGGTGAGGGAGCGTCCATGGAAAGAAACAGAGTAACAAATCGTCCCTCTGTAGCGCTCTCATGTTGGTCTATGAAATCAATAAAGGACATCTTTGTCCATTAATCTTAAATTGACTCCAGTTGTTCCTTATACACTGATTGTAGTTTTGGTGTTGATGTAAGAACTTTACTTTCAGAGTAAGTAAATAGAAAAAACTGAATTAGTAAATTAAATGAGTTTTTTTGTAGTGTAGTGTATACATATTTTATTTACAAACTTGTTTGAACTAGAGTTGGTTTAGCATGAGCAAGCATTAGGTGGCATGTAAAATTAAACGGTTTATCTATAAGAAAGTAAAAGAATAGTCCCACGTGTTAGCTTTCAATCTGGTGTGTTAAATAGAAGGTTGCCCCATCGTCTTCCAAGAGAGGAAGTTTGTTGTTGAAAGAAAATTTGGCTGAACATTGCATTGTGGTTTCCCTGCCTGCTTTTGGAGTCAGAATGCTCATAAAGCAGTCGATACCAGTAGTTATTGACTGCACTCTGAATATTCTGATTGGCTGAGAGTAGGTCAATAACGATCACCATGTGGTAATAGAAAATAAAGTTCCGGAACTAACAGTATTGGTACCAAGCCAAGAAATGAAACAGTACCTCAACATGCTTTCCTGTAAAAATAACATTACAAATAGCACATCGACAGCATCAGTAACCTCGGAAGAACAGTCCTCCTGGGAAAGTGTGAAGCAAAACACAGAACAGATATAGCACTCGTCAACAATATTTGTAATACTGGTTGGCTTGTCATGCACCCTTTGGCTCATCCAGGGGACTCTATTCATTTATATCTGCAGTTAATGCCTCCTCTCCACTTTCTCCATGTGTGATGCCTGACCGAAACTATGCTTTCCATGCGCATGGTTCTGGCTATGTTATTGATTATGTACGCTTGCACCGTTTTGAAGTTAAAGTATTGGTTATGAAGTGTAAACAACAACACAGTTAACGTCTTTTCCTGCGCTTAGCCACAAGTTAAACACAGTAGGTCCGATTCATGGAATTATTTGCGCTGTAAATAGGGACCGTGCAGACCAAACTGAGTGCGAAATCCCATTTGACAATTCATGGAATCAACTGCGTGGCACTTTTAGGTACTTTGTAGGGACTTTGCGCTGGCTCAGCATGTCTCTGCATGTATCTGCGAACAGCTGAGTGCACGCGAGACACCGCACAGAGCATGGACGTGGTTTGCACAGACGGCAGGGAAGGGGGCGGAACTCAGAAAATGAGAAAGAACAAGGGAAAATGTGGGCATTATGAGGGACGGCCCACAGGCAGTCCATGACACACCCACTATTGCCGGAACGCTGCATATTCAGGGATCCGACCGTGCAACCTCCTGGCAGTGAAATGACCATTGAAAGTCCTCCTACTATCTGCCACCCGAAGGCAGGCATAGAGACACTTGCACATAGGATTCACCACGCAGATGTAAGATCGTCTGTCGGATTTAGGGGTGCATTAGTGCAGCCGGGGTTCTGAACTAACTTAGGGGTAGCGTTCGCAGTGTAGCAGGGTGCAGGAACTGTTTACGGGGTTCGCACACATCATTTCTGTGTTTTACCAGAGTTACGATAAAACGTACGCATATTGTCACGGTGCGGTAACAGTTACGGGGGACCCCGCTCAGGGTCCCTGTGATGCAGGCCTGCTTGTGTGGAACCCATGCACTGTCTTCAGTGTGCTTAATATCCCGCCCACGAAGCATGCCAAGGTAGCTGTTTCTAGCTGTTTTTGCTTGGTGTGGGGGCGTGTCAGGGCGTTCTGGCTGCAACATGCATATACGGTTACTTTACATGAACAATTCCAAGAATATGCAGAGTGTGCAGGAAAACGTCTACACGTAGGCTTGTGCAGAGTCGTTCTCAGAGTGCGGGATTTACAGGATCTTTGTGCAATAATCCATGAATCGGGCCCAGTGTGGTTTTGCTGCATCCTAAAGTCAGGTCTGGGGCATAAAAACCAATGCCCTTTGAAATAACAATATCAGAAAAAACATACTTGAGCATAGTTAAAGTGCATGCTGGCCACTAGGGGCATAGCGGTGTGCTAATTTAACAGCTTGAATACATCAACTATGCAATTGCAGTATACCAAACAATGAGTACAATGTAAAAGGTATTCTTGAATAGGTCTAGTGTTAGAATGCAAAGCACTAATAGTATTTTAGGAATTCACCTATGTAGCTTGCATCCTAATAAGGTCATTTTCTGTCACACCATGTTGAACAAAATTGAGAATGATGATAAACAACTGTATTTTTTGTCTTCATTTATTTCTGAATCTTTAAGGAGTCGTGCAAGATTCTGGACCAACAGTTAGTTAAAAATAAAATATTGATTTAGCATGGTCTGCAACTATGTTAATTGTGCAAAAGGAGTTATATGTTCAGTAACAAAGATTACTATGCATACTAGTGTGTGGCCTGTTCAAGAATTAGGAATTATGTTAACATTGCAGCACTTGTTATAATCAAATTGCAAATGTGGTGCATGGAATCTATTAAATTACCATACCTTAATGTCCATAGATGCTCGCACACACTCTAACTACACTCAGGCATAGTGTGCTGTTTTTGTTGTTTCAAAGGGTGTTCTGTCCCACACCTGAATAATTCAAGGCACAACATAACCACGCCTTATTGATACTGTGGCCAAGTGCAGGATGCAATTTCACCAGTGTTGTTTTTAAAAGGAAGTAGCCACGGGAACTGGGTAAGAATCTCACTTCCCCCAATTCCTTTTGGAATCTGGTCTTTTATTTTATTGTTTCGCTTTTATTTACCTCTTGACAAATAAAGTAGTACAAAAGAATATATAATATGGGTTTGAAGCTTATGTACACTTCCGGGCAGCAATGTGCCTCTCGGCTTTTGTAGCTGGATGGCTCTGTGCACTCACTTTACAGTAGGGAATCCTTCCATTGCTCGGAGTCCCCTTACCTGCACTTATCAGACACCTGTTGTCTGCACTTAATTACTGCACTTGCCAGCTGCTGGCCTCATTACCTGTTGTTGTTATTTCATCACGCGTTCAGCACTTTCCACTCCTCCCCTGCCCGTTGCACTTTCCCCCTCCTCTGTACCCTGCACTTGCGCGTTCTCAATGTCACTGGGCCTGGTAAAACAATTGTTTTTCCTCCCTTGTACCTCTCTCTTGCCTTGTCATGCCCTGAAACACTTGTGTATGGGTGTGATATAAACTATCATATAACATATCAGAGTGCTTAGGTTCTTAGCCCATGTACAACCAATGCCATTTTTGTTTATTACAAACACAATAATAATAATCAACTGCATTTTTAAATAATCAATAATACATTTCACAGAGAAATATAGGGCTGGGACAACATACCAGCTACTACTAAATATGTGGCCCACGCTCATATCCTACCCATCCCCCTTCCATTCACCATGCCTTACGTGACATGTTATTGTGTGTGCTGTCTCAAGGTCTGAACTGTAGCAATCCTGAATTTACAGGCTGGCTGGCACGCTATGAAGCAAAGTGTTAGCTTCCTGCAAATAACTGTTTGTTGAAATCTGGTACGCTCTTGTCTTTTATGTATTGCAAGTATGTCGATTCACACCTTTTGAATGGGAGTTGTCTGTCTACCTAGGAAGGAAGGTGAGTTGGAGCCTGATTATGTCCGTGTGTCAACTAGTCAGTGACTGTTTATGCATTTCTTTTTGGCAGTAAAGCCAGATGCAATCATGAAAACATGAACAAATGAAAGCCAAAACACCCTTTTTACAATTAAGCACAACACATATTAAATGACTTATAAAAGCAGAAAGAAAAGAAAACGAAAGGAAAAAAGGGAAAAGGACATTGTGGCAATAAGCCACAAGGTGGCGGCCCATTACCTCGGGCGGTATTGGCCTGCCACCCAGTGGCTTATTGCCATTAGTACCCCGGCCCGTTAGACCGGGGTACTAATTGCTTTTTTTTATGTTCCGAAAGACGTTTCGGAACAGAAAAAAAAAATGGCAAAAAATGGCCACCGCCATGGAAAGGGAAAACGGACTCCGTTTTCCCTTTCCATGGCGGCCATCGGGAGCAGACGCGCTGGGAACACAAGTGTTCCCAGCGCGTCTGCTCCCGAAAAAAAAGAAGCAGAAGGTAAGTGGGGTTGGGAGGGTGGAAGGGAGGCAGGGGAAGAAAAAAAAATAAAACGTACCTGCGTCCCCACTGGGAGACGATGGAAACCTCCAGCCGTGTGGAGGCACGGAGCGGGGATGGCCCGCTCCGAGTCTCCACACTGCTGGAGCCTGCTATCGTTCCCCAGCGGGGACACAGGAGCAAAAAGGTAAGTGGGGTGGGAGGGAGGGAAAGAAGGGGGAAAAAAAAAAGAAAAAGCTTACCCGAGTCCCTGGCGGGGGGCGAAGGCAGCCTCTCAGCCGCGGGGAGGCTCGGAGCAGGGATGGCCCACTTCGAGCCTCCTCATTGGCTGTTAGGCTGTCACGCCACCTGCCGGGGACAAGGCGGCTGGAATCCCAGCCGAGAATCGAAGGATTCTCGGCCGGGTAATGACCCGGCGAGAGCCAATCAGAATGCTTGTTGCATTCTGATTGGCTCTCGCCGGGTACTAATGAAAAAGGGTAATAATCATTACACTATAAAACAACATGATATAAAAAAAAGACTATTCCTTTCCTTATAATCAGACAGTTTGGTAGTACCTACTCAGTAACCTCTGGTGTGATCACTGGAAGAGCCTTCATCATCTAGTCTACATCAAGGCATTTAATTAACTCGACTACTGCTATTATTATGGAAGTGGTACGCCATGATAACAGATCAAACCAAAAGTCAGCAGTCCCAACTCCATGACATCTGTACAGAAGCTTCCTAAAGTCCAATAGTTTCTTCGTTATTAACTCTGGGCAAAGCATAATCAAGTGCTCAAGGTCTTCCACCAATTCATTATTACCGAATCAGCCTTTAGACATTACAGCATCACATTGACCATATCGAACCAGAATCGCTTTAGTATGCAAAAGATTAAGTCTAAACAGTAAGAAAGTCCTCCCCACATTACAGTGAGGATAGATTGACACATATGGGCGTGTAGGGAAGCCCCTCAACGCTCACACCAGAAAATATACAACCCACTATGGAAAAAAGGCCCAGCACACCTTTTGCAAGGAGAACAAGGTTTATTTCCATAAAAAACAAATACGCTCCAGCAAAGAACTCTGCTGCCACAGAGCGCGCTGATGAAAACACTATGTGCTACAAATTATAAAGGCACACAGCGTCATAAGTGACGTACATTACATAGGTTACAGATGCTGATGGCTGGTTGGTGCAACCCTATACTTAAACCGCCTGCTCCATGAGGCACGCCAGGTTATTGGTCCCAGCTCCTCTTGTCCATCTTGTTCCACATGGGGTTCTTCTTTGCATGTCATCAGACACCAGGTTCCTGATTGGCAATTATAAGCACAGCTCATAACATTCCCTATCTGTGGCCCAATGTACACCTGGTACTGCAGACATGGGTGCAGAGGATACTTTTGGGGTCATGCTAACTTGCAAACCCCAGCTCAATCCCAGATGCGTGGGCGCCTTCCCAAATCTTCCCACCCTGGTTTTAGGTTTGTTTCTTTTTTTCCCCCTGGCATCACGCAGCATAAATCACAGGGGTCCTAGACATTGCAAACATATCTTTCTGCTGTGATCTCCCTGATAGATTTGGCAATCTAACAGTTTTATGGTCGGTGGTCTGGGGATGGCTGGTACCTTGGAATGCTTGCGTCGTGGGACTGGGGCGTCTGAGGGCTATAATTTAGGGTTTGGACTGATACAGGTTGGAGGCTTGTGCCCTCCTTCTCGTGGGATAACTGTTCACAGGGAACTCTTGGCCCCCTCATGGCCTTGCAGGGCACATTCCTTCTGGGTTACAAGGGTCAATCGTATAAGACAGTGAGAGGTTTATGAATCTCCATGGATTTGGCCTTTTTCACTGCTGCCCAGGCTGCAACCCAACCCTGCATTCACACACGCATCTCAATGTTCTGTCCCCATGTCTACTGCCCTGGCTTGAGCGTGGCACCAGGCCTCGATTTCGATATGGCTGCTTATTTTCTAAAATGGCGTTTCATTCCTAGTACATTCTACCACTAACCTCCCCACAATGCAGTTCCTAATGACCCCCCTCCTTCTATAACCACCCCAAGCACCTACAACACACGCTTAGGCCCCTGCCGCATTCAGAACCTCTTGAGGGCCCAGGAGAATCGCCCCTGCTTCCCAACATTCCCCGTTTTCAGTAATCCCACATTGACAAACTGCCATGTAAGCCATGCCCTCTCCTCCTTCTCCATTTCCTCCTTTTCCAACCTATCTGCTTCCAAATATGGCAATGTTCCCTCATTGGGTAGCCATGCTTTACAAACAGATTGTAAACTCTCCCCTGAGATATATGCACCCCCTTCTCCTGCCAGGTTGACCCAGAATTCATCATCATTCTCAGGGTCTGGTATGGGAGTGGTGATCGTGCCTGGGGAGTGTAGGAGCTGCTCTATTCTAATGATGCAGGGCATGTTTGAGTCATCCGTTTGCACTTGGCTGTGTTTTGTACCACAAGGTGCCCCATGTACCCCAATTAAAACCACCATCCTCATTACACTGGTAGGCATTGCTTTAGCACAGCATCCAAGTCCAATTTGGCAGGTGCAAAAGATCACCAACACAAACACGATCACTGGTACCAAGATTTTCACTATCACCTAGATTCATGATGGTGCCCAGGAGAACAGGTCATCAAACCAGTCAATCTCTTGAATGCTGGCCTCAGTTTGCATGTGGGTGCCGAGGGTCTGCATTGTCTCTATTATTTGTGTAAGAGACCCGTTGGCAGCATAGTTTGGAGGTGCAACAGGAATCCCCAATCTTAATGCAGACGCCCCCTTCATTGCAGTAAGTAAATCCATGACATAGCAATTCTGAAGTTTAATCGGCCTGTTCGCTCGCATTGCATTGAGGCCCTGTTCTGTGTCATTTGCCAACTATGTCCCCTCACAGCGGGTTATTTGAAGCCACTTGATGTAGGTGGCTGCTTGGATCCCGGCACTAATAGTGATTTAAAAAATATCTCTTCCTTACAATACAGTCTGTATTGATCCGGTATTTCTTTCAGCAGTTGTGATGATTCTTTAGATAGATAAGTGAACTTCTTTTCTCTGCGCTATATTAGCCTCTTTGTCCTTGGCAGAATGCAGAAAATGGGGGGTGGCGGCGGAACCATGGTGAGGCATCTAGTAGTGGTGCTGTCGTGGGGTCAAGCAGGCCCGCGGGACCCACTATTAAGTTTTCTTCAGGGACAACAAGGAGAGCGGTGTGCAGTGTGGCCAGCGAGCAGTTGCCCCTCCATAATGTCGGGAAGTGCAGGAATCTCTGCTGACAACAGACCCAATAATTGTCCATACCTGCAGCTGTCCCTTTCTTGAGATCTTGATTGTATAGTGTCTTGTTGCACTTATGGTTGGTCCCCACATTGTAGAAACACAATTGATATTTGTCTTGCTTTTACACCTTCACTGGCTTCTCCATCGCCTCGATCCACGTTAGCTTTGCCACATGCTCATTCCAATATCCCCGGCACAAATTGTTTGCCCTTTTGATAACTTCTTCACTGAATGGCACAAGGCCTCCTGCCATGCATATCATTGCAGTTTCTTGCCACCTGTTTGCCACAAACTTCAAACCTTCCAACTTCAGAAACAACCTTTGAAGACACTGCATACTTTTGGGATTCCAGGCAAACTGCAGTTTGTCTGGGTCTATCATCACAAGCTGTATGCTCTGTGCTTGAAACATGCTTTGCAGGGTGCATAATGTCAGATGGACCAAACATTGAGCCTCCAAAGGTGGAGATTCTTGTGGCAGCAATACCCTGGGGGCCCACGACACATGTGATATTAAGGAACAGATGGTTACTGTATTCTGGGTGGTGCACATGCTATATCACATCTAGTCCTAGTTCCCTATGCTCCTCCTATTTAGCTCTTTACAGCTGTATATTGAAATGTTTCAATTCACTGATGTGTGTCATAATAAAAGGAAAACACATAAGGAAATAATAATGACATGGCGAATTTAGCAAACTTCCTCATTTCTCCTCATGTGGCATTCATGTTAATAACAGTTGTGTTTGTTTTCATCTTAATAATGGTGTAGTTGGCTTTCACATGTTCCTCGGTTAATGACAAATTAATAATATTTGTATTTCCCTGTCCCCCCTTTTATATGCCATCCCCATATAAAACTACATCCTAAATATATGCCCAATGCAAACATAGAAAGAGCAAATAGTCCAGCTGCACAATGCATAATCCGGATATAGGTAGAGAAAACATGGTTAGTATAAAATATTCACAAGAGCGAGGATATGCATGTCATTGGAATGTATCGTTAGGCATTTTTTTTCCACCCCAGGACAAGAGAAAAGGGGACAGGTACAAAAGTACAGGAGGAGTTAGAAGTTAGAAGAGAGGTGAAAACAAACGTTCAACTTGTGTGTAGCAAAGTTAATATTTTGTGTAGGCAGACAGGTTGCAAAAATACATTTAAAATGATACCATAAAGCACTGTGTTGCTGTAAAATATAGTGATATATACACACAATCAGAAAATGAACAGGTCCGCATATGCTGAGTGAACATCAGTTAAATCAATAGTTAATTTACAGCACAGTTCTTACACTTGAAAACTTCATTCAATCTGTGCGAGAGGTGCGGCACAGCAGGGGACCTTCCGCACATCCGAAAAGTGTATCCAAGAGCACAGCTCCTGGACCTTTACCGCAAGGTGAGTGGCATGGATGACCGTGAACGGGCCGTTATATCTAGACTCACTACACAGGAAGACAGCATTTCTGATGTAAATTAGGTCTCCTGGGAAGAGCTGAAGAGGTGGGGGCATCAGTGAATCCAATGAAGTGCTGGTTGTATCTTCAGATCGTGATAGCGCTATCTGTTGAGAAATACATTTTATTTCTTTTGTTAAGGCAGAAAGATAATCCCTGAACTAATCCCCCCGAACGGACGCAGCCCTGTGACCATCTGAAGCTTGCCTGATAGGAGATAGGGGTGCGCGCATTCGTTGCACTGTTAGCACCTCATGAGGTGATAAATGATGGTCCTTACAGGGCTGCGTGTGCATGCTAAACAAAGCCAGGGGCAAGCAGTGCATCCACATTTTCATTAACGTGGTGCACAGCTTTGAAAGCTTCCTTTTAAATAAACCATTGATTTGTTCTCCAATCCTGTTGGCCTGGGGATGGTAAATTGTGCACATTCAATGCTTAATGCTGAGTAAAGCTGTTATCTTCTTGAACATTGAAGAAGTGGGTGCCAAGGTTGGATGAAGGATAACTGGATGTGCCCTAATGGTACCAAAACAGAACTAATGATTTTTGGGTCTACACATGCCAGAAAAAAACTGAACCCATTATACTCCTCATTCAGTATCAAAAATGCCCAAATACCAATATCAGGTAAAGTAAAGACACTTGGAGTTTACTTGCAGGCCTCACTGGGAGCCAAGGCCCATACAACATACTTGAAAAGAAACTGCCAATACCACCAAAAACTTCTTTAAAAAAATCAGACCTCTGCTCAATCAGAAAAATAGCACTACCATAGCCAGAGCTACAATACTCTCTAGACATGACTATGGCAATTCTCTGCTCCTTGGAGCAAGTAGCAAATGCCTGAAACAATGCCAGGTGATTCAGAATAATGCTATTAGGACTATCACGGGCAAGTCAAGAAGGGAACACATTACAAGCAACAGAAGAGATCTACACTGGCTGGCCATTGAAGAGAGAATTACATTGAAGTCCCTCACTATGGTCCATCGATGCCTATATGGCAAAGCCCCAGCATACTTAAAAAAGCAGTTCAAATGGCACGAACCAATCAGAAACCTAAGATCCTCTAACAAAGGCCTCCTCCAAACTATTCCAGCTAAAAAGCTGAATGGTCTCGGCAAGTTCTTCCCGGGTAGAAGTATCCTTAAATGGAACGAACTACCCGTGGCCCTGAAGTTGGAAACAAACTACACACACTTCAGAAAGAAACTTAAGACTTTGCTATTCAAATAATCCCTGACCAGACAATAAATCCCAGTATACCACTGAACTGACTTTATATGTGATTTCCATTGTCTCGTCTTCTGTCTCCACATATCCTGTCTTATTGGAATGCGCTCTGATGCCTGCAGGCTTTAGCGCTATACAAACAAATAAATAAAATAAATTGTCATACCTAATACATCTCACTCTCTCCAGTGAGGGAAAACTTCTCTGACCGAAAACTTGGCTGCACACTTTGCATCTGGATGTGGACATGGATCTGCCTCCACCCATCGGGAGAAGGTATGCACAATTATACTCATGTAATGATACCCATTACATTTTTCACCCATATCCACATAGTCAATGTGTAACTCATGGAATGGCCCAGTCGGGATGTAAACGTAAGGAAATATCGAGGCTGAGTATCACAAAAGGAAATACACCTAACATGGGCTATAAAGATTCACAGATCTTTAATACTGCGCAGTTACAAAGAAACACAGATCTGATACAGATAGCTATCTGGCTCTCGACAGCCCGCAATGAGTACCAGCCCGTAGGAGTGAAGAGGGAGAGTGCTGGACATCTAAACATTCAGGTTTATATACATTTCTTACAATATTGTCCAGCCCCTCTGCATGTTAATAATCTGCGGTCCAGAGTTCGTTCCGAATTCACATATAGCTCATACAATAATATGCACACAGATTACATGAGTTTGTATTTCCATCAAGTTACAATGGCGAAGCATGTTCTTGGATTCAGCAATAAGCCTTAGTACATATCCCTTCACAATGTAGTTCTGCCAGTGTCCACGCTTGGTATTTACATAACATTGTTGCCGATGTGTATTCGTGGATGAGGCTTGTTAGCGCAGACAATCCTAGGACAACAAGTCATACTGAGTACAAGGTCTCATTACCGAGTCTAAACAGTCGGCTCTCGGACAGTCTAACTATTAACAGAACTCAAAGGCCGGAAAGGCTTGGTTGCAAGTTAGAAACACAGTCCACCATTTTAGAACAGAGAATCATTCAAACAGAAATCAAAATGGCGGATGATTCTAAAATGGCGGCAAAGTCGATCTAAAATCGGAACTTTGTAACGCTGTTTTCTTCACAGAGCGACTAGGTTTAGGCCAATATAAATCAAAAGGAGGCACGATATAATTTCCCGTTTAACAAACCCTCCTTTTGGCCTAAGCCAAGCGCTAAACTACAACTAGTCACTTTACGAGTAACTCCATGTCTCAAGTCCATACAACCTGAATCACAATCATCAGAGAAATCAATCGCCATAAGGTCTGTAACAGAAATTTCATTCAACACAAATTCGTTGGTCATTCTTTCCGGTGCGTATACCTTTGGTCCTAACGTTCCCATAGTCTGTACACAACATCCCCCTAACATTAAACATATGGCAGGAAGACATTGCATACAGCAACAGCAGAACAACAGAATACCCAGAATAATCAATAAGACTGAAAGAAGCTTCCATCCCCAAGACCGGAAGAAGTCCCAGAACCAAGCGCTAAGATCCCAATTTCCCTCGGGAACATGCACTTATGAACTAAGGACGTGCAGATTTTGTATAGTCTTAAAGATGGTTGGGGAGGAATCTGGTACGAAAACGCAACAAGCGGACCCCACTAATTTGCATACTCCACCACGCTCAGCCAGGATGACGTCTAATACCATCCGGTTTTGTAGCGCCACTAATCTGATTGCCTTTTGCTCTAGAGTCATGTTATAGAGTATGTCAGTGGTCCGGTTGATGGTTTTCTCCAGTACTCTCGCTAGTCTTCTGATATCCTCGGAATTCATAATCTGACCCAAAAATGGTACAAAGGATTTCGCTACATCGCCCAGAATTTGTGGAGGAGTATCACCATTCTCGTCCTGCCTTGGACGAGCCCTAGAGATTTCTGTGGTACTAGCTATAAATACCCCTGGCAACAGAATTCCTAAATAACAGGTTCCCTGCCAATCCCTAGGTATCCATGGGAAAGCTTCATTACCGCAAACGAAGTAGACAGGTTCGCCTACATACAAAAGGTCTGTCCTCACTGGTCAAGTTTGCAACATTGGTGCAACCCTTGAAATCGCCCATTGACTGAGTACCATTCCTTTGTATGCAGAACAAAACTGTGTTGGGACTATGGTTAACAGTGTAGGAAGGTGGCGTGGCATCCTTATTGCTTATAGGAGCCATCTCAAAACAGATTAGAGATTGAAAAGGTCGAAACATTCTATCAGAAGGCCTAATGGAAGCAACATTAAGCTTGCTCCTATTTGCGAAAAGTGAGCATCCCAGGGGCGTTAGAACTCGTCTTTCAAACTCGTTCAAATTCGTTCCATCAAAGTTCCCCGAGATGCTATCATTCCATCGGCCAAAGAATAGTGCCTTAAGAGAAGCATAGCATGCAGTAGTTAGAGGCAAAAGATGAATATACCAGCTCAACCCCTTGTCTTCATGTTGCGGCAAATGAGAGCAGACCCAACAATTAGACCTGTTCAAAATGGAATGTGTTGCATTCATTATAAGCAGTAATGTGTTATTATGGTAACTTTGTCTGTGTTGAGAGTCTCTAGGAGATAGAGTGTGCAGATGCACGAAAGGTGTAGATACAGTGGGTACATTTTCAGTAGGCAAAAATGTTTTGAGCGGATGTACTTCTTCCATATACCAAAATCCTAAGGCAACTACTATTGTGAAACCGGTTAACATGATTACAAGAAAACAATATGTTTTAAAAGACCATGGGCCTCATTACGACCCTGGCAGAACGGGTTAACGGACTCCGCGAAAGGAGGCGGACCCGTTAAACCCGTTCCGCCAGATTACGAGGTCCCCTCGCGGGACCCGGTAAGGACGCCTGGTTTTACCAGGCTTTGTTTCCGGGTCCCGCGAGGGGAAGAGGGAGCAAACAACGGGCCACTCATAATCGGCCCGTTGTTTGCTCCCTCTCCCATTTCCATTCAGCCCTATAGGGGCTGAAATGGGAATGGGGAAGGTCCGGGCCCGGGTTCCTGGAGGGAGGAATTACCGGGCCCTCCAAACTCGGAATGGCCCGGTAATTCCCCATTCTGGGAACCCGGACCCGGACGCGATTTCGGCGGCAGCCATGCCACCAATAGCGGCATGGCTACCACCGAGGTCGTAATGAGGCCCCATGTATTTGATAGTCCATTGTCTTTGCTGGCCACACAGTCACTTATTTGTTCTGTACGATTAGGGGTGATAACAGGCATTGTTCCTTTGAAGCGAAAACTCCATAGTCTGTTTGCTGGTGATCTCCAGATTATGTGTTTTCTTAGTCTTTGCCTATCTCCAGCCAACTATTTTCCTTCGGATGCAAAAGAGATGGGGCGAAGGAAAAGCGCTGTGCTTATTTTCCTTGTTGGCACAGCCAAACCGTGGAGTAAGTCTTGCTCCGTGGACGCAGATTGTACCTTGTGACTCCTGGTACAGTGCGATCTGTGAACAGTGCGTCGTTGCTTCCTGATGGAAGTGGTGAATTTGCAGCAGAACCAGACAGAGATGCAAAAGGATCTGTGGGAGAGTGTAGAGATAAAGCAGCTGTTTCCCCAGGCCCTGCAGGCTCAGGGAGTGTCTCTGAAGCACTCTCAGTACTGCTAAATGCTGAATGATAGTTGGGAGCAGAGCAAGTAAGTTTCTCCGTATCTTCCTTGTCGTGTGGCTAAGGGAAGGGTATCCTCTTGAAATGCGACACGTGGATCCAATGTTTCTTGCCTGAGACCGTATCGCCGTCTGTGTGGCCAGGAGGACCTGATGAGGCCCTCTCCACTGCGGTGCAAGACAGGATGCTCTCTCAAATGCTTTGACAAGCACCCAGTTTCCAGGTCAGATGCTATGATCTGGCCCCTCGTATTTTGCTGGGAGGGCTTCTCGCACCTGTTGATGAATCAAATATAGATTTTTAGTTAACCGGTCACAATAATCGGAAAGAAGTACATGCTCAATGTCCCTCAGTGCCCTGGGTTTCATGAGATTCCAAATGTTAGCTGGCCTAGCCATTACCACTTCGTATGGGGAGAGCCCAGTCCTAGTCTGTGGGGTGGTGCGCATTGAAAGTAACACTATCGGTAAGGCGTCCGGCCATTTCAAATTGGTGCCTGCACACGTCTTAGCGAGCTTGTTTTTCGAAATTCTATTGTGTCTCTCTACCAATCCAGCACTCTGAGCATGTCTAACTGAATGGAACCGTTTATCGATCTGTAATCCCACGCATATCTGCAGAATTACAGCAGCGATAAAATGTGGACCATTGTCCGACCAGATGACCCTTGGCAAACCAAACCAAGGAAAATATTCCTTAAGCATTGTTTTCGCCGTTGTCATTGCTGTGGCATCTTTTACAGGAAATGCTTCAACCCAAACTTTTTAAAATTTTTACAATGCTCCATTTCAATAAAGTCAAAGTGGATCACTTCAAAGGGGACAGAAGGTGGACCAAAACTACCCCTTGGTATCGATGTGCCCTTCCCCATATTGTGCTGTAGACAAACCATGCAACTCTGGACAAAACTCTCAGCAGTTTTCGGGATGTTATCGTTTATCCAGACATTTTCTAACATTTTGCAAATCTTCCTAGCACACATGTGGGTGGGGCCATGAGCCATTGCGATCATCATAGTGATGTATGCATCTGGCAGCATCCATTTTCCCTCTAGATCATCCACCCAACACCCATCATCATCCAACCTCACCAAGCCCTCAGCCCATTGCTTAGTTTCCTCTGAAGTGGCATCGGCTTGGATATTCTTTATAGATTCAATTCCTTCGTCTATGGTACAGACACCTGTGGCTTCCCTTGTAGTGTACATATCTGAATAGAGATCAGTATCAGTTTGTTCGGCTATCTGGTCAGCGAGAGCATTCCCTTTTCCTACATCATTTATGATTTTCTGATGTGCTGCGCATTTCATAATTGTTAACTGAGTGGGAAGGGCAAGCGCTGAAAGTAACCGAACTATCAAGGGGACATATTGAATCTTCGTTCCATGTGAGGTCAAGAAACCTTGTTCTGCCCAAAGTCTACCGAAGTTGTGAGCTACCTCAAAAGCATACTGACTATCAGTATATATGTTTACTCTAAGCCCTTTGGAAAGTTCACAAGCTTGAGTCAATGTAATAATATCTGCGGCCTGCGCGGAATTATGTGAAATTCTTTTGGTTTCCACGATCGTGCTTAGTGTAGTGATGGCATAAGCAGCAGTGGATGTACGATCCGGAAGTTTGAAGCAGGAGCCACCGCAAAACAGCTCCCCTTGTGGGTCGTTCAAAGATGTATCTTTCAGATCAATCCTGCCTTTAGTTTCTTGTTCTGTGGTATAAAGGCAGTCATGTGACATTTCGTCACTGCAAGCAATATCTTGTGGGAAAGGTAATAGTTCAGCCGGATTCAAAACACAACACCTCTTAATTTGTATATGCGGTGCAAACAAGATCAATTCGTATCTCATTAATCGTGCGGAAGTGAGGTGTTGTGTTTGCATTCTATTTAATAGAACATCTACAGTGAGGTACCAGCAAGGTTAAAGCATGGCCTCGGACCGTACCCTCGCTCTGTTTTACAGACTCAGCAGCAGCAGCAACGACAGCTCTCAGACATCTCAGCAAAGCGCATGGAACAGGATCAAGGGCGGAGGAAAAGTAACCGCATGGCCTATTCTTCCCCCCATGTTCCTGCATTAACACAGCCAAAGCACATCCATCACGTTCATGCACATACAACTCAAAGGCCTTATCATAATTTGGTGTGCCCAAAACTGGTGCTGAACACAGTGCAGTCTTGAGCAGATATAAAGCTTTCTGGTGTTCCACGTTCCATGGCAATGGCAAAGAAATGCCCTTCTTTGTAAAAGCCAACATTGGTTTGATCACTAGCGAAAAGTTCGGGATCCACTGCCTACAGTAAGAAGCCATTCCTATCAAGGCTCTGACTTCCTTGGGTGTATTTGGGACAGACATGCTAGAAATGATTTTAATCCGTTCAGGCATCAACCTTCTTCCCTCCTTTGACAGGAGATAGCCTAAATAGGCAACCTCCTGTTGACAATATTGAAACTTTTTCAAGCTTTAGGTCCATGTTTTGCTAGGTGAATAAGCAACAACACGGTGCCCTCCTTACAGGCACTTTCTGAATCTGCTGCTAAAAGAAGATTATCTACGTACTGAAGCAATGTACAAGCATTGGGCAACTCGTGTCTATCAAGCTGCTCTTTCAAAGCCCTACTGTAAATGCTCGGACTTTCCGTGTACCCTTGTGGCGCACGGGTGAATGTAAACGAGCGCCCCCCTAAGTTGAACGCAAACAGGTATCTGCTATCCTTGTGTATAGGAATGCTAAAGAAAGCATTCTTAAGATCTACAACACTAAAATGAGTAGCAGGAGCTGGATTCATAGTTAATATCGTCGTTACATCAGGCACAATAGGAGAAATTGTGGAGTAACAATCTTATTGATAGCGTGTAAATCGAAGATGAAACGAAAAGGAATTGCATTATCTCCTTTCTTATACACAGGCAAAATTGGACTATTGCACAAACTACCTGCAATTTCTTCAATTATCCCACGGTGTACAAAATCGGAAACTATACATTTCTCACCATCTACCGAAATCTTATATTGAGGAATACGTGGCAACTTTACTGCTTGTTTCAAAATGATTTTAACAGGCTCAATCTGTAAAACACCAACATCATTGTCATCAATCGCCCATAAACATTACGGAACGTCACTAAATTCCGGCGGCCAAGGTTTAGTCAGGAACTTTGAGGCCGAAAGTTGCTGTGGTGAAATCGTCAAACTCACTCCATCTGGAGAACAATGAATTACCACATTTAATTCCTTCAACAGATTCAACCCCAGCATATTCTCACCGCAGTTTGATGTCAAAAGAAACGGGCAGTGATCCGTGAATGGACCCAGTGTAATTGGTACCGGCGAGGAAACCGGACAAACCACTGGTGTACCAGAAAACCCTACAGAATCATTGGTTTGCCCTGACAGTGGAATGTTTGGAACCCGTGAATGGTCAATGGAACACTTCTGTGCTCCTGTATCTATCAAGAATAGATGTTTCCTATTTGCCACTATCATTTCAACATAGGGACCTTTCTGATTAACGGGAATAGGCATCCGTTGCAAACCCTGCTTCAGGCAATCCTAGCAAAACAATATATCATCAAAAGGAAGGTCTTCAGAGAGATATGCAGTAGAAGGATGATCAAAAATGTTTCTATTATCCACACTCGGTGATTGATTGTCTTGTGAAAAAGACTGTGAATTCTGAGAAAACTGGCTTCTACCAGGACCCCTTGCCCCAGGGCGGCCTCTGGATCGTCTACCCATGATACCAAATGTGTTATTCGACCTCTGCCAGAGGATCGGCATTGTGCTCGCCAATGACCCTCTTGTCTGCAGTAAGCACATTGGTTCGCGTGTACAGGACCCAACGGCACATTACCTTGTGGAGCATACTGTCCCCTAAACTGTGTGCTACCCCCTCTAGGACCTCTAATAATTTGTTACAACAACACCTTTCTTTTCAGGTCTCCCTTTTTCTTTTCAATCCTCTCTTTTTCATTATTGACTCGGTTTTCATAATACTGAGCCATATACAACACTTCAGATTGAGACTTAGCTTGCCACGTGCTCTCAGAAGTCATAATTTGCGACTGGAAGTCAGGTAACCATCCACGCACAATTTGTCTACAAATAATCGTTTTCCAGACTCTGTGCTTAAATCTTGTCCACGGAAATCTGAAATACTTGTTCAAACCGATTAAAGAATTCGGTAGCCCCCTCAGACTTTCCTTGGACACAAGCAGTAAGTTTGTCCCAGACTATCCTTCTCTCAGGAATTAAGGCTTTCAGTTTTGTCACTATTCTATCAGGCAAAGTCAGTATTACCTGTGATGGTCTCTCGCTACCTTTCCTTTCTCTATCTTGCCTAGCCAAATTATCCCATGTGTCCCCTAACCCCGCTACATCATCTACAGTCCTAATCTGTTTTCACAAATCGGCAGGTAGGAGCACAGGAAATAGCAAATCTATGTCACCCAGAGTAAATACTGACGACTGCAAGACAGACTCCATTTCTTTATAGAACCCTGTTGGATTCTTTCTAATATCTGGGATGGATTGTCTTATGGTGTTCACTTCCTGTCTTGAGAACGGGACGTGAACAAACTGCGATACATAATGCGCATCAATGTCGTGGTCGGCTACACCCGTTGCAGCATTAGCCGGAACGTCAACTGTAGGAACAAATGTCGGAGGAATCTCGCTCATAGGCAACTGAGAAGTAGGCAACTCCGAATGCTTACTGAGCAACAGAGCCAAATCGAGCGCTAAAGCAGCTGAAGGAGTGTCAGATGAAAAAGCTCTCTTATAGATATTCAATAATTCTGTGGGACAACAAATCTTTCTTTTAATACATTCATCCTGCAGGTATTCTACCATAACCCGTATCACTTTCCTCTGCATTTCTGACGTATACTGACTATACGTGTCATATACTTCTATGGGAGATATCGACATGTCTGAAATCCATCTAATTGCATCTTTTGTTTAAATTCGTGTTTCCTCACTCATCGACTTACAAAGAGGAAAGAACCGTTTCTGTACAAAAATAGCGCTCAAACTATCACCATCTATTTCTTCATTCCGTAACCTTTCTAACTCCCTTCTATACTCAAAAACCCTCTCTACCTGCTCACATACTTTCTCCGCAGTATCTCTTGAATATGCTAAAACATTTAGATCCCTCAATCCTTGTGGGAGATCTACATCATTCAGTCTGTTCCACATTACAGATAAATGAATTCACAGTCCTTCGATAAAAACATTTTTCTCAGGAAAACTTTCTAGATTAGAGAGTGTAGCAAAAACATCAGATTGTTCACCCTTCTCCATGCACTGTCTAGCCTATGCATTCAAGTTTCGCGTTCTCTCTTTAGACACTGTATTATGAGTTACAATCTTTGATTCCGCTCCCTTATCAATTACAAACGGAACAGAACCACTTGGAAGAGAAAGAGTAGACAAATCTTGTACAATCGGTAACAAAGGTGCTATCACTGGTGCAGAAGACAAATCTACCAGACCCATAACAGTAGGCAAAGGCGGAGGTACAAGTGGAGGAGCAACGAAAGGAGGAGGAACAATAACCGGAGGAAGAGGAGCAATAGGAGGAATGATAGGAGGAGCAGGAATTGCTACGGGAGGAGGAACAACAGCAGGAAGAGGTAAAGCAACAGGAATAGGTACATACGGATGTGGCGCAGTGGCACCAGGCCTTCGTTCATTTAGAAGTTTGTCAATTAATTCATCAGACACATAAAAATCTTTAGACGGATATTTCTTCTGAATGCCAAGTTGAAAAGCCCTATCCATATTTATAACTGACTCTGACTGCTTGTTTTGATCATACAATAACGCTTTCTCAGCGTTGGACATACGTTGTCACGCATGTTTCTCTCTACTTTTAAGCTGCTGCATAGCTTCTTTCTTCCAATTTTGTAATACATCAAATTCTGCAGGTCTAGCTTTTTTCTTTAACAATATAGACTCTATTCTATACAAGGAATCTCAAAGCTACCATTGATTGGCCACTGAAGTTTGGAAGCATGTCTAGTTTGCCTGTGCCAAATATCATTAAACACTATACTACCAATGCCATGCTTACAGTATATAGTACACGCCGGCGACCCTTCCTGTGGTGCCAGATGGCTAAATTCCAAAGATTTTCTGTCTCTGCGGAATAATGCCCTGAAACAGGCAGACATTTCTTAGGCATTTCAGATTTCTGGTGTTACCTGGTCAATAATTGTGCTTGCAAGTACAATACGCCAAATCAAATTATCAGGATACTTAAAAATTAGGTCACGACTCACCTGATCAAAGGACTAAGGGAGCTCCGATCGGATTACAAAGGACAACTAAGGACCCTCGTGGTTGGTGATTTCGGCAAAACTGCCCGCCTCGATATATGGTCCCTCGTCAAGATGACATCTCGGACCGCAGGCTCACCGTCCATGGATTGGGTCGTGCAGTACTGTGAGGTATCACGTCTCATCCAAGAAGGGGCCCCCTTTCTCACCATCTGATCCTGGTCCGATAGCCACGTCAAAACATCGACGAGATGGCATCAATGTTGAGGGTCCCTATTCGGGCACCATCTGATAAAGCAAGGAAATATCGAGGCTGAGTATCACAAAAGGAAATACACCAAACACGGGCTATAAAGATTCACAGATCTTTAATACTGCGCAGTTACAAATAAACACAGATCTGATACAGATAGCTATCTGGCTCTCGACATCCTGCAATGAGTACCAGAGTGAGGAGGGAGAGTGCTGGACATCTAAACATTTGGGTTTATATACATTTTTTACAATATTTTCCGGCCCCTCTGCATGTTAATAATCTGCGGTCTAGAGTTCGTGCCGAGTTCACTTGTAGCTCATACAATAATATGCACACGGATTACATGAGTTTGTATTTCTATCAAGTTACAATGGTGAAGTATGTTCTTGGATTCAGCAATAAGCCTTAGTACATATCCCTTCACAATGTAGTTCTGCCAGTGTCCACGCTTGGTGTTTACATAACATTGTTGTCGATGTGTATTCGTAGATGAGGCTTGTTAGCGCAGACAATCGTAGGACAACAAGTCATACTCAGTACAAGGTCTCATTAACTAGTCTAAACAGTCTGCTCTCGGACAGTCTAACTATTAACAGAACTCAGAGGTCGGAAAGGCTTGGTTGCAAGTTAGAAACACAGTCCACCATTTTAGAACAGAGAACCATTCAAACAGAAATCAAAATGGCGGATGATTCTAAAATGGCGGCAAAGTCAATCTAAAATCGGAACTTTGCAAAGCGGTTTTCTTCGCAGAGCGACTAGGCTTAGGCCAATATAAATCAAACGGAGGCACAATATGATTTCCCATTTAACAGAGAGGGCCAGGATAGCTTGGATAGTTCTCAAGGTGTGGCCAGCACTTTAAGATTGACAAGTAGTGCAGTTAATCACCATTTTAGTCATTATCTTCTAGAGATTGGGGACAAAACCAGTCCTCCTGTAAATCTACGGCAATATGCTGTTTAGACGCGTGTGGTCGATGGTGCAGCTGGTCGAACGTGACCAGCAGCAGTTCATGTGGCATAACCACTTTGCCTGTTGTTCCTGACACCATAACAGGTCTGTGGGAAACTGCTTACACCATCCTTTTTGCCACAGGTACTTATCCCCCTTTGGGGCACGGCCCTGCAGTTCAATAATGTGGGGAATCGGTTGTGAGTTGTAGGGTGCTGGCAATAGCAGTTGTCCCTGTGCTACCACTGGATATTTGGAAACACTGGACACAAGGACATATGCTGCTTGTTTTGCCATGGTGGCGTTACAGAGTGAGATCTCGTCTGTATCGTTTGTATGGGTGGTGCATTTCACCACTGCCGTCATGGAGGGCTGGGAAAGCCCATCAATTAGCATGTACAATAATGCTGCATGTTGTACTGGGTACCCGTCAGCCCTTCTAAACCCTCTCCTCTTCCATTGTGCCAGCCCTAAATGCACTGTTGTGGTGACATATGCTGAGTCACAGTAAACCGTCACTCGGCACTCCCGGGACACTAGAAGAGTTTCAATGAGCGCACTGAGGTCTGCCACCTGAGTCAAATAGTGCATGGGCAGTCTTTTCTGCACAATCACTGCATATTCCCCATCCACCAGGCAGACAACTGCTGCACCAGTATGCCCCAAGCTAGTCCCCTAGTCAATAGTTGCTGACCTGTCAGTGAAAAGGACATCTCCCCCTTCAAGCGGGCTGTCCTTTGCATTTGGTATGTCCTCTTCTTCCCCCTCAAATGTCACATAGTCATGCATTGAGAGGTGTTCGTCAGTACACCCCTCTGTTAAGAAAGTGTCAGGGTTTGCTGTCTTGCAGCGCACTATGTGGCTGTGTGGGCTGGACAGAATGACCTCATACACGGATGCCCGCTGCTTGATCAGAGTTGATTTAGATTGCTCAAGGATGGCAAATACTGCATGCTCCACATACAGTGTTACGGAACACACCATAACAATTGTGGAGCTCTTCTCAATTGCAAAAGCAGAGGCAGCAAGTGCTGGTTTTCAAGGAAACTGGCCCTGTATCACAGAATCCAGCACCCCACTGTAATAGGTCAATGGCTTGTGGTCCATAGTGCTTTTCTGCGTGATCACTTCAGTCATCATTTGACCATTCTAATGGGAAAACACATAGAACTCTTGAGTGTAATCAGGGGTTGCTAGCACTGGAGCTGTACAGATTATCTCTTGTAGTTCATTTAAGCTTGTGAGCATGTCCTGTGTCCATATTATCTTTTTGTCTGTCTTTGAGCTTCTTTGAGGCTCAGCAGCAGGGGCCTCGTGTATGTGGCATAGTCTAGAATCCACGCTTTGCAATAATAACACAGCCCAAGGAACTTCTGCATCTCTTTGACAGTTATTGTCTGGGGTACACTGCGCACTGATGCGGCGCGTTCTGGTATATTTTTGTTTCCATGGACAGATGTCAATTGTCCCAAGTAAAGTACTTCTTGAAGACAGTGCTGTAGCTTTGCTTTGTTCACTTTGTCCCCTTTATATGCAAACAGCTGCAAGAGAGTGACAGAGTCACTCCGGCACTGTTGTTCATTGTGACTGCACGCTAGCAGATCGTCCACATATTGAATGATAGTGCTGGGCACTTGGATGTTTCCTAAATAAGCATGTAAGATTATGTTAAAGATACTGGGGGATTCACAATACCCTTGTGGTAATCTTGTGTGCTCCAACCATATTCTGCCATGCGTGAACACGATGAGGTATTACGAGTTTGGGTTCAGGGGTTTGGAAAAGAAGGCATTCTTCAAATCCATCACAGTGAAATATGTCAGTTTTTTGGGGATGCTGCACAAAATGGTGGCAGGGTTAGTTACTACAGGAAATTTTGCCTGTACAATGTCGTTTAAAGCGCAGAGATCCTCGATCATTCTCCAACTCCCCCCCACTTTTGCCTTTTTTATCGGATATATAGCCATGTTGCATGGGGCAGTGGAGGTCAAAATAATCCCCTGATTTTGGAGTGTAGAGATGTTGTCTCGTATTCCATCCTCTGCTTCTTTGTGCAGCGGATATTGTTTTGCCTGGGGCAATACAGCACTGGGTTTAAGTGTGATCCGTATGGCTGCCACTCCCTGTAAAAGCCCTACATCAAGGGCACTGGTCGTCCATAGCCTCTTTGGGACAAATTCTAGATCATTGTCAGTGAATGAGGGTGGGGTGACAAGAGCCCTCAAAGAACATTGCACTCTACGATATTGCACCATAATTTTGCAGGTGATACAGATAGCCAGTACTATTTCTCATTTATCACCCTGTCCTCAAACAATTCTGCATCGGATACTTCTTTTAGGAGTACCATCGGCTTAATACACAACACAGTGCACCATTCTTACATGTCTGAATCCGTCCCAACCACAACAATCCTTTTCGCTAACATCACCAAACCTTGCAAATTGAGTGAAAGTGTTGTCCATGCCACAAGATCTAGCGTCACAATGGGTCTAAATATGAAATCAGATGGTATCCACCAACATGCCTTACCAATTTGGGCCACTGCATGAAGTAAAACTGTGATTCCATACACAAACATATCTAGGTCAACAGGAATGCCAAGAACCATCACCTCCCCTCCTCTGGTCTGTATTATCACCATCGCCCTCATAGTACACATTCCTGGGGTGGCACATATTATCCTAGCCACAGAGAAGCCTTGCATGTCGAGAGTTTCACCTGATATTGGGAAATTTCCCTCACTGATGCATGATTTAGTGGCACCTGTGTCGACCATAAAGATAAATTGCTTGTCACCTATCTTAGCGCCCACTAAGGATTCCTTGTCAGGGTGGGTAGTCACGGACAGGACTGGGCACGCAAGAGCTTTCGGTGGGCTGTCCTAATCAGGATATGTATTGGTACCCGGAAACATGAAAGGGTTTCTTCCTTGGACACTAACCCCCCAATATTGTGCCACTGTTCTGTTTGGGACGACATTATTTGTGGGCATGGGCCCCCCGTATGATTGGTTCTGCAGTGTTGCTTGCATTTGGATGCTGGACGGGGCAGAATTTATGCATTAGTGGCAACTGCATGCCTATTCCCCTTTTCCCCTTCCTGCTGTCACTTCCCTTTTTCCTAGCCACTGCTGCCTGCCCAAACCTGTTCCTCAACTGCAGACTGCACAGGCGCACTATCTGTGGGCTAACTGCCAGCGCCTCCTCCTCATTCTCCAATTCATCCATAGTGTCCCACTCCTCCTCCCGCAACTGTTTGTTTGTATCTCTGTCCAACCTCGCTGTCCCATAACCTACACTCTCCGCCCCTCACTCATGACTCTTCCCCTTTTCAATATGTACATTCTTGAGTGCAGTGCTGTCCAGTCTAAATGAAATATCTCTGGCCATCCCATTTTCCCCCGTCCTTCTCATAGCTCCCTCAGCTGTTCCAACTCCACTTGCGCTGCCTATAAAGCTTCTTCTAGTTTCTTCTGATTTTTTTTATCTGTGGGAACTGCATTGCTGGTGTTCGTTTGGTATGGAGCCGGTGCTGTGGGGTTAGTATATTCTTCAACAAAAGACAGATGTCAGTGCACAACTGAAAGATTCTGGTCAATTATTTACAATAATTCAACAAAGCTAAAGCATAAATAGCAAATCATGTATTGGTGCTCCAGGCAAGGCTCTCGCTACTCCCCAAGTGAGAGCAAAAAATATCAGCACAATTGTTACCCCAGAAACCTCTGAGGTGAAAACCTGGTTACTCTAGCCGTGAACAAAGTCTCTTCCTATCATTTAATTGGAGTTGCTAAATGTCGGCTTAATTAAATGTATAATAAAGCAAAATACACAACAATGTATACTCAGGGTAAAGTGTATTCTCAAAACATTAGGTTGTCCACAACAAGTGTAAAGTAAAATTAATTACATCATTCGTTAATACATTCAAAGATGACGAGCTTGAACTTGGGCCAGCCTGACTTCTGAGATTTTCATCTTCTTCTGCTGAGTTCGATTGCTGATTTTTGGAGCGAACTTCTTCAGTTTCAGGGCTGGAAACGTCCGATGATGATGTGTGTGAAACAGAGGCTCTTCGTGGTCTTGTAGGGAATTGTTGAGGATTCCTTTTCTTATAATAGTCCTTCCATGAATGCAAACAACATGCACCATATTTATCTCCCATAACGTAGAACTCGTAGCCAAGACACAATGCGGCTTTCCAGTTTATCCAATCAAAGTGGGACAAAGAGATCAGGTGATCGTCACGTTTGTGACTTTACGACGATCACTTGCAGCATTTAGGTTAGGATATTTGGTACTATAACCACCGGAATTTAGCATCTGACTATTATTATAAATACCTGTCCAACTTGTTATATCCCCAATACGCAGACTTGAAGATACCAACCAATTATAGGCACTACCGGGTATCACACGATCACGTGATACGTTTCCGATCACATGATTTACTACGCTAGTAAATAAATACGCGATACAGGATGGGTGGCTGCACCAACAGCCGTCTTTCCATTTCCGCATCGCATTTTGTGAAATTGACCAGAAGGTAGGCACTATTCTCTTTAATCTTTGATTATGGGCATTTTATTGGACTACATTACCCGTGTGTTTAAATTGACATCTTTTTCAAACATCAGACTCATGGCAGGGCTTGTTCCTGTTTATTTCAGATCTGGCCCAACACTCCTACAGCATGTAGGGAATGAAAGCTATGGCTGTCTTTCAAGCCACAATATTAGAGATAACAGCATAGAAGGAAATCACCCCGGGATCATATTGTGTGCCACTCTACTGCTTTAAAGTTGAAGACTGACCTTGTTTTCACAAAGGTTAGTCTAATAAGCCTGATTGCCATTTTGCAGCACATGGGAGTTCACATGGAAAATGTGACAGTGCAGTTATGTTTGGTTCTTTACAACATTTCTTTAGAAAGTGAAGAAATACAATCAACATCCACACCTGAAGAAGGGGTCAGGGAAACTCCGAAACGCGTAGTGTACAAAAATATGTGATTGTATGATGAAAAAATGTGATGATATGAACATATTTCGATGAATCTTCAAGCAGATGTTGAACACAGAGATTTGCTCTGATATACTTTTGACTCATCATTTTTTAACAAGATTTCTTTTGTATAATCTTTGAAATATAATTTTTGTATTAACGAATGATGTAATTCATTTTACTTTACACTTTTTGTGGACAACCTAATGTTTTGAGAATGCACTTTACCTTGAGTATACATTGTTGTGCATTTTGCTTCAATATACATTTAATTAAGCCAACATTTAGCAATTCCAATTAAATGATAGGAAGAGAGTCCTCGAGTGACCAGGTTATCACCTCAGAGGTTTCTGGGGTAACAATTGTGTTGTTAGTATATCTTTTGACAGGAAGACCAGCGAGTGGGTACCGCCCCACTTGGGGCGGCGGTGACTGTGTTCCTTCTGGCATCACTTGTTCAACTTCGCTCAGGACTGGGCTGTTATTACACTGGGACTTGCACTCATAATTGCCCTCTGTGTCCTCTACCATCTTCCACAACTCCAAAATCTCATTCATCCTTTGAAGCTTTTTACCTTTGTATTTAGCAGCTAAAAACGTATACATGTGTTCCAACATCCCTCGGTTATTCATAAAATACTCTGGCCATGGTTGTAACATCCCCCTTGTGTCTCCGTTACCCACTGTTTGTGATATTTTTCAATAATGTCTCTATAAAGCGGCAATGCACTGCACATATACGCCAACAGAGTCATTCCCCCATGTCGCCAAACATTATATCCAAAGAATATCAGACCATATAAAAAGCAACTTGTCATGAATGTTCCTACCACTCCTTCGCTGTAAATTACCCTGTTGCCCCCTACTCACTCCACCTGCACTCACTTTCACTCCTCACACCCAACACACTACTTCTTCCACACACCCTCCCTTGGCCTCCACCAGTTACACAATACAAATATAAAACAGTAAACCAACAAGCTAAAACAATTAACTAAAATAACAACCACTACTTTGCCTTATTCCCCACCTGGAATATATTGCAAACAGGAATCCGAGCTGTCTATTTATACGGAGCCCCTACTTTTATATACTCTTTTCACATTTAGAAATATGGCGCAACTGTCTTCCCTAGCTCAGAAAGCATCCCACGTCTTTGTTTTTCTTCTCATATGCTTAAAACAACAATATTAATAATACAAAATCACCATGTGGCCTTCACACCCTATTCAACTCTTATATACACCAATCTGCCGCACACTCTAGCTCCCTCTTTTTCACACAAGCAAACCCACACACTGCTGTCCCCTTTCCCTCCACTTCTCACTTAGCGTCAACCGCCCTTGGTGTTGCCTGCCAGAGTTATACATCAGCCTGTTCACCCAAGCCCCTCCATCATGGGTTCCCAATAACAGCTTGCACCTACTTAGGAGCTGGGCCCCACTCCAAAGAGAAGGCAAGAATTCTGTGAAAATGGCTCCTGTAAATCACTACGGGTTGCGCGCCTGGGACTGGTCACTGCAGGTGGGTGCAGCCCCTCCAGATGTGTGGCCTGGAAGTCTCCATCTTTACAAATCTGAGATCACGTTGGGGTCACCAAAAATGTAGAAAAGTCCATCAACGTTTAAACCAGAAAAAATACAAGCTTCTAGGGAAAAAGGCCCAGCACACCTCTTGCAAGCAGAACAAGGTGCATTTCCATAAAAAACAAAGACACCATGAAAAAGTTCTGTTGCCACAGAGTGCTCTTGCGAAAACAGTATATGCAACAAATTATAAAGGCAAACAGCGTCATAAGTGACGTACATTACATAGGTTACAGATCCAGATGGCAGGTTGGTGCGACCCTATACATATATCGCCTGCTCCATAAGGGATGCCAGATCATTGCTCCCAGCTCCTCCTGTCCATCTTATTCCACGTGGGTTTCTTCTTTGCATGTCATTGGGCACCAGGCTCCGAATTGGTAATAAAATAAGCACAACTCATAACATTCCCTATCTGTGGCCTAATGTGCACCTAGTACTGAAGACATGGGTGCAGAGGATACTTTCGAGGTCACACTAACTTGCAAACCCCAGCTCAATCCCAGATGCATCAGCATCTTCCCAAATCTTCCCACCCTGCTTTTAGGTTTGTTACTTTTTCCACCCTGGCACCACGCAGTATAAATCACAGGTATCCTGGACACTGAGAATGTATCTTTCTGCTGTGATCTCCCTGATAGATTTGTTGATGTAACAGTTTTATGGGTGGTGGTTTGGGGCTGACTGGTACCTTGGAAAGCTGGGGTCTTGGGATGGGGGCATCTGAGCGCTTTAATTTAGGATTTGGACTGGTGCAGGTCTGAGGCTTGTGCCCTCCTTCTCGTGGGATAACTGTTCACAGGGAACTCTTGGCCCCCTCGTGGCCTTGCAGGGATCATTCTTTCTGGGTTACAAGTGCCAATTGTATGAGACAATGAGAGGTTTATTAATATATGCAGATTTGGACTTTCTCACTGCTGCCCAGGCTTCAACCTGGCCCTGCATTCACACATGCATCTCTATGTTCTGTGCCCAGGCCTACTGTCCTGGCTGCAGCTCGGTGCCAGGCCTCTATTTCAAGATGTCTGCTTATTTTCTAAGATGGCGTTTCATTCCTAGTACAATCTACCACTAACCTCCCCCTAATTACAGCTCCTAACCACACACTCCTATCCCCTATAATAACCCCAAACATCTACAACATACTGTTAGGCCTCTGCTGCATTCAGAATCTCTTGGGGGCATAGGACAATCATCCCTGCTTTGCAACAGGCGAAAGCATCCCCCATTTCTTATGTTCTTTACTCAGAAGTTTCAATGAGTCATAGGAATGCACGCATTCAGTAATGCCAATCCAATCCTGCAGGTAGAGTGCTGTTTTAACCGTAGATGGATTTCTCGCAAGACTATCCTTAGAGATACCCAACTGAACTGTCTGCTAACAGAGGTCATAGACTTCATTTAGAAAGGGGTCCCTTCTACTCAACATTGCAAAATCTAGGTCCTGATACAGGGAACCAACTAGAGGGTCTACAATTTTCCCCTAAATCAGCAAGAGCCTCCATATGGCTTGAGACCTCAAGGAATTAATGCCCAATACAAAATGGATGACAGCTAGAGGGACTGGCTTCTGCAAGTTTAGGACTCGTCTCAAGATTACATTTTTGATTCATGGGAGGAAGTTAATGGTCCAGAAAAGATGGATTTCACAACCATACAATAGTTTTGGTATAATTCTCCCTTCATAGTATCTAACCACAAGAGGTACAGAGAACTTACCATATCTTAAATCCACCCGTACTATTTGATTCATCAAAGCAATGGAACGAGTCTTCAAACTCTCGATAATTTGGATTTTACATGGTCTAGAAACTATTGGAAATCCTATGTAGATGAAACTATCCACCCATTCTAAAGTTTGATCCTCTACTGTCTATCTGAAAACAGACGTTTTCTTTCTCCAAGAGCAGTGCATGATTTTGGTTTTGTTTGGGTTAATCATAAGCAAGTGATCTTTCACAAAACTGATGAAAACCTTCAGCTGCCTTTAAAGACCAATTTCTGTAGTATCAAATACTAGAAAGACATTGGCATAGTTTAGGTAGGTCACTCTCAGCGCATTCAGTTTGGAGGGACATGAGCCACTAGAAATAAATGATCCCCCACATCTGACATATAAAGGTTAAACAGACATGGGGTCGAAATGCACCCCTGCCTGACCCCCTTAAATGTGGGTATTTATCTGGATGATGCAACACCTGAATTTAGTCTAACATGGATCACAGACTGCTCATGAAAAGCAATCAGGAGACAAAGAAGACCCCTAGGAATTCCCAGATTGTTTAATTTTGTCCAAATGAGTTTTCTACTGACAGCATCGAAGCTGCAGACAGTTTAATGGTGGCTATGAAGACAGAGACATACTTTTTGGCCCAGGTAAGAGATTGCACAGAGTTCAGCAACACTCCATTAAGTGTTGTGCTCACGTGTTTGTGGAAGCTTGTCTGCCACTTCTTATGTATGCCTGCCTCCTTATTTCTGCAGCTAGTCCAACAGTAAGGTTGCAAAGACCTTCCTCGCGGCATCCAAAATGGCCAGTGGCCTATAGTTGCACGGATTAGTGTGAGTCCCCGTTTTGAAGATAGGCGCCACATGAGCCACATGCCAAGAGTCAGGAAAGGTGTTAGTAGTCAATACATGTTTAAAAAGTAAACTTATAACAATAGACCAGTTTCTCTGGCTGCTCTTAAACAGTGCATTCGACAGTTTGTTGGTCCCTGGTGCTCGGGATAAGCTGATATTCAATAGAATGCCTTCCATGGTCACCTGATCAAATGAAAGAGTCCATGAATTATCATTATTATCATGGTAAGAGGGTGTCTCCCCAGCCTCAGCTTCTGTAACACTAAACCATTTCTTGTAGTGTAGGACCCACTCGGACTCTGATACTGGATTTACTTGGGTGCCATGCTGTTGCTCCGAATACTTAGTCATAAAGTCCCAAAGGTCACAGGTATTTTTGTTAAGTCAGAGTCCTTCTGTAGCAGGAGCCGTCTTTGTCCCTTTAGCCAATAGCTGTAGTCTAATTTGGCCTGCTTAATGGCAGCTACCGTCCCCCCAAGGGGCACCAACACTCATCCCTCTTATATCTTTTAGCTGTGCTCTTAGAGCCTGCTTTCTATCAGCTGCTTCAGCATCATATATATGGATGTTCCTGCCATTAGTTTGTTTGGCTCTTATCCCTGTGCCAACTGACTTATTAACAGGATCTGCTGCAAAAGAATCAAACCGATCGACTGTGAAAGTCTCTTCCATACACGACTGAAGAGAATCATTGGCTAATTTGATGTTGTTCGTATTCCACAAAATCCTGTTACCTGCACTATTCACCCAACAGTCTCTGGGGGCCATCAGAAAAACCCACAGGGCAGTCTAGTAAACACGTTGCCATCAACATACCATGATCACTAAATGCAGTATCAAGTACGCAGAACTCAAAACATGACTCATCGAGCAAGCTTCCAACACATATATAATCCATTATTGAGCTTGAGTTGGCATTACTCTGTGTGCGTCTTGGATGGATGTCACCCGCTGTAGTTGCATTTAGCATTTGTAAACCAAGACCATGTAGAGTATTCAGCCACATATTGGCCCTCATTACGACCCTGGCGGTAAGGGGTTTGCGCCAGCGTTAGCTGCGCCGACCCCTTACCGCCAACTACGAGTTCCCATAGCGCCATGGTCATTTTTCCGCCCGCTTTTTGCGGGCGTAAAAATCCATGGCGCTATGGGACCTTGGTGTTAATTACGCCACCGTAATTTACGGTGGCGTAATTAACTCCTTCCCCACTCCCATTATACCCTATGGGGCCAAAATGGGAATGGGGAAGGGTAAATGGGTCAATGGGGACTTACCGCCCCGCCGACCTCGGAATGGGGCGGTAAGTCCACCATCCGCCATGGCGTAAACGGACTTTACGCCATGGCCGGAAAGTCCGTCGATGGCGGAAAAAATCCGCCAGGGTCGTAATGAGGGCCATTGTATGCACATCAGCTCGTGAAGGCACACACATTATATGGGTGCAGCTCCCACATCCAGCCGCATGTTACATGTGCCCATGGCATTGCCCCTTTCAGCTCAAGGCCACTCTACAGCAGCATACTTGTGCTGTGGGCAAGGACAGATGCTCATTTTTGAAAATAGCTTTTTGGAGTAGTATTACACAGAATCACACATGTATTGCCAAACCCACTAATATCATTTAGTGCATTATGAACTCCTGCACAACATGTTGTCACTGCATCTGTCATCAGGTACATACTATTACAACCCTATTAATTAGTAATCAGAGTACCATAAAAGAGCAGTAACATGGCTTTTAAATATTTTTATTGTACAGTACTTTCAAGACTGAGGCATGTGCCCCGCTCTATCCAGAAAACCTATAAAGTGTAAGAGTTTTCTTAGTTACAGTGCAACTCAAGTCCCAATTGTACTGTACACAACACTAATACAGGTTTTACTCTTTTGTACCATATATATGCCTTACCATTTTATGTTGGAGACTTAGAATGCCTGCTGGTGTCATGTAACACTTCACTTATCCAACTGGCTAGAGGAGATGTCTTAATCCTGCACAAGCAGCAATTTGCAAAACACCATGCTGATTGAAATAAGTGAGGCCCTTCTTCTGCAACTCTGACCAGACTGTGTACTGTGGACAGATCAATACGTGTGTGGCCTTTCTTGTGACTGCATAGCAATTCTGGGGCAAGGGAGGGACAATGGGGCACTTATTCTGATAAGCTGTGCCCTTATTCTGCACATGTTCACCAAATGTGTTTTACTACCATCACATTAGCTCTACCCAGGATAGTCATTGGGGAAGGCTCATAGAAGTTTTATTCTGAACGCCCGTGGACAGACACAGGTTGCAGAGCCTGCCTGACTCAGGTTTGCTTGGCGAGCATATTCCAGAATAGTAATGTATCCCTAATGCTTAGTATTGCTTAGCATTCTCAATTGACCTGGATATTTTTCAATTCTCCAACGTCTACCCTCACCCCCCTGGGTGAATGAAATAAAAGAAATTATTCTTCCTTATCAGACATTGATTCATCAGGAATTAATAAATACATGAATGAATAGATAAATACAACAATACATGAATAAATTAGTCAGTATTCATGGGGGTTCCTATCGGGGGTGGGTAGCTTGTTTTGTGTCAGGGAGATGCATTGTATGTTGGTGCAGGGTGGATGTGAGAGACACTTGCCTGATCAAAGGGGGATGGGAGGCACCAGGATAATGGGGATGCAAAATTAGAATGTCTGCAGTGAATCTGCAAATTGTTGTTTATCTTGTCTTTAATGTAAAGGTTGTGATGCCCCATGAATCGTGTATGGACAAAGGACAGTATTGAGGTCATCAGATTAAGGGAGAGGGAGGCCTTGTTGTTTGATGCATTGTTTGTATCATGCGTGATACTGTGCAAAAGTGACCAGCTGTTCAAACAGAATGCAGGCCACCTCTTCCTGGGAATAGTTACAGATGCTAGCAACAATCTGCTCATCCCCAGTTTAAGGGCTCACAATGGGTAGTCGGTCAAGGGGGCACCAGTGTTCGCCTTCCTTGCAACTTTGGGAATGGTAAATGATCAGTGCCACCGTAGGCAGCAACCAGGGCAATGTATTGGAAGGAGGGATACAGGTTACTGGGTTGCCAATGTGCAGTAAATACAGTTGTGGTTGTATAGGTGAATCTGAAATGGGCAATGCTATCACTGGGATAGCTGTAGTAAGAGGTTATCGTGAACAGGTGTCAAGGAGAGAATTGGGAACTTGAGATTACTGGTAAAAATACAGTGGGGTTTGCAGTTCCAAGAGCGCTGGCAGTGCAATTGGAGGGCATAGGCGTGCATGTTTTCGAGTTATAGGGCACACACCATGTTAATGGGCTCTTTATGACTGGGTTGTTCCTCAAGGAAATATTGTAAATATGTCTTAGACAGTTCTGCCTGTTGCAGCTTGAGCTGTGAAGTCAGGATTCCAGGCCCCTTTTGCACTGAATTTAACAGGTGCACAGCATTCCTTAGGCCGGGGAAATGTAGCTTTTGGCTGCACAGTTCCCAGGAGTTCTTTGCACCCCTCCATGTATTTGTCCTCCCCCCCTCCTGTACCATCTGTGCACTTGCAAGATCTGAACGTACTATGCCTTGAAGATCTTCTATATATCTTCTGCATCCCCCCTCCTTGCATGGTGGCGCCTCAATGTACTTGGAAAAACTGCAGAATCGTTGCCAGACCTATTTGCTGTTATCTACACTTTTAATTGTATTATATGCACATACTCTGCCTGTGAAGACCTGTATTGTTCAGAACTTCAAGGGCTCTTAATTACTGTTTGTTTTTTCCCCTTGTTCACTCCCTCCTTGAGCGCTTTGAAACACTTGCCTTGTGTACAGGTGCTTCACAAATAAACATTACCATACCATACCACCTAGGAGCTCCTGTTGCATGGGCAGCCCTGCATATGCCGGGCTTTCTTGCGGGCACTCAAATGTCCACCCTCTTCATATGAATTATATTCCTGCATGACAGCTGCATCATCAGGATTGTATGCAGATTCTGACCCCTTCTGCTTCCCCTTACAATGGCATCATCCACTGGCATCTCATGCTCTACTTGCACCTCCAGAACATAGGTAGGTTGTTCTGGCTCTTGACCCTTTTTCACTCAATGGTCTCCTCTAAGATAATATCCAGCACTGGTATGGGTATGTTAGGGAGAATTCTCCAGAAAGGCTAATTTCCCTTACCTACTGAGTCCCTCAGCAGCTTTGCTGGATTTCTAGGCTTTGTTTTTTCACCTGTTAAGAGTGTGAGCTTTTTTTTCCCACTCTTGCATGTGTTTTTGGCTATGTGTTGTACATTTCTGTGTTCATGGACTGTGGAGCCTCACCTACTCCATAGGCATCACCTTTTTACTGTGTGTCACACAGCACCTTTAGTGCAGTGGCACAGGGTTGCCTTTTTCAGACTTCCCACTTTAAACTCCATTTTCTGGGACTGACTACTGTCTCCCAGAACATGTAAAGTTGCCATTGACTTTATGAGTTTTTTAAATTCACAGACCCAGTACAAACTATCTTCCATAGAGTGCGAGAAAGGGTTAATAGTTATCCCTTTTTGTCTGTTTCTCATGGAACATTATTTTGTTCCCCTTTCTTTAAGATTTCGCTGGTGGCAGTGGTATCTACCATTTTTTCCCTAACGCAGTCTATGAAAATAGCCTTGGTACTGTTTTAGGCTAAGTTAGTAGCCTCAAACTTTAATCCGCTGGACCCCATTTATTTTTATTTGATTCCGGCTGGGTTTATTCGCCATTTCTTTTTGTAAGGGTCTTTCTTGTGTTTTACTCTGCGCACCAAACCATGTTTGGTTCCTTTGTTCGCCGTCTTTTGGCGGGCTTCTGCACAGAAGCCCTCCTTAGGCACATGAATGTCCAAGGTGGACAGGATGTGAGGGAGGGGTTTGAGACTCCCTGCACAGGGTCTCCTTGGAGACCCATGTCGCACTCTGTATGATTGGCTGTGGTGACTGTCCCGCCAGGATAGTAGCCACCTTGCTGTGTGATTGACAGCCAGGCTTTGTGAATGGGGGAAAACTGCATAAAAAGCAGGTGTCTGGGATTTGGAAGTCAGAGTCGCCACTGGATCGAGAGAACCGAAGAGAAGCTGAAGAAAGAGGACCACTACCACAACAGAACCTCCCGGTGAAGCCCTGCTGCGCCTCTGAATCTCCAAACTTCGACGACAGAGAAGATCTGCAAGGAATCTTCTTCCCTTGAGCTGGTGGGACCAACCAGTTCACCAAACACCAAGCAAGGCCTCCCTCCCCTGGTTGAATTTTCTGTGCACAGCTGCAGTGAACCGGATAGCCAGGAGGACAAGACCCTGTTTGGGTTTTAAGGAGCGCACCCTTTATTCGTTGCTTTGCTCTGCGGCTGCTTTCTTCCCTTGGCAGTGCAGGACCCTCCAGTCTTCCTTTTTCGTGTCAGTCTGACAGTCGCTTCAGGAACCGTGAGCTTGCAGGATCTACCAGGAACTTCTCCCTCAGTTACAGCATTACAGCATTCTTCTTCTTCTAAGGTACTGTGCAAACCCGGTTGCTCGTTCCGTCCGGCCACAGTGAAAGTGTTTTAAATCTTTCGCCAATCCAAGGGCTTTTCCTTCTCTAGTCTTTTAAGTAACTTTTCTTCCGACCAACTTCATTTCGAACTCTTGGCAAAAACTTAATGGCGAACTACTACTGTGTGTCACTACTCTGAACTGTGTGATCCTCTGCAAAGACTCTCAACCATTAATATTGGCCCAAGCCTATTGATTTGAGATTGCCCTGCCTACTTACTTGTTGGTGCTGCTTAATTTTGCATAACCTTGTCTTTCCCTCCCCTTTAAATTGCTTGAGTGCCATTTTGCTCACACTTCATTTGAGCGTAACTTGTCCAGAATTAATTGGGTGTTGTGTAGTATATTAAGATTGTGATTTTCTGCTGCCTTACTTTAGTGAACTGTTTTACAAATGATGTGTAAATAAATGTATATTCTTTTACTCAGAAACCTTGAGTCAGTGTTTGTTTGAACCATAGTAATTGCTGTCCTTTGTGTAACTTCTGATACTGCTCACTTTACTCTTGAGATAAGTCTGGCTGCTCAGCCATCTATACCACTTTACTGTGTAGTACAGGCTTGTACCAAAGGTGAATGTGTACTGTCACTTGTAGTCTTAATTGTATGTGGTGTTCCCAAAGAGTACTGCATATGATTCTGCCTAACACTGGTGTACAGCGGTGAGCATCAAGTATAGTGATTACACTTAGAGTGCTGCTATTACCTTGGATCCACTAACCACAAGGCTAAACATCACTAAAAAGCAATTTTAATCACGTCTGATATGGAAAGCTACAGTCAGGAGACCATCCTTAGTTACACTGTTGATTATCTGAAAAATCTGTGTAGAGAAAGGAATCTCACTGTTAAAGGCAAAAAGTCAGAATTAATTGAAAGGTTGTTAGAGAAACAAGGTCTGGAGAGGGGCTCTGAAATACCTGACCCTCCAGCAAATAAGGAAAATGATGAGGATGATAATGTGTCAGTTATTATGGATGAGTTAGATGAGGCAGATGCGTCTCACAATGTAGGCCTTACTGCTCCTCTACCTGCTCAGCAACCTCAACCTTTGTCCGCTGGGACCCCATCAGGTCCTAGACTAAGTCCTGAATTCATGCTCTAGAAATGATGAGCCTTGAATTGGAATTCAAACGTATTAATGCTCAAACTGAACAAAAGCATCAAGAACTTAAGCTCAGAGAAATGGAGATGAACCATGCCTTAGAAATGAAAAAGTTGTGTATTGAAAATGCTTCTCTCCCAGAGTCTTCTAGGTCATCCAGTCCTAAGAGACCCTGTATGCCTAAAGAAATTGTATGAGGCTAAGCTTGATATTTTGTATTGGTTAGCAATGTTTGAATATAACCATGGGGTTCCAGACATTACAGGCAATCAGTTGCTTCCTTGGCTCTACTCTAGGCTACCCACTGTTGCATCTGATGTTGTGATGGAGTTGGCAGAGGTGGATAGGGTGGATTATGAGTGTGTGAAGCCAGCTTTAATTGCTATATTTGGGTAGACCCCTTCCCAGTACCTTAAGAGGTTTAGGACTCTCAAAAAGCATGATGGTACCCCCTGGGCTACCTGGGTATGTGAATGTTTGAAAAACCTAGATGTTGGGTTAAGGGTTAACACTTTATGAGAAATCTTGTTATGTTGGAGTCAATTTATGATGCCTGCTCTCCTGAGCTCAGACAGCACTTGGCTGATTCCAAGGAGATGGATCCAAAGAAGTTAGCTAAGGCTGCTGACTTTTGGGTTGCAAACAGGGCTACTCACAATGGTTCTGGGGCAACTCAGAAGGATGAGGGAAAGCAGCCAATTAAAGATAACAAGGAGAATTCTAATAGCTCCAATCCAAAAGAGGGCCCCAAACAGCAAAATAAGGGTAAACCACAAGGGAAACCGAATCAGGCTAGTGTACTATCTGGACCCAAACCAGATGGAGGTCAGAACAAGCTCCCATTCATCAAAACATTTGGCAAATGTTATGTTTGTGGCTAAACTGATCATGTGAAAGGGGATCCCAGATGTAAGGGTAAACCTTCAGGGGTCCACACTGTCTCCTTAGCCTTCTCCCCAGTGGAGGAAGTACCTATGGCAAGTGGAAACGTTCACCTACTGATGAACCCATGAGAGTCTCAGCTACTGTTTCTTTAGTGTCCCAGGGTTTGTGGGAGCAACATAATTTAGATGTCTATAATTCCATCCCAGATAATAGTAAAGAGTATTATAAAGATAGTGTTCTTGTGAATGGTCAGGAAACCCCTGCCATCAGAGACACTGGAGCCAGCATAACTGTGGTTGATAAAACATTTTTCTAGGTGGAGGATGTTGCTAAGGCACCCAAATGCCTAACCAAGTTAGCTGGAGGCCCTGTGCAAATGCTTCCCCAGTTACCAGCTCTCATCCAGTGTAATGATATGACTGTCAAAATACCTGTTAGTGTGCAGAGTGAAGTGCTTGGGAGAGTCCTGTTGGGTAATGACCTGAAAACTCTTGGAGTTGTGTCCAGTACCCCCAGGCCTCCCAGTAAAAGGAGACAGGAGCCCACTAGGCCTGCAAGGGAGGGGACCTTGAGAGGGTCTCCAGGGGAAGAGCTAGAGGAAGCTATCACCCCCAGTCCACAGGAATTGCTCACTGCTATTTCAGGAAAGAAAGAGACAAAGGGGAAACCCAAGACCTCGAAGAAAAAAACAGATAGCACCCCTGTGCTAACAACGAGGACATCCCCAAGATTGTCCAACATCACACCTGTGACTCCTCCACCTGCTGAGGTAGAGTGTGAAGTACCACCCTGTGTGGCTGATCCAGTCTCTGAAGAGTCAGATCTGGAAGAAGACATAACTTTAGTTGGAGATCTGGACCATGTTGACCATCCTGAGCTCCATCCTTTACAGGCAGAAGGTGGACCCCACAGGGCAGACTTCAGCAGAGGACAAAGAGAGTGTCCTACTTTTGAATGTCTTCGCCTACAGGCAGCTTCCAGCTCGATGGGCAAGAGCCTAGGAAGCATAGGTTGTACTGGGAAGATGGCCTCTTCTACAGTGAACCGATTGAGTCTATCCCTGGGGACTGCAAAAGACTTGTAGTGCCCCTAGAAAACAGACTCCAGGTCCTACTGTTGGCCCATGAGATACCTTTGGCTGGTCATTTGAGTTTCAAAAAGACCAAGGAAAGGCTCTCTTTATACTTCTACTGGCCTAAGATGGGTCCAGAAGTTGACACATTCTGTAGGAGCTGTCACGCTTGCCAAACCTCTGGCAAGAGTGGAGCCAAGAATGTGGCACCCTTGGTGCCTATCCCAGTGGTGGGAGTTACTTTTGAGAGGGTGGGCATCAACATTGTTGGTCCCCTTGACCCTCCCACATCTTCACGAAACAGGTTATTCCTAGTTGTAGTAGACCATGCTAGTGAAGCAATAGCTATGAGGACTGTTACGGCTCAGGCTGTGGCTAAGGCTCTACTTGGTATTTTTGCCAGAGTAGGGTTTCCTAAGGAACTGATATCCGCCAGGGGATCCAATTTTATGTCCCACTACATGCAAGCCATGTTGAAAAACTGTAGTGTCACTTACAAGTTCTCTAGAGCCTGCCATCCACAGACAAACGGACTGGTAGAGAGGTTTAATCATACTATGAAGAGCATGATAGGTGTTTTAGAAGAACCCCTCAAAAGAAAGTGGGACCTTCTACTGCCATGCCTTCTCTTTGCTTATAGAGAAGTCTCTCAGGAGGGAGTTTTTAACAGTCTCTTTGAACTTTTCTATGGCCATCCAGTCAGAAGTCCGTTGGCCCTGATTAAGGAGGGTTTGGAGAGTGCTCCTTCCCCCATGCCAGTCAGAGTGACTCACTATGTGATAGGTCTCCAGAGGAGAATGTCACACATGATGGCAGAAGCTAGTGATAACTTAAAAGCAGGTCAGGCTCTGGTCAAACATTGGCATGACCAGAAGGCCAGCATGGTTGAGTTTACTCAAGACCAGCTTGAACTAGTTATGGTGCCAACAAGGCAGAGTGCCTTGCCGGACAAATGGATATGACCCTTCAAGGTTGAGGGCAAATTTTGAGAGGTGAACTATCTGGTGGACTTAGGCAGACCTAAGGAGGCTCCCAGAGTCTTTCACACCAACCGTTTGAAGGCATATGTCTCGAGACCAGAAGTGGGAACTTTGCTTCTAGCTTCAGCTCAAGAGGAGGAGGAGGAGAGTGGGTTTCGGTCGTTTTGACCGGAAAAAAATGGTCGAAAGGACCAAATGTTCGAAAAATGATACCACCAAAGGATCGAACACGAAAAGTTCGATCCTTTGGTGGTAGCATTGGAGAAAAAAATGGGGGCTGCGGGGGTGTCTCCCGCATTCCCCCGCTCACTATACTTTATGGTATAGCGAGCGGGGGCTGCTGGGGACACTCCCGCAGCCGTCCGTGTTTCAAAAAAAAAAAAAAAAGAAACAGGGGCTGCGGTAGTGTCCCCCGCATTCCCCCGCTCACTATACTTTATGGTATAGCGAGCGGGGGCTGCTGGGGACACTACCGCAGCTGTCCGTGTTTAAACAAAAAAAAAAGAAAAAAGAAACACGGGCTGCGGGGGTGTCCCCCGCATTCCCCTGCTCACTATACTTTATGGTATAGCGAGCGGGGGCTGCTGGGGACACTCCCGCAGCCGTCCGTGTTTCAAAAAAAAAAAAGAAAAAAGAAACAGGGGCTGCGGGGGTGTCCCCCACATTCCCCTGCTCACTATACTTTATGGTATAGCGAGCAGGGGCTGCTGGGGACACTCCCGCAGCCGTCCGTGTTTCAAAAAAAAAAAAAGAAAAAAGAAACAGGGGCTGCGGGGGTGTCACCCGCATTGCCCCGCTCACTATACTTTATGGTATAGCGAGCGGGGGCTGCTGGGGACACTCCCGCAGCCGTCTGTGTTTCAAAAAAAAAAAGAAAAAAGAAACAGGGGCTGCGGGGGTGTCCCCCGCATTCCCCCGCTCACTATACTTTATGGTATAGCGAGCGGGGGCTGCTGGGGACACTCCCACAGCTGTCCGTGTTTAAACAAAAAAAAAAGAAAAAAGAAACACGGGCTGCGGGGGTGTCCCCCGCATTCCCCTGCTCACTATACTTTATGGTATAGCGAGCGGGGGCTGCTGGGGACACTCCCGCAGCCGTCCGTGTTTCAAAAAAAAAAAAAGAAAAAAGAAACAGGGGCTGCGGGGGTGTCACCCGCATTGCCCCGCTCACTATACTTCATGGTATAGTGAGCGGGGGCTGCGGGAAACCCCTGCAGCCTTCTGTTAAAAAAAAACGAGAAGAAAAGGACCCTGCAGCGCCGGTTCCCTTTCACACAAGTGAAAGGGAACCGGCGCTGCAGGAACCAGCGTGAAGATGAAGGTAAGTGGGGTTTGTGTATGTTGGGGGTGTGGGTGGGGGAGTGCTGGGGGTGTGGGTGGGGGGTGTTGTGTGTGTGTGTGTGTATGTGTGTGTGTGTGTGTTTTTGCAAATTATCGCGGCTGTAATGTCCGAAAACAAAGTGTTCGAACTTTTGGGTATTCGAACACTTAGGTTTCGGTCATTTCAGCCTCGATAATTTTGGCTTCGGCCAAATCACTGGGATTCGGAGAGTGAACCTGACCTACTCAGAGGCCAACCTTTGGATGAGAAAATAGAAGGAGTTAACTCTCTTCTAATCTGACATCTGAACAACAGGAGGAGTGCAAGTTTCTGTTAAATCAGTTTGCCTCCCTGTTTTCACTTTCACCAGGCTTAACCCCTTGGGGCCAGCATGATATTCTCACTGGTGACTGTCTACCTGTGAAAAGCAGAGGTTACAGAATGTCAGAACATGTGAGAACCCACATAAAGGAAGAGGTCAACAAGATGTTTGATCTTGGGGTTATAGAGCCATCTACAAGTCCATGGTCTAGTCCAGTTGTTCTAGTACCAAAGGCAGGATCTAAGGAGTTGAGATTCTGGGTGGACTATAGAGCTCTAAATGCAGTCACCAAGACGGATGCCCATCCTTTACCAAGGACAGATGAACTGGTGGATAAACTTGGTGCAGCCAAGTACCTCAGTACATTTGACCTAACGTCAGACTATTGGCAAATAGCCCTGACAGACCATGCCAACCAGAAGACTGCATTTTCAACCCCAGTAGGCCTCTACCACTTTGAGGGTATACCTTTCGGATTAAAGAATGCACCTGCTACATTCCAAAGGATGGTCAATCAAGTTCTGAATGGGATGGAGGACTTCTGCATGGCATACTTGGATGACATTGCAGTGTTCAGCCCTACTTGGAAAGAACATATTGATCACTTGGGATATGTTTTGCAGGCTCTTGAGCAGGCCCATCTGACCATAAAGGCAAGCAAATGTCAAACCTATGATTGGAGCTATAGATTCTTATCTCTGGTACACTACCCACACTATCCAGACATTCTAAAATCTGGATTTCAACCCTGTCTCCCAAATTCTGGTCACCATGAACATCAAGGCATTATACACGAGCATCCCCCAACTAGCTGCCCTTGATTGCATCTACAAATATTTGACATAGACGAATTTACAAGAGTCCCACCGGCGTTCATTATTGAACTGATGACTCTGGCGCTCTATAAGAATTTCTTCACTTTTAATAACCAATTTTACCTGCAAACCAAAGCCACTGCCATGGGTGCAATCTTCGCCCCATGCATGGCCATCTTATACATGGCAGCTTTTGAGAGAAAACACATTGCTAATGAAATCAATCCATGGCAAGCACACATAAAATGATGGTGTCGATTTATCAATGACATCATCTTCATATGGGAAGCAAGTGAAACAGAACTGGAAACCTTGTTTTTGAGGCTTAAAAACTGTGACCCAGATATCCAGTTCACAATGCAACACAACAGGGACACTATACACTTTCTGGACCTAAAAACTAGCCACTTGGATGGAAAACTCATGTGCAACCTATTTAGGAAGCCCACAGACCGCAATACACTGTTACACTACACCAGCGACCACCCCATGCATGAAGTAATACCTCTGTGCAGGAATTGTATTCGACTAGAAGATTTCTACAGCAATGCAGCTGATCTATGTGAGAGACTCAAGCACAGGGGCTATCCGAGAAAACTCATAACGACATCCAAAAAGCGGTCAAGATTCACGTGTCGTGAGCTGATCTTAGAACCACGGGAGAGCCAAGAAGAAGAACAAGAGAATAGACTTATGTGTACTTACACATGGTCCTCACACATTTGCAATCAAAAACATAATTAGGAAGTATTGGCCTCTGGCGAAAGTCAATCTCCCGGAGGAGAATGAACCCTGTTTTGCATTCAAGAGATCTTGCAACATTTGCTAATTTTTGGTACACTCCATTTTCACCAAGGAAACCCAACGAGGAGGACCGTGGAACCTCTGACCACTAATAGGGCACTACCCATGCAGTTCCTGTGTGGCATGTAAATATATGAAAAAATGCAAAGTTTCACCTTTGGAAATAAGACCTGGGTACTCCAGCACTTCAGTAATTGTAAGTCCACACAAGCAGTGTACTTCATCGAGTGCCCCTGCAGCCTAAGATATGTAGGGCAGACCATGCGTAATGACAACATCCACATTTCAGAACACAGATCAAGAATCCGCTGCAAAAATGAAACATCACCTTTGGTTCAACACTACATGCAGATGAGGCACACACCTGACGACCTCCTATAGTGGACATTAGAGAAAGTCAAATCCACCCAAGGGACACAACAACATCTATTGAGACTAGAAAGCCATTGGATTAACAGACTGGACAGCATGGACCATGGGCTAAATGAGCAGTACACACCGTCTTATACATAAGTAGAAATGTGAGCTCCTTGTCTTTGAGTCAGCCTCATTTCAGTTGTGCCTCGCCGGAGACTATCCAGACTGCACCTGTTTGGCGGACACAGGAGATGTTATCTCCCATAACAGAACAGACTATGGGTACCCCCTCTGCCCACAGAGAGGGCCGGACATTCTATTTTGCCAGTTCACAACAATACTCATTAGTAAAAAAACCTGTGTATAGCAGATTGAAGTAAAAATGTTTTGCTACAAATCATACGGTTAAGAACCCCTTAACACAAGAACCAAGGATTTTCCAACAAGATTTACTAGACATATCCATCTTAACCTGTGCAAGGCAGACTGAATGCAAGCCTTTGCTTTGAATTACAATGTTTAGAGAAAGCCCAGTCACGATTTTGGACTAGGGGCAGTGTCTCTATATCTGTCTGTTTTTGTATATATAACAATTTCTGGGTGCATTCTCTACAAAGGAGAAACATTTCTGTTGTTTCTTGAAGTGTCGAAATGCTATTTTGTTTCCTCAAATTCAATTTTTGGTGAACTGAATAATTCTCATCTCTGCTAAACTTAGAGACACGTTTCCTTTCCCTCAGCACTGAGTTTCTGTTCACTTTGAATCAATATTTCTGTTAGTTACCTTTCAAAATGTGATTGGAGGGAAATTTTTTGCTTTTTGTCTAATCTTGTTTTTGATGTAATTCGATCCTACTTCAATTCTAAAAAATGTTTTTATTTTGTCCAGTTTCTTCATTGGTATGTAAATATATTGCTCATTGCCAATAATTAAATAACAATTACAATAATAATACATTTAAGCTGTCACAACATGTGTGCTGTTTTTTGTATAAATTGTACATTTAATAAGGTAACCGGGATTTGATTAAGTCTAGGCACGAGACAAGGTACTCCACCTATTCAGCAAAATTCGTAGGGTGCCAGTACCGGTTTTTACGGAGCAGTGCTTTCCTTGTGGTTCATACATTTTGATGCCCAGCAGCCAGTCCTAAAAAGGGCACCCCAACTCCTATTTTTGTCAGGTATGTTGGGTGGGGCAGATTGGTTGGATGCTTGTAACCCTTTCCAACTGACTTTACAAACTCTGATTGATGAAAATAAATAAATAAAACTAGTTCATCGCCTGGGGCCAATGCTAACATAAATTCACACCAACATCTTATCAATTGGCCTGGAATTGCAGTATGTACTATTCCCTCTAACCTCTTACATTAGTGACATTTCTCTTGCAAAACAAGGACTGCAGGGGTGTATGTTAAACAGGAACCTGCATTTCTGTGTAGTACATGCAAATAAGTCCCATGCATTCTGGGACTAATAGGAAAAGCAAATGAAAAAGTTCTCTGAAAGCCAACGCAAACTCACCAGTAGATAATCATCTCCCAAATGACACAAAGCACCCTTGAGAGTGGATAGGTATTACAGACCAAAACAGCTGCAGATCACCTCTTCAGTAATGTGAGGTGCCTCCGATACCTGTTGCAGCTGAGAGATTCTCTACTGCCTCAGTGAAGTACTTTGCTTCCCGAATCTGAAAAAGAGGATCTCCAGCTCTATCGTAAGGCTAATGATGGTGAGCCCATGCCTGACCCACTTGCCTCTTTTATTTATTTATGTATTTATTTATTTATTGTTCGCTTGTTACGCGCTTATACAGCAAGTACATACTGTTTCAAAGTGCCCACAGGGCAATGGAGCGATCAAAATTGAATGCACAACAAAATGAAGAGTGGAAAGGAGAAAAAGGACAAACCTACTATGCATTTTAAGTATTCAGAACGTGCAAGTGCAGCAAGCAAGAGGGCAGAGGGGGAAGGTGTTGTAGTGTCCGTGCTAGTGATTGAGCACAGATGAAGTGCATGGTGTGGTAAGTGCTACACGGCATAGAGCCGTGTTTGGTGTAAGTGTGAGGCTCCAAGGTGGTGGGATTGACAAGGCAAGTGCTCAGGGTGGACAGCAGCTGGGCAAATTGGGTGTGGTAGGTCAGGAGCCCCGAGGATGCATAAGGGCCCAGGACACCAATCCCAGTAACTGTGAGATTAGCAAAGGAGAGAAGATGGGAAGAAAGAGGTAAAAAGGAAGGTCTTGAGGAGCTTCCGTAATTTAAGTAAGTCCTGCTCAAAGCGCAGAGGGAGCGGGAGGCTGTTCCAAAGTAGGGAGCCAGCTGAGGAAAGCGATCGACCTACTGCCCTCTGGCAAAGCACTTTACACACAAAGAGTTGGTGCCAGAGGAATGTAGAGGTGTGAAGGGAGAGTATTTATTGAGGTAGAGTTGAAGATAGTGAGGTCCCCGGTCCCAGACAGCCTTGTGGATGATGCAGAGGGATTTGAATTTAATCCGAGCAACAACCGGGAGCCAGTGAAGAGGTTTTAGGGCAGGAGAGATGCAGTCCCTGGGCTTAAGAGTCTCAATGCCCTATTCTGCATTAGCTGGAGAGGTCGCAGAGTGAAAGAAGGTAGATTTAGCGAAGAGCTATTGCAATAGTCAAGCCTAGAGAGAACCAGGGCTCGGGTAATGTTGAGCCTCTGGGGAAAAGTGAGAAAAGGGAGAATTCCTTTGAGATGGAATAGCTGAAAATGGGACTTCTTTGAAATGTCCTGAGTGTGCGGGAGGAAGGAGAGAGTGGAGCCAAGGTTTCTGGCTTCAGAGGAAGGAGCAGGGAGGAGCCCATGGAGGAAGGCCAGAGTGAAGGAAAGAAAGCAGGAGCAGGGGTCCCGATGGGAAGGATCTCAGTTTTACAGGCATTGAGGCAGAGATTGTAGTAGGTGCACCAGGACTGTTTGAGAAAGAGTTGAGTGTTGTTGGCATACCACTGGAAATTGGGGGGAAGGAGGAGATGAGGCATGCCAGCAGAGCAAGGTAGATGTTAAAGAGCCAAGGGCAGAGGATAGAACCTTGGGGGATGCCACAGGTGGAGAAGGAATTTGGACAGGAGAAGGCGCCCAGGATGACTTGGGATGAGCGGACAATTAGGAAGGATGTCAGCAAGTCCAGTGCCCAATCCGAGATACCAAGGGTATTGAGGAGTCTTTGTATGAGGATGGAATGGTTGACAGTGTCAAATGCAGAGGAGAGATTGAGCAGGATGAGGACAGCTGGGGAGTTGGATTCCAGAGATGCAAGCAGTTCTTCATGGGTGTTCAGTAGAGCAATTTCTGTGCGTCTGGATTTTCAAATCCAGATGGATGGTCGTGGAGACTACTAACAAGTTCTGTGTGAGAGTTGAGTTGAGGCAGGGCCATCTTCTCCAGCAGTTTCCCCAGGAAGGAGGTGATGGAAATAGGGCGGTAGTTGGCAGGATAGGCAGGGTCTGCTGAAGGTTTTTTCAGGAGGGGCGCACAAGGGAGTGCTTGAGGGGGAGGGGAAAGATCCAGTTGCAAAAGAGTGATTGCAGAAATCAGCGAGTGAGGGGGCAAGAGAGCCAATGTTGTCCTTGATGGTTCTGGATGAACAAGGGGAAACCTGTTTAGAAGAGGCCTTCATGGAGCGGACAACTCTGGTAACGTCTTCAGGGGTGATGGAGGAGAAGGAGGAGAGGGGGAAGGAGGAGAGTGAGAGTGAGGGGCCAAGGGAGGCATGGAAGTGTGGAAAGGGTTGGGAGGATAAGTGACAAGGGAGTTCAGAATGTCCTGAGTTTGTGTGGCAAAGTGTGTGGCCTGGGAGGGAGACAGGGAGGAGGAGACTGCAGAAGGGTTGGCTAGTTCCCTGCAAATCTTGAAAGGTTTGGCCGTGTTGTTGGATGCCTGTATCTGGGCTCTTTTTTTGGCATGGATGGAGAGTGTGTATTGTCTTTGGAGCAGACGGCAGACCAGTTTGTCAGAGGATGAGCCTGAGGTTTGCCACTTCCATTCTGCCACTCTGCACTTTCGTTTCAGAACTGCAAGATCTGAGTCATACCAGGTGTTACGCTTAGAGGCAGGTTTCAGGTGGATTCTCATGACTGGACCAAGGGTGTTCAGGGTGTTGGTGATGGCCAGATGGAGGTTGCTGAGAGCAGAATCAGTGGAAGAATCTGAGGTAGGTGCGGAAGGGGGGTTGAAGTTGGAGGAGAAAGCAGTAACTGACACTTGTTTCATCGGGCAGGTGTTGGTGATTGATGTTGGCAGGGCTGTGGGGGAGGAGCGCAGTCGAGTTCCCAAGAGGCCCAGATGGGAGGAAAGGAGAGAATGGCCTGACCAGGATGGAGGGTGACCAGTGGGGGAGAGAGAGGGAAGTCATCAGAGTGGATGAGGGCATCAAGAGTGTGACTAGCAGAGTGGGTTGGACCAGAGGGGAGAAAGGAGAGTGATAGAGAGATGCAGAGTTCACTGAAGAGAGTGAAAGCTGTGGCAGGGGAGTCCAATTGGATGTTGAAATTATCCAAGAGGAGGAGATTGGAGGTGAATGAAAGTAAGGAAGAACAGAAATCTGCCCATTCATAGAGGGTCACTGTGGTAGAACCTGGAGGCGGTAGATGATGGAAATGATCAGGGTGGACGAAGGAGCAATGACCAACTTGCACACCCGGCTCTCAAAGGAAGAGTAGGGTTGGGTGCGTAAAATGGAACAAGGAACTCACTTAGGAAAGATTAAGGCAACCCCATTGGCAGTACGGTAAGGTTGAGGCTTGGATAAGATCTTGAAGCCATCGGGGAGGAGGGAGACTAAAGCAGTGACTGAGCTGGCATTGAACCATGTCTTGGTAAGAGCGAGAATGTTAAGGTCAATGTCTTAAAGAAGGAGGCAAATGTGGGCAGAGTGTTTGCTGGCTGAGAGGGCGTTAAGAGTCGCGAGGTGGAGGAGGTCTCTGCCTTTGAAGGCTTTCTGAGATGGGGTACAGGGGCGTGGTACACCAGTCAGAGGAGGGAGAGAGTGAGTAGTAGGTTGAGATGCAGGAGAAGGAAGGAAGTTAATGAGAGATGGCAGGATCTAGTCAAAGAGAAGGAGATTGGGTTAAGGACCCTGGACCAGGATGGTGCCTGGGTGGTGACATCAACGAAGCAACATGAAGAAGAGAAGCCGTCCAAGATGACTTCCCACTTGGTTTTGTCATTAATGGGAGAAGATAAGGAAGGAAGGAAGGAAGGAAGGAAGGAAGGAAGGAAGGAAGGAAGGAAGGAAGGAAGGAAGGAAGGAAGGAAGGAAAGAGAGTAGAGAGGAGATGGGGGTCCATAGGTCTGGGGGGGGGGGCATAGAAGAGGACATCAGTGAAGACCTCTTTGGAAGAAGCGCATACGTAGGTGCCTGCGATGGGAATGCCAGGGTATGCACTAAAGATGTCTTTCTTGTGTTTCTTTCTTCTGGACTTCATGAGAGAGGGGGGTAGGTGATGGTGTAGCAGTTAGAGAAGATGGGTGAAATGGACAGAGCCATAAGGGCAGTGGAGGATAGTAGAGGAATGACAGAGGAGTTGCCTCACAGGACAGTTCTTAGCTAACTCACCAGGTGGCCTAGTGGTCACACATGCACACGCTAATACAAAGGGTAAATTGAATTTAAGAAACAAGATGGTACAATGCAGGGAAAAGAGGTGCACAGATGTAAAGGTACACACACCTAAATTTGACTTTCAAAAATATTCGAACAATGCAGGGCAAAGAAGTGCACAGATGTAAAGGCACACACACACCTAAATTCGAATTTCAAAAATAGTGGAAAAATGCAGAGAGAACAGAGGTAGGAAAGATGAGGGAAAGAAGGCAGAGAACATAGGCAGGTGAAAGGATCAGATAGTTGAGGAGGCAGTGGGAGAATTCAGATGTCACTCGCTAGTAGATCGTACGGCAAAGAAGAGGACCATTTGACCAAGTACATGTGCTGGCAGAAAATATCTGGAGGCCGATTAATAGTTTGAGGGGCTGGGGGCCAGCAGGAGAAGGACTTCCATCCCCGGACAGGCTCAGACAGGGCCTTTCCCTCCAACGTCTTTCATCTTTCTATGGTGGCCTCATTTTAACATTATAAACACTTCCCACTGGCATCATGACTTTCTAACATGCATTTAACCTTACTGTACTGTAGGATAGTGTGGTTCCCTATGCCTCACTGTTCAAATGTTATCTACTTTACAGTGCTTAAAATATATGCTTGTAATATCAGCCAACACACAATGTGTATACACCACAACATATTTTGTGCTCTCCTGAGAGCTTGGTCACACTCAGGAGAGAGATAAATGCATTGTGGGGCACAGCTCATTGAGGCATCTGTTATAGCAAAACTAATTACTTTTCCACATAGCTGTCTAATTTATGGAGCCCAGGAGATTGCGATCACACCTCTTTTTTGCACGCTGGGAGGTGATTCTTTCTTTTCAAATATATATGTTGTATGAGTATGTTGTATGGGTAAGCAGCGTTGGGATCTGCACCACTGCAAAACCACACATGAGGAAGAAGAAAGAACAGAGGGAGAGGCAGAGGGCAGCAAACAGGGTGACAAACTTCAACTCAGATCTGGACACATTCCAAGAAATAATGCTGGAAACAAACATTCAAGGGAATACTGTTTTAAATCTAACTAAATTCCCTTTGAACAATCATATTTCAGGCTTCCTTGAATTAGAACTATCTTTTGTCCCTGACCAAAATATAGAGCAGGCGGACACAATTATCGCCATATTTAAATGTTGTAGAAATCTACATCTGAAAAACTATTTTGTACATGCAGGGGGAGATTCCAGCTACCACCTAGCCAGCTGTCCAGAGTCTTAGTGTCAGGGAGCTGGAAGCACTTTTGTGTTTTATGGATCTTGAGTCAGAGTCTGACTCATTTAATGACAGGAGTGAGTTTTCTGATCTTGATTATGAATTGTTTTCTCATCATAGCAGCTTTAAACCCAAATCACATTCCATTCCACCCATGGTAGATGATAAATGGATTTCACAATTTGAAACCTGTGTGAAATCTGGTTTAACTAAGATCAATTGGTTTGTAAAACCTCACAATATGACTACTGCTGATATAGCGCGTCTTAAAACCCTAGGCACAAATTCCAATTTGGTAATTAAACCCTCTGATAAAGGTGGAAATGTTGTACTTTGGGATATAGCTCACTATGTAAAATAAACATATATGCTTTTGAAAGACAGAAAATGCTATCAGAAACTCCCTAGAGAACCCACTGACGGATTTTTCACTTCTCGCAAATCTCTTCTGGATAAATGGTGGGGAAGGATTTCTTAATAAGGATGAACATCAATTTTTCTTTGTCAAATATCCTACAATTGCAACACTGTACCTATTCCCTAAGGTACATAAGAATTGATTAGTACCTATTGGAAGACCAATTGTGAGCTCCGTTGTCAGTCTTACATAGCTGATGTCGCGCTTTATTGAATCCTTTCTCATCCCATTCGTCACTACCCTGCCTTCCTATGCGAAAGACAAAGGGATGTTTTAAACAGATTGCAACACAGGATGAATATATCTTGGTAACATTTGATGTTACATTATTGTATATTGTCATCTAACATAGTGATGTCCTCAAAGCGGCTGACTATTTATTACATAATAGGTCAGCAAACTTTGTAGGCACAAAGAAATGCTCCTTGAAAGGATCACGTTTCTGTTGGAGCATCATTACTTTCTCTTCAATGGCGATGTCTACCTTCAACTATTCATCACCGTAAGGGGCACAAAATGTGCACCTCGATATGCAAATTTGCTGATGTGATATTGGGAGGATGTGTATGTTTTCAATCATCCACACATATATGAAACAAGAATATTGCCATTTGGCTTTGATTTATCGATGTCTTATTTTTAATTTGGCAAGGAAGTATGAATAATATCCAATCGTACCGCAGGTTTCTGAATGACAATGAAGTGAATTTAAATGTTGCATTGTCTATGAGTACTACTAAAATCGATTTTTTGGATCTGAGGATTTTTATAAGTGATGGTTTGATCCAAACTGAAATAGCGTTTTCATGAAGAGAGTTGAACCAAATGCATCACTCAAACAACATGTAGAGATAATCTTCACAGATGCAGGCAGTGAAGTAGACCTGCATACAGAAGGCATGGTAGCTGTCATGATAAATAGCAACTGATACATGACCATTGAAAATCAAAAGTGTTTCTAACATCACACTTTGTTGAATGCTAAAAAACTGTATGCCGGTTTACTTCACTGCCTGCAGCTGGCATGAAACACCGTCTCTCAATGAAAGCACATGAACAAATGGTAATTTTTCATGGGTCCCGAAAAAATAACAAAAAATGAGCCCAACAAAGTAAGCAGACATCTATAAGGGAACGTGCCCCTAATACACTTAGGTGACCATGAAATATTTACAGATAATTGGAACTGTATTTCTCACACAAAGATAATTACACAATATGAGAGGGAGGAACACGTAATTTTCAGAAAAGAATAAGTGGTAAAAAAAATATTTCTAAATATTTGAAATAAGACCTTTAGAATCTACAATTAATGATATAAATAAAACCACAAGCAAACTAAAATGTTTCATATTGACATGCTTCATTAAACGAAGCGAATTGCGACAAGAAAACACAAAACACTTTCTAACATACGGAAATCAGCCCAAACCATGGTGGCCACAATAGAAAGAGCAGAAGGACTTATGTTACATAGCAATGTAAGCCCATAAACAAACTGCAATCGGGCGGACAGAGTAATACGAGGACAGGAAGGTACGTTCTATAACAATACTAGCCCACCAGCACTCCTAGAAATATAATAGCAACAGAAGGCACGTGGACCCTCATGGAATCTGCTCACGCATTGAGATGTGACACACAGTTAAGCCCCGCGGTGAACAACGAACAGAAGCACCGCACTGAGAGCAAATAGACATGCGAGACGAAAGTAAGCCTCGCGGTGCATAACAAATAGAAACAAGGCTTCTGCCACGTACGGAATGTGACAAACCATGGCAGAAAAGTTAAATAATAATTTTGCCCGTGCTAAGCCATAGTTCAGAGAGAATAAGAACACTCACAAAATAATGTTCAATAATAATGTTCAATATCAACAAGCGCATTACGCAGGCCAATTACATAGGCATACTACACAAGAGTCAACCAAGTAAAAATGTTCATTTCAAACACAAACAAACGTGCACTTAGGGAATTATGACAATATTGTTGATTTTTAATGTTGAAATACATACTCATTGACTGAGAGAGTGTAAATGTATTTATTAATAGGACTGGGATTATCCCATGACTGGAAGAAAAGACTGTGAGGATATTTTCAAGCCATAATCACTATCGGGTAAGGATTTAATGGAGAGGAAACAAGCCATTATGATAAAGATGATAAAGAGGTTCTAAAAAAATGTTTGTACTATACTTATGAATGGTAATGTCATTGTATTTTCTTTTTTTTTCTTCTTTTCTTTGTCTTCCCACAAACCTCCTACCCCTCTCCCCCTCCTTTAAACATGGCCATGTTGTTTTTTCTAATTTTGTTCATTATACAATGTATGCACTAATACTTGTTTTGCTTAACAGCTAACATGGTATTGCAATATTTTGTTTGTCTACTTACCAAATAACATGGTAATGATTGTGCTATTTGCAACCAACTATGGTACTGTTTTATTTTATTTTTCTAAAATTTATATATTTTTGTAACCAATTGGTTTATTGGGAATGTTCAAACATAAATATACTTTTCATACTCATTTTTGAAGCCCTGATTTTAGAAAGACGTTGCAGGTCGTCAAAACACGTGTCATCAACATAGGGCATTCAATTTCTCAAAAATTGATATCGTGTGGAAGAAAATATTATTTCAGAAATATTCAGACCACTGGGCGCATGAGTACACCCGAAGGGTAACTTTTTTCAGAAACTACTAATAAAGCTAACACTATTCTACCAATGTTAATGTAGCCACAGTAATGCATTCCAAACAATACATTTTACAAAAAGTGTCCACCATAGAGTTTGTCGCAATCATATAAAGGCAGTTAAAAAGTCACGATCTACCCTTAAAAACTACAGCAAAAGATTAATCCTTGAAGTTATAATTGACAGCGCATTTCTACTAAAGAGAACATTGTTTATATTAATTTTAAACAGAATGAACAGTGTACAAATGGACATGCAGCTCAATATGTGACATACGCCAACAATCATTCAAATCTTTATGACAATTCCTAAATCACTATGTGAGACTAAAAGACAAAAGTAGAATGAAAACATTACAAACCATGGACTGCTGTTCAGTGCACAGCCACCCTCGACTGCAAGGATATACATTAGCCTGCATTTCAGGAACTGCTTGTAAAAGCACCTTCCACCACATCAAAATGTTAGCAACACACTATTCTTCTATACCAAATCTTGTGCATAGACTGTACTATGCAAAAACTCCTTCTCTAGAACTGCAAAATGAAAATAACATTCTCCTACATGGAATAGCCAAAGAACTGCATTGTGGAATACAGCATAAGCAAAGTAAATATTTTGGAACTTAAGTAACTTCAGAAAACAAACTACTAACATACACATACAAAATAGAAATAGCTACATTTCAAAACACATCTGCTGAATTACCAGACCAAGTATGTTTCTGTTTTCTGTTTCTGTTGTCAAAATAGAGAACAATGGTTCCAATTAGCTTTACATCTAACAACAGAAAATTAATGCAAAATACCGGACCCCTCAATAGTTTGCATGTACTGCAATACAAAGCTTGACAATAACCAAATGCCATCACGTGCTATCACTAATAACTAATGATATATTCCCAATTCCAAAGGCTCTCCAACAACTTTACTTGTATGAGAGCATTACAATCCAAAACAGTACACCCATTTCAAGCTATAATTTGCCTTCAACTGAAAACAGACAAATTTCCTCCATCTGAGTTACTAAAAGGCATTTTTGGCAAAATAGTATGTTTGCCATTAGATCTTAAAGAAAATGTAGAAACTCTAGGAGTACCAGGGCCAACAGATCAATTTTCAATTGTACTAGTTAATGGTGTTCCAACAAAAGACAAAAACAATTGGCAACAACTAGTCGACTTAAATAAAGTTAGACAAGCCCTACAATATCTCAAAGAAAACAATGAATGCTACAAAGATATAAACATAGAGGAAAACATAAGAGAAACCACCCAAATTATTCAAGATTCAGCACAAATTGGCCAATTTGAATGTGTAAATTCTGTTACTGCAGCCAACAATTGCCAGATCATTTGACAGTACATGCTAGATCAATTGGGTAGGTTCTGGATTGATTTCATTGATTGGCCAGATCATTTTCCAGATCAATTGCCAATGCATGCCAGATTAATTGTGTAGGTTCTGCATTGATTTCAGGATTGTAAACACAGTCTCCCAATTTGATAGCTACCCATGCCCAGAATTGACGATCGATTGAGGTCCGCCGTTTACCTCTCCATGATTGATCTGATTAAGGGGTACTGGCAAGTCCCTGTTAATCCAGCCTATACATCTAAATCAGCCCTTTCTGCTCCCATTGGGATTTTCCAATTTAAAGTATTGCATTTTGGCTTGAATGGGACACCATCTACCTTTCAAAGGTTAATGGATCAAATGTGCTGCCCTTATGCCTCTTTCTGTGGAGTGTACATCAATGATATCATCATCCACAGTAAGAAAGAGCCTATTCACCATCTGTATTTGGTTACTAGGGCACTACGAAAAGCTGGATTCCTAGCAAACCCAAAGAAATGCCATCTAGCTAGATCAGCAGTCAAGTATCTTGGGCTTCACTTAGGAAACAAGCTAGTTCAACCCCAGTGATCACAAATTCCCTGGCAGTGACCTCCTCCCACATGCACAGGCAACATCAGCCGCTACCTCATCCTGACCCTGGGGGCAGTAATGTGAGGAAGGATCACATGGGAGGAGACAACTGCTGGGGATATGTTTTGACTCCATTGGAGAAGACGCAGGAGTCCCGCATATTCCATGCGGAAGAACCCCTAATAACTGAGTTTGTGATGGCCTATTGTCATTCTTCCCAGGTCCCCACCTTTGACTCAAACACTTGCAGCACATACACAATATATTTTTCTAATACACACTGTAACAGTATATTGGGAGACCACATTCAACCTATGGAGTTCCTTCCCCACACTTGAGAGAGCCCACAATGTACCCTTCATTAAGGATCCAAATACGCCCCTCTTAAAACTCACATTGGCCCTGTGGATCCCTCCCCCGTGCCAACAATAAGCCAAGGACCAGGTTGGTAACAGAAAGGAAGTATATTTATTTACAGTTTTGGTTCAATACATATTGAACTACACAGTGACACACAATTAAACTTCTATTTACATAAATGGATAAAATGGCTTGGTTTGGAGAACACAAATCACAATCCTTTAACTCCTCAACCTGTATCTTCAAAAACACTTAGCCTGGAACTAACTTTTTTCATAACATGTAGCCCATCAGAACCTGACAACATGACAAGCTGCATGCTTTACTTGATGCAAATTACAATTTGAATAATAATGAACACTGGTCAATGACATATACAGTGCTGTGCATTTTTGATTTGTCTGTGCACTTAAAAGGCTAGCAGTTTAGTTCAACTTGATCACATGTAAAAATGTATTTAAACTGGATCTGTACTCTCTACAATGCCTTGCAGTTCTTATTTTAACCCACGTTTAGTATACAGTGTGCCTTTCTAATCAGAAGCTTTATTCAATTTAACCTTGAGAAAACACTTTTTCTGCCCAAACCCCAAAACCAAACAGTCAGTTACTTACAGCACCTCTCTACTGAAAAGGCATGGTTAAAAATGGGGACAGTTATTTATTTTGTTTTTCAGACCTCCCCTCACTTAAAGGCCTGTGTTGGGGAGTGTGAATAGTTATAAATATGTTGTTCAGACTCCCTTCACTTAACGGCTTGTGTTGGGGAAGTTGCACAGTAAAATGGGAATGGTAATTAATTTTGTTTTTCAGACCCCCTTTACTTAAAGGCCCATGTTGGGGAACATGGACCGTTATGAATTTAGTTTTTGGTGGCAAGGATACCCCAAATAGTTTAGGTGACTATAACATTACTCCCTATAAGAGAGAGGGTAAAGGCTTTGATTTCTTCCAAGCTCCCCCCTGCATCAATCTATTTGGGAGTTAAATAAATGAGTATACAGTCAAATATGCTTATGGTCTACACAATTTCCCCACCCGCAAGCCACTAACGAAAGGGAATAGGTTAATTAAATAAATACCCACAATGACATTTTGTTGGACAATCTACTTACTTTTGGAAATCTCTGGGCTTGGCACTCATGGAGACTGAGCAGGGCTTTGCTTTTGGGAAACAACTGGATTCTGTCCAGCACTTTAGTCAATGGGATCCCACCGAAATCATCCCCATGTGGCTCTAGGGAAGTATCACAGCCTCTGTTTTCTGGTCTCCCCAGCAATGGGAATCTCCAGCCCTCTTCCAATATTTCCAACCAGATGATTTGTCAGCAGATCTCCTTTGTCTCTGTCCCTTCTTCCATAGTGCAAGACCTTTTTATTCTCTAAGCCTCTCCCATGGAAACTGATCATTAGGAGGTGCTAGCTTATGATCTTGCAACCAGGATTGGACATTTAGATTTTTCTCCTGTCCACAAGTCCAGCCCCTCTCTAAGGATTGTTTTAGGAGTCTAGAACAGAAATATTGCAACTCCCATTTGAAATTCACATTTTATTTCATGTCCATTTTTACCCAAAAAGTCCAATGTGGCAAAACTTAACATTTTACAAATAACCATGCCAAACTATGTATATTTCACTTGAGCTAATCATGGCAGATTTGATAAAACGACAGCTGGGTTGGCAGCGTGTTGCACTGGCACACTGTAATTATTTGCTCTTTACACAAAAACGTATAATAGTTATGGACATGAAATGCAATCTTCAGATACCTCATTTTATAACCCATCAGTTCACTGATTTTAAGATTCAGGACATTTTCTGGGCATCTAGAAACACATTTTAGATGGCTGTTGAACTTCCAAAAGTTGCATGTGATACATTTAATTGCAACAAAATCACCTTGAAATTAGCTTTAAAATGACATATGAATGTTCTCAGTGCGACCTATCATTTTTGAGAAAATTAACAATTATGATAGTCCATTTAAACTAATGCAAAAGTTAAAACATGTTGTGCAAATCCAATCCCCCATTTCTCCATGTAGTTTCCATTTCTCTGAAGACAGTTGGTCCAGAGCCTCTGCAGACTCATTGTTGGTTTAGCCTGCAATAAAATGATCAATCTTTCCCTTTGAAGCCGAATGCCAGGCTGCAGCAGGCTGAAAAGATGTTAGGCCTGATTCATGGATTATTTGCACCAAAAAAAACAGGATTTGTGCGCCATTCTGCCCGCAAATCCCCATTAGCTAAACAGGGATTTACGGGCAGAATGGCGCACAAATCACATTTTTTTGGCGCAAACAATCCATGAATCAGGGGCTTTATCTCTCAGTCCAGATGGTCCCTTGACATTAATGACACATTTATCCATCAGTCAGATAGCACAGCGAGTAGAGTGCTCGCTTTGATGTCCCTGTAGAGGCTGCTGTCCCAGGTTCAAATCCCGGCAGGGCCAAACTCAGCCTTTCATCCTTCTGAGGTCGATAAATGAGCACCACACACCGTGGGTAATAATAAGCAGTGCTTAAATACCTGAGGGTTTGTAGCGCTATATAAATGAAAATTATTATTATTTAAGGCAGGTTAACTGCCATTGAAAATAAGACTCAGTCCACGATACGTCTTCAATTTGGGGTATTTTTCAGAGTTCAGCTTCACTTGATTGCAGCATCTATTTATAGAGCCCCTCAATAAATTCCAGTGACGCTCTGGCTAGGCCATTTGCCCTTAAAAGAAATTAGCTTTCAAAGACAACAGGACCTCACAGATCTGTCAATGGAGGAAGTTCGTTTTTTGTATCTCCATGTGGAAGTCAGCTCCACTGACCAGAATGCTGTACTTTTCTTGTCGCAATATCCTTCTTTAGGCATGAAGCCTTCCTTATAATATGTTCATTTTGGGAGCTTAACACTTTTCTCCACGTGTTCATTTACAGTTGCAAAATACACACACTTCAGGGGATTTCAGTTTTAGTCCCTTCATTTGCACACAGCAATTTTTATCAATGTTGCAAACTTTAAATGAAGGGCTTCTGCAGTTAATTTTGGTCATTCATAATGTGCATTTCCATTTACCACAATGTGAGCTTCTGTGTTGGAAGGTGGGCCTTCGTGCTTTTAAAAGAACAATATTACTTGGATTAAATTTCACATGCGAGGCCCAGTTTCCCTTAAATTCCGTTGTACACAGCATTTCGACATGTGGCAGTTTCAATGAAAAATATTGCTTCAGTCTCTCAGCCAACACTGATGTGCCTTTTCAATTTACAACCTGATTTTACTTTCCAGCCCACTTTGTGTTTTAACTGCAGAAAGACACACACTTCTCTTAATACACTGTTCCTTATGTCATCTTCAGCAAGACCCATATGTTCATTTACCAGGCCCTTTTGCTGTGTTAATGTTGTAGGCCTGTCATATTTTTAGTGTGCCTTGCCATTAGGTCATGGTATTTCACAGTAAGGCCTAACCTGGCCTTCCAGTTATATCAGTTGAGGCTGTCCTTTACCCCACTGATACCCCGTCGGTTCTTTTCCATGATTATTCATGGGAAAGAGTACGGGAGAGTAGGGTTTTCCTCAGAAGTCCTTTTCTTTTGTTGGAGCCCATCCGGCTCACTTTCTTTTCTTAGGGATTGTGCGCTCCGGCCTCAACTTCCATATTTGGTCATGGGGGTATGTGATGGAACCACCTTCTTTCTCCTTCCCGGGGTACCTGGGGTCCTCCTCGTACTCCCCTCCTGCCCCTAGGCTGGAATGAAGGAATTTAGTTATCTAGAAATAGGAAGAAAAGAGGGGTTCAATACTTTTTATACAACATATTTCTGCGGAAGATAGGACATAGCATTTGATAAATAAAAATTACATAGAAATATGCATAACGTTTCAGAACATAAACATGACAAACTTTTTTTCCTTAACATTTCCAAAAAAGATTACTTAAACTACTTACGTGTTATAAGTTTCCATCCAGGGTTTTCCTCGTTTCCTTTCATTCCTCGGATGGTTCCTCTGCTTGACTTTCATTGGGCTCCTCAGTCAGTCGTAAAGCTTGTCTGGGATGACAGCTTTTCAGCTGATTGATGCAGACCCATTTATCTTCCGCCTGTTCTCCTTTTGGGATGCATATCTTGTAGGCAACAAGTGATATTTTAGCTACAATTTCAAAGGTACCACGCCAAACAGAAGGAATTTCCCTCCTTTGTCTGATTCCTCTGAGAATTGTACAGGCAAATCTTGTCGCCTACCTCATACTCCTTCTTTCTGGTCTTGAGGTCATAATATGTTTCATCTCTTCAGCCTACTTTTCTAAATGTTGCGGAGCATAAGCAAAAGCATGCTGAAGGTGCTTCCTTAAATGTTCAATGTACTCACGAGTGGTGGGCGCATTGATCAGTGTCTGCACCTAAGTTCTGTAGAGCAGATGCTGAGATAACACCATTCTTTATCTGCTCAAAAGCTAAAATGGAGACATTTTAGTTGCAGAAGATGGTGTAGACCTAATGGTCATTAGGACAAACAGTAATCGGATTTCCCAACTGGGTCCAGAGTCTGCCACAAGCTGCTTACAATTGTCTTGTTGTATCTCTCTACCCCCCCTGCTTGAGGCTAGGTGGTAGGCAATGTGGAGTTTTAATTTCACCCCTAGGATCTCCCACATCTTTGTCATCACCTCACTTCCTCAATCCGACTCAAACGTTTACGGGAGGCCAAAACGCAAAAAGATGGGATTGATCCTTAGTGTGGTAGCTGTCTCCGCCTTACAATTTGGGGCTGGAAGACATTCTACCCACTTTTTGAACAAGCATGTTACAGTCAACATGTACTTGTTTCGACTAGAGCAGCGAATCACTGGCCCAATGAAATTGACTTGCAAATCTGACCAAAGTAGTGTCATTCCCCCTTTTTGAAGGGGAGCTCTGTGTGTGAGGGAACTGGGTTGAATTGAGCACACACAATGCACCCCTGTAGGTAAATATCAAGGTCCTGGCACATGTGTGGCTAGTAGGCAACCTTGTGCAAGATTTCTAATGTCATATGAAACCTCCTATGATCGGCAATGGCAGCGTCATGAGCGTGGTTCAACATCAGGCTTCGAATGAGGTAGGTACAACCCACTGGTCACATCCAGATAGCTCTCTCCTTACCAACAAACCGTCTTGGATCCGAAACAGCTTGGCAAACTTCCTTTACACCCAGAGATCCTCTTTACTGGCATAATCTGATTTTGTGAGAGGAAAACTCACAGGTTCTTCAATGTGTCAATGGAATTTCCCAACAATTGGCTCATCTTTCTGTGCAGTAATCAAATATGCATCTAGGGTATCTTTACTCTACTGGGCAGTCAAGAGATTACTGGTGGCATGTGTTTCTGACCTGGTGACAGCAGCAACTTGGTTTTAACCCAGTAGGGATTATGTTTCTATGAAATCCCCCTGCAGAGCTCTGGTTTTGGCCAGCTGGTCAGCCAGGTCATTCTCAGTTTTTTCTGGCCCCTCTATTTTGGAATTACCTCTTACCTTCTTCCTATAGATGGTGATCTCATTGGAGGTCACCAGATTATCAATTGACTGGATCAGTCTGGCATGCTTTAATGGTTTGTTGGTGGCACAAAGCATGCCTCGAGTCTTCCAGGTGCTCCACACACCCATTCCTGACATAATCAGAGTCAGTGATTATGACCAGTTCTTTGAGTTGGTGGTGCAATGCAGTGAGGATGGGTTGATGAACGGTCATCAACTCTGCAACCTGACAACTTCAGGGTCCTATTTTGTAACCAGCAGAGGGTTCCAGGGTATCTCTTCACCCAGGCATTCCCAATGCTAACCATAGTTCCTTTTCCCTGTGGTTATCAACATGGTATCTGAGGGGTCAGTAATGTTAGACGCACAAATGTATTGAGTTTGCGCAGGATATGCCATTTTATTATACACAACATTTTAACAAAAATCCTAACTAAATCTACTCTACCAAGGCATTGCCTACCTATTCTAAGATCTTTGGGAAAACCTCCTAGCATTCACAAAACAAACCCTTACACTAAACAACATAAACATTCATAGTAACATAAATACAACACAATTAAAAGGGTACCAAACATACAGTGTCTTGGATGACTTCTGGTGGTCCTGGGCAGACCCTGCCCCCCCCCACACAGGAATGTCCCAAAGTCAATTTACTTGGTGAAAAGATTCTTCTTTAACAGTTACACAAATAAAATAACAGAACCAATGGAGTTCTCTGGATAACTTCCTTACAGGAAAGAATAGATGAAGTTGAAGACAAAAGTGCCTCTTCCACTTTGACAACAACTTCTCTGCTTTCAACTTCTGCTGCATCTTACATACTATACACAGTTTGTCAGGATTCTCCTGCTTAAGGTTTGCATCTCTATCAGCTTTTACTTTCTGTGATAGAACTGTGAGAACATGCTCCCTTGCCCCAGAGTTAGTTTCTACTGCTACTTCTTCCAGCTTTTACTGTTCTGACAAAATATTGACAGCCACAGTCCTGCTATTGCTACTACAATTTTTGTGATTAGGTAATTTGCTGCTATAACTGAAACTTCAAGGCTAGGAAATTTCTACAAGAGATCTTCTACTTCCACAGGTTGGCAAGGCACTCTACTCTCTATGCCATAAGAAAGGGCAGCCTCTTTGCCTGCCTTGCAGCTACCATAAAATCTACTTCTAGCTTCTAGACCACTTTTTCTTCCAAGTAGTCTCTGCCATGCAGATATAAAAACAACTTGTGTTAACAAGTGCCCAGCTCCCTTCACCAACTTTGTAAACACCTTTCCTTCAATGGTTATCCCAAAGATGTTGTGCCACTCTTCCCGCTTTGGATGAAGATTCTTGGGTAAGAATGAATTCAACAACTTCATAACACTGGTGTACAGTTCTTACATCTGCAGGATTTACTTTTATAGAGTTCACTCTATGGGCTTGGATAACACTTGTTCTGGTTTCAGCTTCAACTACTTCTATGACTTCTGCTTCAGCCTTAAATTGTTGCAAGATATGGACCTTCTACTGAAAACAAAATTAGGCACACGCGATTTTGTTTCACTCTTGAACTGCCTCTTCAAAGAGAGGCGCGTTCCCACCTGTCCTTCACCACAAGTCTCCAAGGTATCAGGCCCCTATAAACTTGCAACTCTTCGGGAAAGTCAGTTTAACTTCATTTAAGCTACCAGCCACATTCTCTGTCTTAATAGGAGCCACATGAATGCTCAGCAACAAAGTAATGCTGATATTAAGGGAAAGAAAGGCTTTTATTACATGCAAGTGTTTCACATAAGTGCATGTTGCTTTCCCATTAATAAAAAGACTTCCCACTTCTGCAAGTAAAAGCTGGCTACAGTTACCTGCAATGTACTTCTGCTGTTCAGGAATACAGTGCTTCCTCTTCGGACTCCTAATCACGACTGCGGGCTGCTGATGCTTCCCGACTTTGTTTCTTCTCATGCTACTACTGCGGGCACTCTTGGGATCCACACCTCTTTGCTGCATGGGTGTGTCTGATCCGGCATCATCAAGGGAGAGTCTCCTACTCTCCAGTTTCCCTCGGCTTGCTTCTGCACACAGTCTGGGGAAAAACTGCAACTTCAGCTCTGCATTCACAGCAATGAGACACACCTGAAAAGACTGCCTGTTGCTTCCAGTCCCTTCCAGTGCTGCCACAGCTATCTAGGGTTTGTGTGCAGAGGACCAACTCAAATCTGCCCCATCTCTACTCCGGAGTCCCTGCTGTGGTCACACTTCCTTGTGAACAGCTGGCTACATGTTCTGCTTCTCCTGCTACTGCCAACCTTCCAGCTCCTGACCCAGCTTCTTTTTACTGCTCCTCCCTGATGCTGCCTTTTATGCTCCTCAGGTGGGCTAATTAGGTTAAAGTACAGGCTCTTATGATTAATTGCCTGACCATGTCTAGAGTCATTAGGCTTGTCTGCCTGTCCTGGACTCCTATATGCCTTTTCAGCCCTCTCCTTCTTCAGAGTTCCTGAGGGATTCTGTGATTTGTAGTTAAATCTAGGAACATTAGATTTCTCTAATTCTTCACAAGGTTTTAAGATGGATTTTCTTCCCCAGATTTTATTAAGAGAATAATTATAAGGTTTAGCCCTTTTAGAGACAGAAGGGACAGAAAAGGTCACATGTTCATTGTTCCTGTTGGAATACCTTTGATATTGTGAAGGATATGGGAACATAGGTGTATAAATGATTGGTTTCTTGGGTTCAACACAAAATGGAGACCCAGCTTCTTTTTACTGCTCCTTCCTGATGCTGCCTTTTATGCTCCTCAGGTGGGCTAATTAGGTTAAAGTACAGGCTCTTATCATTAATTGCCTGACCATGTCTAGAGTCATTAGGCTTGTCTGCCTGTCCTGGACCCTTATATGCCTTTTCAGCCCTCTCCTTCTTCAGAGTTCCTGAGGGATTCTGTGATTTGTAGTTAAATCTAGGAACATTAGATTTCTCTAATTCTTCACAAGGTTTTAAGATGGATTTTCTTCCCCAGATTTTATTAAGAGAAGAATTATAAGGTTTAGCCCTTTTAGAGACAGAAGGGACACTAAAGGTCACATTTTCATTGTTCCTGTTGGAATACCTTTGATATTGTGAAGGATATGGGAACATAGGTGTACAAATGATTGGTTTCTTGGGTTCAACACAAAATGGAGTCACTCTTTCAGGTTTTACCTTATCCCCCTAATAGGGGATTGAGATGTACCAACATTACTATAAGCCAATTCCTCCTTTAAATCTGGGTTAACAGTAGTCCTCTTCAAGGAAAAATACTGTGTCTCACTCTGCGCAATCTCCCCACCTACCTGGGCATGGTCTCCACCCAGGGGATCATCCCACAGTACACCACCCCCAGGATTGGGATCAGGAAGCATCTGTCCTCTCCTGGCCACCTGGGTGGAGACTCTAGGTAGGGTTTTAGTGGGGATCCGCAGAATTCTCCACAGGTGGGAGCACCCATACACATAAACATTGAGTATCCCCTGACACATGTCTTCCTCACAGACCTAATGCAGGGAAGTTAAGTACACTTCCATATTGTTGATGGGCATTAGACTTTCGTCCTCGAGCTGTTTTCTTGAGCACAATCATGCAAGTCTGCCAACCCTTAGGCTAGGGGACTCTTCCTGTTTTGGCCATATCTGACCTCCACAAGAAAGCCTTGAATGGACAGGATCCAGGAAGTAACTCTGTAATTACTGACGTTCCCTGCCCGGATTCTGTCACTTTGTAAATATTGCAAGGGTTGGTGAGGAGTCTCGACAATGATGATTTTTCCTCCACAGAGGACAAAGATTTTCTCACGTACGAGATGACTTTGTTGACTTTGTCATGCTTTTGATACAATACTGCTGTTTGGCAGGTATCTGAGAACCCCATTTCCAAGAAGAACTCCTGGTTCTTTATGTGGTAATCCAAACAAGGAGCCTGGGAAAGCTTATTTTCAGTTGTTTAACTGCATAAGATTGTTCCTGACCCCACTCCCACTTGAGTCTAGCCTTTAATAGATGGACCAAAGGTCGAGTGACCTCTGTGTAGAGTTTTATGAACTTTCAACTATAATTAGTGAGTCTAAGAGTTGTAGGGTCTTTTAATTTCAGTAAGGCTTCCACCTTCTTCGTCTGGGTATTAAGACCCTCAGGGGTGATCTCATGCAATAAGAAGTTCACTCGGGTCATACACCACTGTGCCTTCGGAAAGGACAGTTTTGCTCCAACTTTCTGCAACTCAGTTAGAACATAGTGGATTTCTGCTTTAAGTTCCTCCACAGTTGAGTTCTCGGTCAGAACATCATCTAAAAAGGCCAGGTTTCCCCTTTCGGCCAAATTGGGCATGGCCTTATGCAGAAAGATGCAGAACTCATTGCCAGAGTTTAAGTATCCGAAGGGATTTTGGGTTCACATGTATTGCTGCCCACAAAGGTAAAGGTAAGCTTGTACTTGTCTTCCCTACTCATAGGACTGTCCAGTAGCCGTTGGTTAAATCAATGGCGGTGTACACCGTTGACCCTTGGATCTGTGCCAGCCCTTGATCAATGTAGGAAAGTGGCCATCTTGAAATGTGGACCCATTTGTTCAACACCCTCAGGTCTGCACATGGAATCAATTGGCCGTTTGGTTTGAGTATCCCCAGTAACGGGTTGTTGAAGGTAATGTAGATCAGATAAATTATCCCATGGGATACTAGATTCTTAATAATCTCTGTGAGTGACTCCATGGGCACTAGAGGTAACCAGTATTGTTTGACAAATACTGGAGACATCTCGGGGTCCGTAGGTCTGGTGGTTGAATAAATGGTTGTGCGTCCACAATCATATGAGTCCACTGATAAGATATGATATGATAGTTTATTTATATAGTACCTATACAGAATGTGTTTCAAAGTGCTTCATATAGGAATTTCTGAAATATCGTGGAATTCCAGAAAGACTTGTTTCAGCTTTTCTGTTTGCTCCTCGGTCTCACAGGCATCAGCAAGATTGAACCTTTCTTCGACCATCTCCTTGAAACCTGGAAAGAGCTTGGGCTTGGCAATTTCAGCGGTATCCTCCCGTTGGGTGGAGAGATCTCTTTTGATGGTGTTGACTTGGACAGGAGGTTCCAGGGATACGAGGTAATGGTCCTTGACTCTGGGTACTATCTCATCCCTCTTGATGTCACAGTTCACCTCTTCCCCCGTAAGGGCAGGAAGAGTACACCAAGAAATTCCCCCCATGCCTGGTAGAAATCTTTTCTGGAGGAATGACGCTGCTGGTGTCAAAACAGTCATTTGGGATTGGTCCAATGATTTAATTACATAAATCAATAGAATAATGTTGGGCATCTCCTGCCATTCCAATAAAGGTGTCTACGCACAAAGTGATACTTTGAGGGTCGTTGTTATCCACCAATATTCAAATGGTGTTGTGTTCTCGGTCTACTAGAGGGGTGTTGGATTTAAAGACAAACCCTGTTGTTGGAGAAGTGGAATTCAGATTTATATAGGTATCCTGATGTTTGAGGTTCTGTCCTCACTTAATTTGGAAGGGAATAGTAAATTGTCGCACCTGTCCTGGGATGTTGACCTCTTCTCACACTTGAACTTCAACCGCATACAGCAGCAATTGAGCTGACCGGAAGGCTTTTTCTGGTGTCATCAAAACCCATGGGGTCACCCCCCAGTCGTGACCAGGTTTTATTATTAATTCGATCCAAATTGATTGCAAATCGGTTGAGATTGCCACTGCCTAAATAAAAGGCAGAAGCGATATCTCACACGACCCAACAATTATGCTCTATGCTTCTGTTGCCAATGAACATTTTTAGAATAGACCTTCTAGGCAGGAGAGGTTTGGAATTTGGGGTTTCCATGCATACTTCCCATTTAGCAATCAATTGAAATGTGGGAAAAGTCTGATCTTTCAGAGGTTTCCTGACTAATCCTTTGCTGAGGAACTCTTCTGTTGCCAATGGACATTTTTAGAATAAACCTGCTAGGCAGGAGAGGTTTGGAATTTGGGGTTTCCAGGCATACTTCCCAATTATCAATCAATTTAAATGTGGGAATGGTCTGATCTTTCAGAAGTTTCCTGAATAATCCTTTACTGATGAACCTTCTTCCATTATTCAGGCATACACTGGTCAGCACAGGCCCCTCCCCCTCATTTATGTGAATGGGGAAGATTTTTCCCCCTCTTAAAAATTCACAAAAAGGTCTTGGAGCCCCTCTACCGAGAACAAACACAGCAGATAACCTGTTCTATGGCAAGGTGCCCACTCGGGAGGGTTTACAACCATGTTGTGACTTTTTGCCCTTTTTCAGAATGTCCACCAGGCTTGAGCTGGTCCTTCATTGTCTTGTTTATCGGGACTCAATTTTTCTTCTGATTTTGGACTGGTGTAAAATGCTCCCTTCCAGTGTGTAATGCGACTTAAAATTGGGAGGAAGGTAGATTTTCAAGAATGGAGAAGGGCTCCCTCACCAGTTTGTTCTCCTACAGAGATCAGGGTGATGTCAGGGACATGGTGATTCTTAAAAAGGAATTCTACTTTCTCAGAGAATTGGTCAATTAAATGGCAGGTACTATTCATGCAGACATAATTGGTGTTCATTTTTAATTTTATAAACAGTTGATCAGCAGTGATAGCATCCTCAGAAAATCGTTCCCCAGAAAAGAAGGTGTGCCCTCTGGAGTCACAACTATCAGCGGATGTTTAAATCGCCCAATTTTTTTTCACAGGTCCTCATTCACTTCGATGGAAACATAATTCCCGTTGAAATTTTCGAGCTGTCTGGGAAGTGGTGTGAGGGGAATTTGGTGACTCTCTTCCCTTCCTGAGTTTAGTTGGTCAAATGTCTTTTTGACAGGACGGTGGCTTGGGATTCCGTGTCTACCAGAGTTGATAATTCACATTCACCCTGCACCTTGACTGGTGTATAAAAATCTGCCTTCTTTCTCCTCCAGGTTTCAAGAAAATGTTGAGTTATTTGCCAGCCCAGTGGTCATTCTCTTGAGATTGAACTCTGATACTGGGTGATCTTGGACAAATTTCTTTGTCGGAGATCGGGAATCTGTAGGACAATTGTGCAGCTAACAATGGCTGTATTTGGGGAATCCTCTTTCTCCCTCAATCCTTTGCTGCCCCCTTTCAACTGGAGGAAGTTTGCAGAACCTGTTTCGGGGAGGACACCTCTGCTGGTTCATCCCTGTCTGGCTCTCGTTTTTGGGGTTACATAGTTTCTTGTTCTGGGTCAGTCTCCACACTTACCCTGTTTAATTCAGGGTCTTCTGGGACCCATTATTCTTTGTGAGGGATTCCCCCATTCTTGAAAGAGAAGGTTTGCTTACCTGAGTCCTCCAGGTACTATTCTCTTTCAAAAGGGATGATCTTGAGCTCCTCCACAAAGCAGGTTCTTCTTTGGCCTCTCCTACTTACCCTTTGCTCTTTGGGCTCTAACTTTCTGGGGGTAGAAGAGTCACTTTCAGGCTGAGACGTTTCTAGGGGGTCTGTCTGGGTGAGAAAGGAAGCGTCCTCTAGGGCTTGGCATCTCCCCTCCACCCAGGCCCCCTCCTCAGGAACCTGTGGTTTGTTGGACATTTCCTCCCATCATTCCCCCCCGGCATCAGACCTGAGTGTTGGAGTATTCTGGAAACAGGGTTAGGTTGAGAGTTGGACTGACCCCTCAACCTGCACCCCATATCAACTGTCAGTGGCTGGACCTGCCACTCCAGCTGAAAGACCTTTTTTGGGTTGTAGAGATGTCTCGAGTCACACCCCTGCTACTCCTGAAAAGGGTAACTGTCCCTTTTCCATAAGTAACTTGAGTACTGGAAATTTCCCCATAACTTTCCATCCTGAATCTCCCTTCTCCCGGGTTCAGGAATCTATTGTCCTGGAAGCGGAGAGAGAGAGGAAGATTGTTTTGGAAGTTCTTGTTTGGGGGGTTACTTGGGGGAAGAATTCCATGTTGGGAGGTGGAGTGGCACTTCTCTCCTTAGGCAGACTTGGAGGGTCATTTTCCAGGCCAGTACGCAACTGGTTGGGTCCCCCCATGGGCTGGGGAAGTGTATACACACCTCAGGATTGGCTTGGTGCCCTTGTACCTATGGCTTACATAGGTGACACGATCAGAGGGATCATTGTTCTGGGCCCCTGCCTGACTACCATTCGATTGGGCCAGGGCGGGGGTCCCTTCTGCCATCCATTTTTCTTTTTGGCAGAAGGGTTATTTTTAGGCCCCCTATTTCCAAGTCCAAGGGAGAGGTAGTTCCCCCCTCCACCACCTTTGCAGCAGCAGGTCTGTTAGATGGCTTAAGGGTTTGGGGGGTGATTTTACTCTCAGTGTGCTTTTGGACCTCATAGACCCTGGTGGCTTGTTTAATTACCCAATAAGGGTACTGTGCTCATGAAAATCCTGCACCAAATAAGTTATAATGTATTTGATGAGTGCATGTAAATAAGTGTTAACAAACTCCCAACTATGGGTGTTCACCCGCCGGGAAGTCTAAGCAAATGTGCGCTTTAATGTCTGCACAAACTCCCTAGGTGCCTGATCCTTCCCACTTTGCAAATTATATGCAGCCTTACGTGCCTCCTGTGGGTTTCAATGTATGGAAAAATGTTTCAAAATGGCCGCCTTATAGGTGGACCATTTATAATGATTCTGGTCCTCCAGTCCAGCAAAGAAACTGGAGTACTCAGGTGAGAATGTCCATTTTGCAAATGAGATGCAACTCACAACATTTCTGGTCTGGAATGATGCCATCATCTGCTCATAAAGTTCTAGGAGGCACTCTTACGGCATGGGATAACAAAGATCTGCATGGCCCTGATTTGTGTTATTGAGTCTTTAACAAAACCATTGCTCTGTTTCGCTGTCTTTTTCTTCCTCTATATGTGAGTCCATTCATTGTCTGACTCACAGCTGCTATTTGTACTCCATTCCCTGTCCTCTAAGCTCTCCCTATTTTGATGAGATTGGGAATATCTCCCAAATGCATAGGATCTGGACTCCTCTCGCCTGGACCACAGTGAACTCACAGGGTCACTTTCCCTGTATTTACTTTAAGGCCCAGGATAGAACACAGATTCATCATCCCTCCTTCCAGGGAGTCTCGGGAAACCCCCCGCCTTCCCCTGAATATATGGAGGTTTTTTTGAATGCCCTTCCTAGGCTGAAGCTCTGGCTTTTCTCCTCCAGCAAAGCAGGCAAGGTGATTTCTTTGTAGTCTCATCTCCAGCTAATCTAACTCCCTGACCTTCTCATCATAGGAGTTTTCACACTCTGAAGTCCTCACAATATTCTTTTTAGTCTCCCAGGGCACGCTGGTCTGGCCCCTTTCCCTTCTGTATAGTAGAGATAGATACTCATCAGTATCAGACAAGGACTGGCCTTCTGGATCAGTTTGGTTAAACATGGTACAGTCCAACTGACTCATATTTCCTGTTCTTTATCAGTGACATGCATGAAGTCAGTTTCCATTTGTACATGGAAGTTGTAATGACTAGCCTGAGGTCCCTGATGGGAGCAGCATCTCACCTTGATCAGTGGACCTGTTCCCATATCCTGATTGGTCAGGATGCCTCAGAGCCTGTTTATCATTCGCAATTTCCTTTGGGAGACTCCCACACCTGCTTCTCACTGTCCCTATTTCCTGTAGGTATTTAGAGAGATGGCCTTTTAATTCTGAAACTAAGGCCTGATTAGTCTTAAGCACTCTACGCTGAGCCACCGATCGACTTTTCATTTGCAGTAATTCCTCCTGAAGTGCTTCATTTTCTTTCTGGGAATCCTGTAATATGCATGCATTTTCTTTCTGCTTGCAATTCAAGAAATGAATCTTTCTCTAACACGCCCCTACAATTCACTGCCTGTAACAGGTCAGCGTCTGCTTGCATCACACGCTCCACAAGTTCCATGTTCTCTTGCCTCACTCTGGTAATTTCCTAAGACTCTGACAATTTTTTTCTGCATCATGGTCTTTGACCAGCTGTAAATGCTGTTGCTTCAGAAAATGTACATTCTGATGCATTTCATCCAACTCCTGTTGGGAGTTCATCAGTCTTATGATGTACTGACTATTTTTCCTTTCTAATTCCATAATTTGTTGTTTGAGGGCCATAATGTCATCTACCAGCCGTCTATTGTGACCAGTTTGGTCTCTCAATCGGCAGTGGAGATGACACACAGTTTCAGCACTCGCTTAGCATGTGTCTAGCAGCACAGCAAACTCTATTTCTTGCTCTGCACTGGCCTGTGTGTGGGTTTTTGCCTCATTTTTGTAATAGTCTAATGATGTTTTGTTGTTTTACTTCAAAATTCTGACTCTCTTGTGCTTTGTCTTCTAACTGTCTGATTTCTTTCTAAACCTATTTATATTTATCAGTCTGACTCAGCACACAAGCCTCACTGTTTTGCCCTCGCTCTTCCAGCAATTGCACATGAAAATAAAAATGAGCTGCGAGGTTAGCCACTGAAGTCTGCTCCTCACAAATATTTTGGGTCATGAAAAATTCTGTTAATGCTTGATGCAAAATGCCATGATCTTGCCAAATGCAATTTCTTACTGATGTGAGTACCATTTTAGTCTGCCAGCTCCCAGCTCCGCCTTCACTCATTCTCCCAGAATGAAAAGCTTAGCCAGGAGATGTTTCCTGACCTTACACACTTCTAGAGTAGTCATTTTAAAATGTATTTTTGCACCTTCGTAACACTTTCCTTGAGCAGGGGCAAACTGACCCTGTTCCTCCTTGATTTCCACACACAATGCCAAATCAAAATTCTGATCAATCTCCTTTTTCACCTATACTCCTCAGGGGTCAAGTCTTTGTGGCACTTTAACAAAGCAAAAACAACTTTCTATCCACCTCCATGCAATTGCACCAGAATGAACTTGTCATGGGTAAAAAGCCAGTAAGCGAAATGCTGGCACGAGCCCCCAATTTGTAACAGTATATTGGGATACCACACTCAACCTAGGGTATTCCATCCCCCCCCCCACTTGAGAGAGCCCACAATGTATCTTTAATTCAGGATCTAAATACGCTGCTCTTAACACTCACATAGAGCCCTGTGGATCCATCCCTCTTTGCCCTCTTTGCCAACAATGAGCCAAGAACCAGGCCGGTGTACAGAAAGAAAGTATATTTATTTAAAGTTGAGGTTCGATAAATATTCCACTACATGGTGACACACAATTAAACTTCTTTTTGGATAAATGAATAACACAGGTTGGTTTGGAGAACACAAATCACAATCCTTTAGCCCCTCAACCTGTATCTTCAAAAACACTTGGGCTTCACTTTTTCATAACATGTTGCTCATTAGAACCTGGCAAAATGACAAGCTGCACGCTTTACTTTATGCAAATTACAATTTGAATAATAATCAACACTGGTCAATGAGCAAAATCAATTTACATATGCAGTGCTGGGCATTTTTTATTTTTCTGCATGCTTAAAAGGCTAGCAATTTGGTTCAACTTGATCACATGCAAAAATGAATTTAGACTGGCGCTGCCCTCTATGCAATCCTTCACAGTTCTTGTCTTTTAGTATACAGTGCCCCTTTCTAATCAGAGGCTTTATTCAATTTAACCAAGAGAAAATACTTTTTCTGCCCCAATCCCAAAACCAGACAGTCAGTTATTTACAGCACCCGTCTACTGAAATGACATGGTTAAAAATGGAAACAGTTATTACTTTCATTTTTCAGACCCCCTTGCACTTAAAGGCCTATGTTGGGGAATGTGGATAGTTATACACATGTTTTTGAGAACCCCTTCACTTAAGGACTGGTGTTGGGGAAGTTGGACATCAAAATGGGGATGGCTAATCATTTTGTTTTTCGACCCCCTTCATTTAAAGGCCAGTTTCGGGGAATGTGGACAGTTATGAATTTCATTTTTGGTGGCAAGGATACACCAAGTATGTTAGGTGGCTATAACATTATTACCGTTAATAGAGAGGGTGAAAGTTCCAAATTCCTCCAAGCTCCCACCTGCGTCAATCTATTTGGGAGTTAACTTAATTATTATACAGTCACATATGCGAAGGGTTTACACAATGTTCACCCCTGCCCACTAATGGAAGACAACCCACTAATGAAATCGAATAGGTTAATTAAATAGATCAGCACACTGACATTTTGTTGGACAGTCTGCTTACTTTTGGAAAACTCTGGGCTTGGCACTCATGGAGACTGCGCCAGGCTTCGCTTTTGGAAAAAACAGGATTCTGCCCAGCACTTCAGTCAATGGGATTCCACATCAATCATTCCTCTATTCTCCAGGGAAGTATCACAGCCTTCGTTTTCTGGTCTCCCCTGTCAAATTTGAATCTCTAGCCCTCTTCCAATATTTCTACCCACATAATGTTTCAGCAGATCTCCTTTGGTGATTATTTTAAGCAGCTGTCCCTTCTCCCATAGTGCAAGAATATTTTATTCTCTAAGCCTTCCCATGAAAACTGAACATTTGGAGGTGCTTACATAGGATCTTCCAAACAGAATTGGGCTTTTTCATTTCTCTCCACCCCCTAAATCCAGCCCATCTCTAAGGATTGGTTGAGGAGTCTAGGACAGAAATATCATAACTCCCCTTCGAAATTCACTTTTATTTTCATGTCCAGTTTTACCTAAAACATCCAACGTGACAAAATGTTACATTGTACAAATAACTATGCCAAACTATATATATTCCATTTCAGCTAATCATAGCGGATTTGATAAAATGACAGCAGTGTTTGCACCATGCTGCATGGGTGCACTGTCTTTATTTTATGTTTACACAAACAGGATAATAGTTATGACTGAAATTTAATCTCCAGATACCTAATTTCATGACGCATCAGCTGGCCAATTTCTAGATTCAGGAAACTTTTGGGGCACCAAGAAACACATTTTAGATTGCCATTGAGCTTCCATAAGTCACACGTGGATGAATTTGATTGCAACAAAATTGCCTTGAAATGTGTTTTAAAATAACATATAAATGAACTCAGTGTGTCTTATCATTGCTGAGAAAATTAACAGTTATGATAGTCCATTTAAACCAATGGAACAGTTCAAACATGTTATACAAATCCAAACCCCCATTTCTCCATCTAGGTTTAATTTCTCTGAAGACAGGTGTCCCAGAGCCTCTGCACCCTCATTGTTGGTTTAGCCTGCAATAAAATGATCAATCTTTCCCTGTGAAGACAAATGCTGGGCTGCAGCAGGCTGAAAAGATTTTATCTCTCAGTCCAGATGGTTTCTTAACATTAATGACACATTAACGGCAGGCTGCCATCCTCTATTGAAACCAAGACTCTGACAACAACATTTTTGCAATTTGTTTTTTTTCATAGTTCAACTTCACTTGATTGCAGCATCTGTTTATCATGTCCCTCAATAAATTCCTACAATGCTCTGGCTAGGCTATTTGCCCTTTAAAGAAATGAGCTTTCAGAGACAACAGGGCCTCACAGATCTGTCAATGGGGGAAGTGCATTTTGAATCTCCATGTGGAAGTTTGCCCCACAGACCAGAATGCTGTACTTTGCTTGTCACAATATGTTTCTTTAGACATGAAGCCTTCCTTATAATATGTTCATTTTGGCAACTGAAAAATGTTCTCCACATGTTCCTTTACAGTTGCAAAATACACAGACTTCCGGACACTTCAGTTTCAGTCCCTTAATTTGCACATAGCAATTAGTATTAATGTTGCAAACTATACATGAATGGCCGCTGCAGATCATTTTGGCTACTCATAACGTGCATTTCCCGAAAGAGAGGGGAAACAGGAGAGTCACAGCAGAGCTGCGCAAAACGCTGGTAGGATGTCACCACAGCCTCCAATGTACAACAGATGAAAGAGACATCCCATAGAGGAAATACTGGCAAAGCTCAGTGAGTCTACCAAAAGCAGCTGCAACCCGGGGCGTTCCGACAAGTGCAAGGACACAGATTGTTTGAATGGTACAATATTGCTAAAGTGGGTAAAGCCCAAAATGTACAAAAGCAATACCAAGAAGGAAGCATGTTTGAATACAAACAAGAGAAAGTTAGAATAATATTTGCATGTTGTCAAGACAATGTTCAAAGACAAACTCCAACACAATACAGAGACATGAGATACAAATGTGGGGGAGCAATTTAAACAAGTATTGCCAAAGATGGATATACCACGTACCTTGCGGTACATGTTATTTTAATATAAGTAAAGAACTGAGAAAACTTCAAAAGCCCTGGCAGGCAAGTTTACCAAGCAAGTGAAGTTGTGTACATTTTCCTGGCAGGAGAGTATACCAGGAAATCTGAAAACATATAAAAGAAGTCCTGGCAGGCGAGTACACCCAGCAATCTACAAAGCTACAAGAGGTTTCACAGAAAGATTCATATTGAACTTTATTACTTGAATAGAACCTTTGTGAATACAAAACAAACTTAAAGGAACTGTTATTTAAAGGAACACCTTTGCATTTCTGTTTGAATATTCTATAGGAAGAGAAGCATCCTTTGTTGTTTTCAGACATTACCTGGCTACCACTCCCTTGCGACCACCAAAACAAGCAGGAAACTAGTCGGCCTGTTGTTGCTAGGGAAGGAAGCAACAGGCCTATCCACTCACCAAGCCCTCCTCAAGGAAGTGGCAGTGCCGGCAGCTACACTATTGGTCATAAAGGTACATGCCACGTGGAACTAAAAAATGTTGAGCAAAGTAGCTCTAGTCAATTCAGGAGCATTAGGAAGTCATATCAACCATAATATGGCTACCACAATATCTAATCCCTGTACAGACAAAAAGATGGCCACACTCATAGAAGTGATTGACGGATCATTATTAGCCTTCCGGTCCATAAATCAACATACCCGTCCCCTTCTTCTTCATAATACTGGGCATCCAAAGTACTTTGCGCTGGATGTCATAAAAAACTTCTGCTTATCCTATTGTGCCGTGGTTACCTTGGCTAATTCATCACAGTCCCTATATAAATCCGGAGACCTGGACTATCATTTTTTGCTTCAGTAAATGTACCTGTTTCTGTTTCAACCATCCAATTGGTACTCTGGATACTCTTGCATTTCCAGACAACCTCTGTACGGAAGAACCATTACATATATGTTCTCTTCTCAATGACCCATAGACATAACAGGACGTCAATGTAGTGTTTTCTGAGCCCAGGGACATTCAGTTACCACCTCACCATCTATATGATTGCAAAACCCTACTGCTTTCCAATAAATTAAACTGTATGGGTGTATATATTCCCTGACACCCTAGGAATAGGAGCTATATACGGGAAATCCTAGAGAATGCATACATCACATCCTTGAAATCACCAGTGGGAGCACTGCTCTTCTTCGTACCCAAAGAGGAGTGAAAACAAAGGCCTTGAATCGATTACCGCATCCTTAATGACATTACCTACCATCTTGTATCAATCAAAGCAGAAGACGAGTGGAAGACAGCATTCAAAACCCTGTTAAGTCAGTTTGAATATCGTGTAATGCTTTTCTGACCTTGAAATGCTCTTGCGGTCTTCCAGTGTTTTATGGACAATGTACTTTCAGACTTACTTGGACTGACTGTTTGGGTGTATCAGGATGACATCCTGGTTTTTTAGTCCAAGTTAGAGCAACATATACTGTAAGTAAGAACCATATCATGGAATTTGCCAGCACATCACCTGTAAAGCTGAAAAGTGCCATGTTCATCAAACTAAGATTGAGTGTTTGGGATACATAGTCAGCAGGAAGTGTATCCAGATGGAGCCCTGGAAGATCTACTAATTGGATAGGTTCTGTTACCACACCAATGCTTCCTAGTTATACCAATTTCTACATGCTTTTTACCCAGATTTGACTAGTTGACATTCGGCACTATGAGCTTACTGAGACCCAAGTAGCTGTTTATTTGGGCGAGTAAGGCAGAACATGACTTTCATCATTTCAAACAAGCTTTGATGTCGGCTCCAATCTGCACCATACAGGTGACCCTAAGCCATTTTTAATAGAAGGGGATGCCTCTAATGGGGCGGTCTGTGCCTTCTTACTACAGCATGACTGTAAACGTCCTGTTGCATACGTTTCAAGAAAATAGAACATGAGCTACCAAAATTATGCAGTGATCGAGAAGGAGCTCTTGGCTATCAAGGAAGCCTTTTGTGAATGGAGACCCCATCTACAAGTAGGAGCCTTTACGATTGACATTTGGACTGATCACCGGAACCTCCAATATTTATTTGCACTATGGTGCAAAAACACATGGCAAACCAGTTAGGCTTTCTCTTTGTTTCAGTACAACTTCCCAATCCAAGGGCCCAGAGTGATGAGGCTGATCCCTTGTCGTGTGTCCTGGAGGAAAGATCTGCCTGTGAACCTATGCCTGGTCTATCGAATCCGACAAAAAATGTCTTGTGTTCAGTGCAGCCATACTGTGTATTATTTGTCAAGAAATCAATCATGATCCTAAAATGTCAGCATTGCCCATATCTACTGATGGTTTCCATTTCTATCAATGAAGACTTTATGCAGCAACCCCTGAACTTCAGACTGTTATTCTGACCAGTTTTCATGATTGCCTTGTCTAAGGAAACCGGGGAAGGGAGGCGACCCTGGAGTTGATATTCAGACACGTTTGGTGGCCTGGTCTTTCCAAACAGGTGCATCAATATACAGCATTGTGTCCTGTCTGTTCACAAAGTAAACAGAAAAAAAAAAAAATCAGTCTCACATTTACAACCGACAGAACGGCCCCATATCCATGACATACTATAGAAACAGAGGTTATGGTTGATCTGCACTTGTCCAGCAGGTATACCTGCATCACAGTGGGCATATATTGTTGCAGCAAATTGGCACATCTTGTCCTACTTCCTAAATTACCACACACAACCCAAATAGTCCAGTTCTTCAATGAAGTGTTACTTCTCAGTGGCCTTCCAGAGAATATAATTTCTGACAGAATCACATAGTATATTTTATTGTTCATAGAATGCTTGTACTATTACCTAGGTATGCATCTCGCTTAGTTCCGAATACCATCTGCACAGTAAGAGAGACAGAACAGACCAATCAGACACTGGAGCAATATCTCCATTGCTTTTTCAATACCATACAGCATAATTAGGCTGAGCATCTGCACATTGCGGACTGGCCTATGGGAGGGGTTGGAAATGCCAGACGGACACAAAGGTAAAGTTTATTCAAAGTTTGCAATTTATTCAAAGTAAAAAGGGTTTGATAAATACCTCACTTTCCCTAACCTAACAGAGAGTTCCCAACCTAGCAAACTAATACTAAAGAAAAATGACCTAGTGTCCAAAATACTTCTGGCCCTCACACCAATATACACAATCAAATTATACAAGGAAAATATGGCTGACTATTGGTTCAACAAAACAGTTTTGTAATTCAAACTCAAATGCTCTTGGAAGTATTTAGGGTTGTATCCCCTTTCCCTGGATCAATTCAGGAATACCACAATTATAGTTTTGGTTCAACAAAGTTCAGTTGAAAGAATTAGAAACGTCTTTTCCAACCGCAAAGTCTTTTTTATAGGAACAACAAATGTTCTTTTCACCATATATGGTTGATAGTTCAAACAACTCAATATCTTGCACAATATCTCTATTGCAAGGGAAGATTAACGTTCTCCCCCAAAACACAGGCTCCAACAGAAAATGCAATTGTTCTGTTATCATATGGCTCTTTCTTCAAAAGAAAACTTCTTGTCAATGCAGAACAATACTCTTTTTCAATACTTACTCATAAAATAAAATACTTTTGTTAGGATAGCAAAAAGCAACTTGTATTTTCTTCATAAAGTAAAACACTTTTGTCAGGCTAGCAAAGAGCAACCTGGCTTTGCTGATTCTACTGCTTATTAACAAATGATAAAGTACAAACATTCTCTTCATTCAACAAAAGTTCTTCCCACATATATGTCTGTCACAATTACAGCAAACCATCATCTTCTTTCCTGGTCCACTCACCTGCCAGGACTAACTACTATCAGCCCTTTCCTTGTATACTAGCCTGCCAGGAAGAAATCTCCTACAAAAAACTTCAAACTTGATGGTATGATTAGTTCCAATATTCTCCCCACAAATCTCTCTTGGAAGGAGGTTTAACCAACAATTGTCTCTTCTTGTACTCTTTTGGCGCTCAACACCTTGTGTTCCAATTTTCAGTGAACTGGGAACAACATGTGCAAGAATTATTCTTCAACTGTTTCTCAATGGCTTCTCAACAGCCTTTGGAATGGGTTACAAGATTCCTTCAATTTAAATCCCCAACATTAAGAGTTGCTCCTGTGTCACCTTAGTCCAATTTCAGAATCACTTGACTGTTGAGATATAGGTTGAGATATAGGTTTTTCCAAAAGTATATCTCTCAAATGGGGTCATATAATTCAGTTGTTTCTGAAGGGTTTTTCATAACTTCCTGGCTGATGGAAATGCTGGTGTGAACTTTACCCAGTGTTTTTCTAAATATATATTTCTCACAGCCTCTTGTTTGTAGGTAGTATTGGTTTGAGGCTTCCTTCACTGGTATTTTACCCAAAGTCTTTTGGCAGCCTCTTGTCTGTGGGCAATGTTGTTCACAAACGTTCCCCTCTTGTATTCCCTTATGAGGAAGCTTTCCCCTTTGCCCCTTCATTTCGTCTTCGTTAACTGTTTGATATTCATCAAATAAATTTGGCTTTGTTTTATCAATAATTTGCATTCAAAACTCGGTTTCTGTAACAGTCTTAGAGCATGGCGTGCCCCAGCGTTAGCAATACCTCTCTGCCAACTCACTGGTTCTCTGTGGTGGCTCCTGCTGGCTCTTCAGCTTTGCAGTGGTCTTCCTGCTTACAGTCTGCTTTATTCCTCCCTATGCAAGTCTGTGGCAAGTGATGTGGTGGTCTCTGGGAGCGATGATTGCCCCGTTGATCTTCCGCTGCAACACTCGTCCGCTGCATGCTTTTCAGGAAGCCTGTCTTCTCACCAGGGCTTGCTTTTAGTACGCTTTCTTCCGCTGCACATACTCTGCAGTCTTCCTTGTTTTCCCATGTTGGGGTGGCACCTGCAAATGGGCTTCTCTCCTCGGCTGCCTCTGCAACTTGGATGATGGTATCTCTCCCAGCTACGCTTCCCGCACGGCCATCAACTACTCCACAACCTTCATCCTCGACTTCACCTTCACTATCATCCTCACTCTTCAGCTGGGTTTCATCTCAGGTCTAAATATCCTGCTGAGGTCATTCAGTGTTCACCATTATGAGTGCTCATTGTCTATAAACTCTTCTTCTTCGTCCGTGTACTTTTAACATTGTGGGAATTGAAGTCCATAGAAAAAGGTGTAACATTAAGATGTTCTATGTTATTTCTAATTACTTCAGATTGTTCTGGGGTCACTAAAGTAAGGGGAGCTTGAGCTTGTGGAGAGAGCCTCCAATTTCATATTAGAGGCATTGGTTCCTTAATAATATGCCATTAAATATCTGGGAATGTTTTCATCTTCATCCGCAGACGAAGATGAATACTGTGGGGGTCATTACAAGTTGGGCGGTAAGGGATACCGGGCACCGGTAAGGAGACCGGTGCCTGTAATCCCTTGCCACCCAATTCCGAGGTCCCTTAGCGGGAACCGTAAGGGACGTGTGGTCCCTTACGGTTCCCGCTAAGGGAACCTTGCGGTTTAGCCCCCCATACTCCTCCTTCCACACCTCCTTGAAAGCCCTTTGTCTCCACTCCCCCCCTGATTTTCCTTCCCTACCATCTCTCCTCCCCAGCTCCCCTGTCCCCTTCCTATTCCCTTTCTTCCCTCCCTTCACCTTCCTTCTCTCACCCACTTGAAGTTGAATCAGATTTCTGAAAATCTTTCCTTCCTCCCTTGATCACCTCCTCTCCCTTCCTCTTCACCCTTCCCTCTTCCCCTCCATCTATGTAAAATATTCTATATATTTTCTCACCGGTTTGTTTCATGATTGTATATATGCTTCTTTCATTATTGTACCTTGTTGTTATATTGTGAAGTGCTTATGATTAAAGCGCTATATAAACCTAATAAACATAAACATAAATGCTGTAGTGTTCGTATTGCAGAGAGGAAGGGAGCATTGAAATGTAAGTTACGTTCCTCCCCTCCTCCTCCATAGAAATACATGAAAATCAGACCTGACGTGAATAAATGGGGTAAAAGCTTAGGCTTTTACGCCATTCATTTACGTTATGAGCTCTTTCAAAATGAACTCCTAAATCTTAAAATAGACCATATTTTAATTTAAATCATAGAATCATAGAATAAATTTTTTTGTTTACTCAGACTGTCAGACTGTCACAAATTATTAGGTGGTCACCCTCAACTCACGGAAATCCTTCTTTCCTCAAGCGAAGTGGCGGATAACAAACCGCGTTTCAAAGACTTGATTATTTGGTGATGTCTATCACTGGCTTCGTACCCCACCCTATATCCCTCGAACAAGCACTCTTAATCAACCAGGAACCAGGCCGGTGTATTGTCAGAATACTTATTTATTGAAGTTTCCACAATCACAAGGAGAATGGTCACTAACTCAACCACAAACACTGTGGCACTACACAAGAACAAAAATGACTTCCGTAATTGCACCAACACAGAGAAAATATGAATATATGCAGTCACAATTTCCCTCAGCTTTCTTTTCAAATCACTTAGCAATACAGAAAAAGAACAATTCAAGGCACATACTGATTGCTTATATGGTTATAATACTTTTTTTTCCCAGCAACACCCACCCTCCAAACATCAATTAGACTTGACCCCTCTGAATTGAAGACCAGTGGCAGGGAGAGAGAACACAAGGGGAAAATCGTTTTGGGTTCTAATAGCAAAATGCACTCTTTGGAAAAGGGATTCAATGCGAAAAACGTTTTTGGTTCTGATAGAAAACGCAATATCAGGGAAACGAAAGCAATGGGAAAAATTGTTTTGCACTTATTACTACAGATGCAATATGAGGGAACGAAAAGCAATAGGAAAAATAGTTTTGCCACCCATAAAAAGAACAGGCAGAGCAGGGTGGTTTGGGTCAGAGCCAATGAGAACCAAGTGGCAATTTCATTTTTTCAAGCACACATGCAAAGTAAATACAAGGCATCATACTTCTGATTTAAAATGAATGAATTTCGTTTTGCACTCTGCACACTCACTTGGAAACAGGGTTTTCAGATTCATTTCTTTGAACTCAGTAGCCCATGCCCTTTTTGTAACGAAGTCAGGGGTTTTCTTACAAATAGTGAATCAAGTTTTTATGTCTATACCTGCTTGAAACACACTGGGAGGAGCTTGTTAGTTTTGAATGCTAACAAAACAAATCCTGTCATTTCAATAGGGGAATTTATTGATTTACTTCAATTAAACACACTAAGGGGCTACACAGACAAACAGGGTATTTTGCTATGGGGAAATATCTAGAGCAATATTTGAATTGAAAAAAGCAGGGCCTACACAGTCTATGGCTTTAGGGTGGTTTTACTTACAGGACAGGCCTTGTAGTGGGCATCAGCGGACAGCAGGGCACCTCTGGGATAACAAGTGTGTCAGTCAAGGATAGACCCCTCTGGCTCCTCCAAGGGGTCCCAATAAGCCTCTATGTCTCCTTGTACCTGTCTCCAATACAAGAAGTGGAGCCTCTCTGCTTGTTCGTTTCTCACAAGAGTTCAGCAGTAGGTTACCTCCTGGAATAAAGTGGAAAAGCCCAGTTTTAAAGCACAATTGCCTTCTTATAGGGCAAATGACATCACTATTTTATCAGAATTCCAGCGGTATGGATTGGTTGGTTCTCTCCACCCACCTCCCTCCTGTGTGATAATAGGACAAGAAGTTGAGTAACGTCCCCTCGTGAGACTCAGATAGGTGATTTTTTTTTTGCTGTCGGAAGCAGCCTCTGTAGTGTGACTGTGATTATGGCTGGCAGTCGGGCTGTGTGTTAGAGAGAGGTGTGGCTTGACGGTACGGCTTGACGGCCCTAGGTCCCATCCTTGAATTTTGAGGTTGAGCTTGGGACATGAAAGCTAGACGCGGAAGCGGGCGCTGGAGCTGGAAGCAGGTAGCCTTACCGCTACAGAACAACGAGTGTGGTCCCGGACATCAGACCACACAGAGGTTCGCCTTCAGTGTGGCGTTCTGGCTGAAAAACTGTCCAGGTTGTTTGATGAGGTGACCCGGCCACAGAGACCTAGTCCCAGTCCCCTTTTACCAGCAAGCCCATTATGATGACTGCAGCTTGAACAGAGTGGGCTGCAGGTGACGGGTAATGGGTGAGTGCCCTATAAATCTGTCCGTGTAAAGTGGTGACAGTGATTTCCTTGACCTCATCAGGTTTGGGTGAGCACCCTACGATATGCTGTAATATATGACGACAGCTGCCTGAGGTCTTACTGAGGATTTATTGAAATGCGAGAATGGGCAGTCAATTGACAGCTAAAAACGAATTGATAGCTTTGCATTAGATTGTGGGAGACTGCAGAGGTTCATCCTCCTTGATCCCAATTGTACTGTGAATCTGTTTACCTGCCCTTTGTGGATACTCAGTATTCCGAGCCGACTATAAATCTTAACAGTGTTATTTCCAGGAATACCTAAGTTTGTTGATGCTTGCAGTGGAGGAAAGGGCTCCTGCTGCTTGCTGCTCATGGCTGCGCATGGAAGGGCTTGTATGCTACTCCTTCTAATTGCATATTCAGTATTACTGAACTGACATAAGGAGAAGATTGTGTCCTGCTTCTAAACCCTGTTGAACCTAATGCACTGACACATTTTTGTTAATTCTATTACCAGAACCTTCAAAGTGTGAGCAGTGCTGGGTGTTGGTTTGCTGAGAACGTATTGCTGAATGAAGGGTGTTACATACACATTGAAATCCGGCATGCCGGCTAACATAGTAGTGACAAGAGTGTCTGTGCTCTTAAAGCCCGCTACCCATAAGGCCTCACCTAATATTGCCCTGAAAAAAAAAACTAGGGGCAACCGATTCTGACACCAGAAAGGCACGGATCTTCGGGCAACATACAGGGATTCTGTATCCCGAGGTGCGAACCAGATATGTTAACCTCTGTGCATGTTGGCAATCACCTTGGCATTATTGATATTTCTACTCTGGTGACACCTGTACAATGTTTGGCAAGTGAGAGGGTGAACACTTCTATTTCAGACACTGCTATCATAAATGAATTTTTTGTGACCCAACAGGGGGCAGAAGAGATCAATTCAGGTCCGCTGATCGATCTAACCATGCAGACCCAAATTCACGGGGAAATAATAAATCCTGAATCATCAATACAGGTGGTGGGCGGTGCAACTGATTACGTTGAGGGTAGGGTGCCACCCTCCTTTGTGCATATGAATAAAGACAAGCCCATTGATATTGATGTTATTACATCTGAAGATGGTTCGATAATGTGTGAATCACTGATTACAAATGACAGAACTAAAGGCAGCGACTGCAGCCTATATGGCTCCCGAGCTTGTTTGACCATCAAAAACAAGACTCTAAAGATCTAACATCATCATTTGTATATCCAACTCCACGTGCCCCTCATAAAAAAGTATCGGAGCCTTTGAAAAATGTTTGTGATAATAACAATGGCCACAATACACATACACCATTGATAGAAATTACACTCAATGCAATAAATATATCAATTATGTCTCTGTTTAAACTGTTTGAGTCTTTGGATGTCAAAATCGCATCCCAAGCGGTTCAGCTGGAGCAAATCACACAAAATCTAGGAAAAATCACCAGATGTTTAAGTAATCAAACATCATGTGGAAATGTGGGGAATAATGCTATGTTGGTTGGCAAAAGTACGAATTTTGTTCAATTGGCTGCGGGAGTGGGAGGAGAAGTGGAAGTTCCAAAAAACATGACAGCGGTATTACCTACTTTTTCTGAGATCATATGCCCAGACATATTTACTCCCACAGACAAACCTCTCTTTGTCACGGCTAGAAACAAAGAAAAAGTTGTTTCAGATACAGAACTGCATACTAAGAATGATGACAACAAAGTGGCTACGAAAAAGCAGAATACTGAGACTTTGGTATACAATATGTTCGACACACGTACTCATACAAAGGATAAGTCTGAACAGATGAAAACGCAGAAAAAAACTAAGAACCAAAAGCCTCGTGTAATGCAAACACTTTTTAAACAGTTTGTAAAGCGGATCCAAACTACAGAGAAAACTGGACCTACACTTGGTGGTTCCCTACGCGCCAAATATAACAACTTAAGGCATCACAGACAGCCGGTGGCAAGTGAAGCAATGATTGCAGCGCAGCACATGGATCATCCCCCACTAAATGAGCTGCTTTCTCTACTTGATAAAACAGGGACAGGTCAACAATCATAAGAATTAACGCCACGTACCTCTAATGCAGAGATGCGATCCATCTCAACCTTAAGTACAACAGCGGCTAACATCCCTGCGAGTAATATACCACTAGATGTTGCTAAACCAAGAAATGCTGTGTCTAACGATGGCCCTGTAGATATTCTTAAAGATAGTAGGGCGACAATACAAAAATCAGTAGGTGAATATTTGAGTTGGAAACAGGGACAGGAGCTACTACCAAAAACAGCGGTTGAGAAGAAAGTGTTAACATTTAATTGTAACACTACCACAAACTATGATCGTCATTTACCAAAGTATGAGTCAAAGTCTGAGCAGATCCAACAGTTGGTCGAGGAACGATTATACATTGGTGCTACGAAGAAGCTAAGACATACCCTAGACCCAAAATGTTACCACAGATTTATCCTTAAATGTCGTCCTTCGCCCCGTACAGCGTATGACCTTCATAGGACAAGCATAATGGCGATTTTTGGAGACATCGAGGAATTGAGAGACATCTCCTCAATAGATATCCAACAGGTCGAATTTCTTAATGATAAAAATCTGGACATTGTTCGACTATGGATTTTTTTCAAATTTGGTCAGAAATACTCTCTGGCAAGCTAGGATGGAACTATTTTCCATGGGCTGCTTGTTGGCCCTGGTCCCTACAGTCTTGCCCTCACCTATGAATACTGAGCAGCTTCAAGACATGAATAATGGCTCTTCATCCAGAGCCATGAGAACATATCAAAAACAGAATACAATAGTTCAACACGAGTTGAGGAGAGACCTAGCTACTGAGTATAACAGAATATCAGATATGGCATCATAACAATTGAATCGACATCATAGCACATTAAGCCTAGTGAGCAGGAACACGTGTGGGCACGCACAACTCCTTGTTGGAGGTGAAGCTAATTTGAATGACTTTGACATAATTACCTTACAGGAAGCCTGGTTAGTTGAGTGCCCTGTGTGGAATGACCATGACATTATTTTTCAAGCAGCCAAAGTAAATCATAAAGGCCGACCATCCTCAGGTCTAATTATTGCCATAAAAGTAGGCAAAGGGCTTGCAATACTTCCATGGTCTGCACCGAACATATTCATGCAACTTGTCAAAATCACATATCCTGGTGGTTGTTTGGCTTTCATTAATATATATTGTAATCCTCTTGGTATCTCAGACAAGGTATTTCTCCAGGATTTTTGGAAGTCTTTTTCAATGAGATTGTAATGACAAAAGAGATAACTAATGTTATACCTGTAGGTGATTTAAATGTGCAATGTTTGAACTATCCCAAAGTGAAAAAGAACCCAATTTTTGAGAGATGGACTAGTCTCATGAGTAATCGCAATATGATGATGCTTAATGGTGCAATTGTGGGTGACATTCTATTAAAGGAAACCTGGCACGGAGGAAACAGTAGTTCAACCATTGATTATATGTACACTTATAGATCCACGTTTCAAAATGTATCTTTATTTAAGATTATACCCCAGAATTCTAGTGATCACCATATGCTGACTATGTACTTGAACTGTATTGATGATAATAAAAAGATGACCAGCTTAGATTTGATGCTCACCTTACAATTAATAACTCAAGGACTCGATTCAGGTGGACTGAGAGAAAACTTAGTGACTTGAATAGAGAATTGCTGGGGAAGCAGTTACAAATGCAATGGCCTGAAGAACCTTATAATGTTACTGTGCAAATGTTTAGAATACACTCATTAACAAGAACCCACACATACTTTGCACCAAAACATACATTTGATGAACAAGTACAGAAGCGGAAAACGATGTTGCGTAGAGATAAGAGAATGTCTCAATCGTTACCTGACGACATAAGGAATGATACAGTACGTGCTCTTCAGCGTGCATACACTGCTTGGATACGATCACACAGATGCATTCTCTATCAAGCAGATGGAGAAATGATGCTCCAAGCTATGTTGACAAAAAATACAGCTCAGATTTGGGGTCTTCTTAATGCTGCAAACCATTCAAAACAAGCTCCTGTCCAGATAAATGGGGTAACTGAAACAATGTGGGTACGTTATTACACAGAGGTATATGCTGACCCTGATACAGACCAAAGTAAATCCTCAGTATTAAATGTGAATGTTGGTGATCTGCAAATATCTGAGGATGAGATACTAGAGTATATTCACAAATCCTCAAATTCAAGAGCCTTAGGGCCAGATGGGTTTACCAACTGTATGATGAAACAATACCCAGAATGGTGGGCTCGGATTTTGTATATTTTCTCCTACGTAATAAAAGCAAATTGCATTCCGTTATCTTGGAAATCTTCTGTTGTCGTCCCAATTTTTAAAAGAGGCGATCGGTCTTGCCTTTCTAATTACATCTCCTGGAAAATCTTTTGCAGGTTTGTCCTATGAGATTTTAATAATTGGGCGACAATGCATAATAATCAAGACCCGTATCAAACAGGGTTTATACCTGGGATGGGGACGTCGATAAATCTGTTAACATTAACTACAGTAATCCAATATCACGTTTATCTGAAGCAACCATTATACTTTGTGTTTGTTGACTTCAGAGCAGCGTTTGACTCAGTAGTTTGATCAAAACTACTTGAGAAACTTACTTGTGAGAAGTGTCCTGCATATTTAGTTAAACTGATAGAGATGTTACACTCTGATACCAGCTTAAGAGTGCGACTCAATTTACAAGGTACATTAACTGCTAACATCTTGACCTTCAGAGGACTAAGACAAGGGTGTATACTCGGATCTACCTTGTTTAACTTTTTTATCTCAGACATCTGTCAAACCTTTAAAGAAGTTGTAACTGATGCACGAAGATTAGCCGGTAAGGCTCTTGCAGCCTTATTATACGCAGAGGACTTGGTTCTGATTTCAAAGACTCCCTGTGGCCTCCAAAACTTGCTTGATGTGCTTGCAAATTATGTAAGTGAAAATATGCTAACGATTAACCTTAGCAAAACCAAGGTTATGATATATAATACGGATATTAAAGGCACCCCTAAAAGAAACAAACATATGCCAAAGTGGCACATACAATGACAATCTCTAGAAGTAGTACTGCAGTATACCTACTTGGGAGTTATCATTGACGGACCAAAGAATAACACATATTTACAAAGTCTTAACAACAAGTTAAATATGATGATATCTCAGGCATCAATTATTCAGGCCAAATATGGTAATTTTTCTATCACTCCTGCATTGTCATACTTTGAGTAGAACGTGGTCCCTGTGCTACTTTATGGATCTGAAACCAAAATCTATATACCTGAAAATATATGGCTGCGTTTCGAAAGCAGATACTGGCAAAGAATTCTAGGTCTGCCTAAGTCGTTACCAATAGCCTGGATTAGAACTGAAGTAGGCTTAACATCTCTATACACACGTTATATATTGCAGGTGACTGCACTTTTCAGGAAATGCATTTTGGCTTCAGGAATAAACAAACTGATCAATGGACTAGCGGAATATGTTTTCTCGACAAACGATAAATTCATGGTTGAATGGCGCTGTGTTATTATCGAAGCTCTAGCTGGTGCTGATGTTTCTTTAGATGGCTTACTTATGAATCCAAACAGAGTTCAAATTAAAATATTTCAGCGAGATTGGTCACACACAAGGGAAAAATGCTTGCAATATTGTGGTTTTCCAAAAAACCTGTTTTTACACAAAAAAAGTAGTGATGTAGAACCATACTTGCTCAAGTCACCATCACTTGAACATAGAACACAATTCTTGCGGATACGATTCAACCTATGTGAAACAAGGAATTTGAAAGCTACGATGAAAATTTATACTGGCAGAAGACAACGTTTGTCGATTTTGTAAGATCAGTGACCAACCGGAAACTACACAACATTTACTCACCGAATGTATACCCCTCAGTCAGAAACGAGAACAACATTTTAGACACATTTTGCAGGAGTATAGATTGCTCACATCAGACACCATGTGGTGGATGATATATAGTGGTCGAATTACTACATTGAGAATTGCATCAATTGCCTTTTTAAATGAGCTGAAACTCCACAATGACTAAAACTTGGTAAAAACAAAAAGGAAATTACACGTAATATTGAAGATTGTCACCACACAGGAAATTTTAAACAGCTCCCATGTTGAATTCTATGATGATGTCAATGACCTTTCCTTTGTTTTTTTTTGTTTTAAATTAGTCTCTTCTTTTATATGATTTAGGCATTAAGCTTGTAATCAAAGTACACTGTTGAGGAGAATATATTGTGATCTTAGACGTAATATAATGTCATTATATGAATTCACATGGGAATTGTAAGGACTCTGAAATGAATTTACTCTGTTTATTTTAATTGTGTATAAGTTGAATTGAGAGTCAGAAGAAATTTTTGATTTCTGATTCGTGATTTTTGATTAATTGTTTTCTGTTTTATTCATCTTTGTTTTTTTAATGTATGGAAGAATATTGTAAAACTGATTTATTTCAGTTATATCAATAAAAAAAATAACAAAAAAAGACAGGAAGTTGAGGGGTGTGGGTTAGGAAAGCTGAGGGAGGAGAAATCTTTGTCTTCCCAAACTGACATGTGGGTTTTGCATGTTTAAACTTTGAAACTATCACCATGGCAATTACCCTAATTTTTCAAATCTTTACATGTATGGATATATTTTTAAGAACTACATTTTAAGGCAAATCAGATGATGCTAATCCAAAATCAGCATGCCCTTCCTATGCAGAGATACCATTTTTCTTCATTTACTCAGGAGGCGCATCAGTGAAAAATATACTTCATAGTTCGCATAATTTAAACCTTCACACTCACAGCAACTTTCAAAACTCTCGGAATCATGGGAAGGCCCAAATCAAATTGTGATTTGTGATGTCATCTTTGATGTCCTGGGTGTTAGCGTTAGCAGTGCACGGTGGCGCGAGTTATGGTTGCTTATCTTACCATAACTGCCGAATTTCAGGGTTTTTTTGGTGTTACTTTGAACCATAACGTCCCTTTAACAAAGTTTTTTCACTGAATTTCATAGGTTTTTAGTAGTGCAACTTTACCATAACGTCCCTTTAACAAAGTTTTTTTACTGAATTTCATAGGTTTTTAGTAGCGAAACTTAACCATAACGTCCATTTAACAAAGTTATTTTACTGAATTTCATAGGTTTTTAGTAGCACAACTTAACCATAATATCCCTGACTTTAAATACATGTAACATAGAACATACTGAGCCCCTAGCTAGTGATTTCGATGTCCGCGGACTACCGCCATGTCCGCAGACATATCGAAAATCTGAGCGTGGTGAATGTAAATTTAAATAGTGTGCCCCATTTCCGCTTTGAGGTTGGCTCTGAAAAGAGCCGTTTTTTTTTTGTTTTTTTTGCAGATGCTTGACAGACACCTGTTATTTTGTATTTTTTTTCTTTTTTTCTTACTTTATCCTACAATCTTCACATAACCTTCTCCAAAGCAACCCTTACATTCCAAAACAACATGGCATTTCCCATAAAAGATAAGGAAATGCCATCTTCTTTAAAATGAACAGCATTACTGGAATCAAAATTCTCATTATTACAGAAGAACATACCAGCTCTAAGCATGAAGACACACATGCCTCGGTTGATTACACACCTACCATTGTTTTTCTAAGGACAACAAACTGAACTATTGTCCCATATTGCCCTAGGTAGTAATCCAGAAAAAATTACTTTGGCATTTGGAAGGATTTTCATTACTGCTTGAACCAAGTGTTCCAAATCTGCCAACAAAGTAGGGGCACTGACATAGCCCAAACGGAAAGCACCATAGTGCAAAACTACCACATGGGGACTGTTGATCCTGCCCATATCTTCACAAACTTGAACAATTCCCTGTACATTGCAATCAGGCACAGTGCTCCAAACTACCTCCACTCCTTTAACATCAAAATTCTTTGCAACATGCCCGCATTGAGCATACTGTTGTAAACCATGCACAAACATATCTCCGAGCACCAACACCCTGACTTTGTCCACTTCTGCCATCTTCACTACACACAGTCTCTTTCAACACAAATCCACAACCTCGACATCTGATTGGCTGATCCCTACAGTCTTCTTTCCATGCTGGATTTGCTGGAAAACCCCGGATGTAGCACGCCCTGTCCGCGGACCACGTAACTCTTGGACAACCCTTCTACCATTTCCACTTCGCTCTCTGTGCCATTCCCTCATTGCATACAGCTAAGCAGTCACACAATACGGAGAACGTCCTCAGAACGCCCCCATTTTGTTTATTTTCGAACATTTCAGGACACCGCGAGTGTTCTTATAACACATGCAACTTGCCAGCGAACAATACGGACAACGTCTTCAGAACACCCCCATTTTCTTTATGTACGAACATTTCAGGACACCGCAAGTGTTCTTCTGGCTCACTCTTTTTTCTTTTGCTGACATATCTAGGCCACATGGTTTTCTTCAGTAACAGTCAGAAACTAAAAATTGTATTTTATTTGTAGACGTATCCTCCAAGTAGGTTCTTATAGTAATTCCCTTAGAGTCCAGTCACATCATATGAAACATATACATAGGGGAAGACACAAGCTTTAAAGACAGCATTATTTTCAAGCAAATAAATGATTATTTCTATGTTTCAAAGCTGCTATTTACCCTATGTATATGTATATTGGTATGTGTTCTTGTCTCTTTGTGTTTTCTCTATAGTAATGCAATTATGTAATACATGGGTTTATTAGCTACTTATTACATATTTCACAGTACACAAAAATCTATTAAGAAAACAATTATCATTTCATTATTCAACATATTAACATTACGGATATTATACCTTCATCTTGTACACTGCACACAATGCTATGTTTCTGCTTTAGTAGCTTAGTATACTAGATAGAACCCCATAATAGAATGCTATTTATATCAATGCATCATTCAAAGCTCTAATTAGGGTATGATATTTATTGCAATGATCTTTGACACTTTTTTCGCAACATTATAATAAGAATCCCTTGTACACATATTTCATGAAAATTACATACACATGTGATGTCATCAGTGATGTCATCAATGACATTTGTGATGTCATCTTTGATGTTGTGGGTGTTAGTCTTAGCAGTGCACTGTGGTGGCGCGAGTTATGGTTGCTTAGCTTACCATGACTGGCGAATTTCAGGGGTTTTTCGGTTTTACTTGGAACCATAACGTTCCTTTAACAAAGTTTTTTTATTAGCACGCAAACAATATACAAAGATGGAGTGTAAAAAGCAATTTCTCAGAGATGGCTGTACACAGAATGTTGCAAACTAAGAATTTATCGTCGTTTACAGTGAAGGTCAGCTGCTTCCATTTTTTGCTTGTGTGCGTGCCGGAGAGGCCCACGACTCGCACTATAAGGTTCTATTGTTTTTCGACCTTGACAGACAGGGATCATGCTAAAAGACTTCTTTTGATGGAGTGTTTCAAAAACGTAAGACACGATAAGGATGAAATTTCTGAAACGAAACCACTTTTATATATTATATCACTATGAGAAAGATCGTTGGCACAGACAGAGTCATATTTTGGGACTGCCCTACGCTTAGACAATGGAAAATGCCAATATAATGTAAGTAACCCTTTAGATTATTTTATACCAGAATATAATAACAATAGCGTGGTGTTAAAGCCCGGTTAAGTTGTACTTGTTTGTTCAATGTGGCATAGTGTTTTCTACCGCGCACTATCACCGCCAAATTGGTCCCCTGTCGCTTAGAGGGCTCTGAAAAAGGCAGAGGACAGAGGGTGGGTTAATGGGAATAAGTTAACATACTCCGTTGCACTATCCTCGCTAGCAAATAGTTTCATGCCCTAATAAATAAAATGAATATTTTTAATGAAGATTGGCTGGTGAGACTAATTTATGTTTTTTTAAAACAGGTACGTCCTTCCGTACTGTCAATGCCACGATTTTCAGACCCCGGCCGACAGATTTTTTAATTGCCAGGTGCAGCTTCTTCTAAACAACTTCATAACCCTCACCATTTTATGGGACAATCGCCAAGGACCAATCCAATATGCCCTTACGCGGTACTAGCAGCTAGAAGCAACATACCAACCATTATGGTGGTCTAATGCCTCATTGTTGGAACAGCCTTCTGATTATCAGTGCGACCATAGTGCTTCTTTTATCATAAACCAACACCCTGTGTACCGCAAAGGAACAGCGTGTGACTCAAGATGAACTTTTGCGGATCGACAGCAAAGACAAATGCAAATCGCTGAATATTCTCTTAACATTTGATGTCAAATAAAAGTACTTTACGAAATGTACAATCTTGCTGTTTGCTTTTAAATCACAGTTTCATATTCCGCATTGTGGCACGCTGTGTTGTGAGATGATCTGTGTTGTTTTCCGGGTTCTGTGTAAAGTCGCGTAGGACCGGAGATGACTGGGCCTTACACGGTACTAGCGGCTAGAAGCAACATACCAACCATTATGGTGGCCTAATGCCTCGTTGTTGGAACAGCCTTCCGATTATCAGTGCGACCATAGTGCTTCTTTTATCATAAACCAACACCCTGTGTACCGCAAAGGAACAGCGCGTGACTCAAGATGAACTTTTGCGGATCGACAGCAAAGACAAATGCAAATCGCTGAATATTCTCTAAACATTTGATGTCAAATAAAAGTACTTTACGAAATGTACAATCTTGCTGTTTGCTTTTAAATCACAGTTTCATATTCCGAATTGTGGCGCACTGTGTTGTGAGATGATCTGTGTTGTTTTCCGGGTTCTGTGTAAAGTCGCGTAGGACTGGAGACGACTAGGCGCGTTTGGCTACGCACCCTGTACTGTCACAGTGAGAGACGGGGAATATAAATGCTTTGATAATGTCAGGCTTAGGGGCGGGAGATATGATTTAGTGTCGCAAAAGCAGGTCAGCCAGGTCGATGGGGCAAGTGATAGGATTATCACATAATGTTGGCGCACAGCAGCCTGATTTATCGTTTGTTTAGTGGACAAAAAGTCGGGTAAGGCCCATAGGAAATTGTAATGTCAGCGGACATAAGGAGGTTTCTTAGAACACTTTCAACCTGACAACGAACAATACGAACAGCGTTCTCAGAACACCCCCATTTTGTTTAATTGCAAACATTACCTCCACGTCCACGCTTCCTCGTCCCAGTACTTACTTCATGAGGCCCCTGCCTCTGACACAGGACCTTCTTCTATTTCTTTAAATTCCTATAACTTCTCCCCCACATCCGTTCAGAGGACGGAGTATGTGTCCTTTTTGTTCACAAGGAAGGTAAAATTGAGCTAAAAACACGGTGTATTTAAATTTTAGTAAATACACAAACTGGGGGTGTCCTGAGGACGCTGTCCGTATTGTGATCTGTCAAGTTGAATGTGTTCTAAGAACACTCCCGGTGTCCCGAAATGGTTGCAATTACACAAAATGGGGGTGTTCTGAGAACGTTGTTTGTATTGTTCGTTGTCAGGTTGAAAGTGTTCTACGAACCCTCCTTTTGTCCGCTGATAGTATAATTTCCTATGGGCCTCACCCGACTTTTTGTCCACTAAAGAAACGATAAATCAGGTTGGTGTGCGCCAACATTATTTGATAATCCTATTGCTGGCGCTATTGACCTGGCTGACTTGCTTTTGCGACACTAAATCATATCTCCCGCCCCTAAGCCTGACATTATGAAAGCATTCATATTCCCCGCCTCTCTCCGTGACGTTACAGGGTGCGTCATCAAACGCGCCCAGTCGTCTCCAGTCCTACGCGACTTTACACAGAACCCGGAAGACAACACACATTATGTCACAACACAGCGCATCACAATTCGGAATATGAAACTGTGATTTAAAAGCAAACAGCAAGATTATACATTTTGTAAAGTACATTTATTTGACATCAAATGTTTAGAGAATATTCAGCGATTTGCATTTGTCTTTGTTGTCGATTCGCAAAAGTTCATGCTGAGCCACGCGATGTTCCTTTGCGGTACAGAGGGTGTTAGATGAGCTTAGAACACAGTGCGCCACAATTCGGAATATGAAACTATGGTTTAAAAGTAAACAGCAGGATTGTACATTTGGTAAAGTACATTTATTTCACATGAAATGTTTAGTGAATATTCAGCGATTTGCAATTGTCTCTGCTGTCGATCAGCAAAAGTTTATTTTGAGCCACGCTCTGTTCCTTTGAGGTAGATAGGCTGTTGGTTTATTATAAAAGCAGTAAATGGTCGCACTGATAATCGGAAGGTTGCTCCAACAACGAGGCATTAGACCACCAGAATGGTTGGTATGTTGCTTCTAGCCGCTAGTACTGCGTAAGGGCATATTGGTCCTTGGCGATTGTCCAATAAAATGGTGAGGGTCATGAAGTTGCTTACATGGAGCTGCACCTGGCAGTTGAAAAATCCATCCGCTGCAGTCTGAAAATCATGACATTGGCAAAATGGGGCAACATACCTGTTTTAAAAAACATAAATTAGTCTCACCAGCCGATCTTTATTAAAAATATTCATTTTATTTATTAAGGTGTGAAACTATTTGCTAGCGAAGATAGTGCAACAGAGTATGTTAATAATAAAATAATAATATTTTTCGCATTTATATAGCGCTGAGAACTGTCAGGTATCTCAGCGCTGCTTATTATTACCCACGGTGTGTGGTGCTCATTTAACGACCACTGAAGGATGAAAGGCTGAGTTTGGCCGTGCCGGGACTCAAATCTGCGTTAGCAAGCTGTGCACGGATGTCAAAGCGAGCGCTGTACTCGCTGTGCCACTTGACGGGCTACAGTGAAGTGGCACAGCGAGTAGAGCACTTGACCGGCTACAGACCGGTTAAATTATTTCTATTAACCCACCCTGTGTCGTCTGCCTTTTTCAGAGCCCTCTAAACAACAGGGGATCAATACGGCGGTGATACTGCGCGGTAGAAAACAATATGCCACATTGAACGAACAAGTACAACTTGACCGGGCTTTAATGCCACCTATTCTTATTATATTCTGGTATAAAATAATCTAAAGGGTTACTTACATTATAATTGCATTTTCCATTGTCCAAGTGTAGTGCAGTCCCAAAATACGACTCCGCGTGTGCCAATGATCTTTCTCAAAGTGATATAATATACAAAAGTGGTTTCGTTTCAGAAATTTCATCTTTATCGTGTCTTACGTTTTTGCTACACTTCTTCAAAAGAAGTCTTTCAGCACAATCTCTGTCTGTCAAGGTAAAAATAAAATAGAACCTTATACTGGGAGTCGTGGGCCTCTCCTGGCCGCGAGAAAAAAATGGAAGCAGCTGACCTTCACTGTGAACGAGCATAAATGCTTACTTTGCAACATTCTGTGTAAAGCCATTTGTGAGAACTTGCCGTTTACACTACATCTTTGTATATTGTTTGCGTGCTAATAAAAAAAGTTTGTTTAAGGGACGTTATGGTTCCAAGTAAAGCTGAAAAACCCCTGAAATTCGCCAGTTATGGTAAGCTAAGCAACCATAACTCGCGCCACCACCGTGCACTGCTAAGACTAACACCCAGGACATCAAAAATGACATCGCAAATGTCATTGATGACATCACTGATGACATCACATGTGCATTTACTTTTCATGAAATTTGTGTGCTAGGGATTTTTATTATAATGTTGTGAAAAAAGTGTCAAGGATCATTGCAATAAATATCATACCGTAATTAGTGCTTTGAACGATGCATTGATGTAAATAGCATTGTATTATGGGGTTCTATCTAGTATACTGAGCTACTAATGGAGAAACATAGCATTGTGTGCAGCGTACAAGATGAAAGTATAATATTTGTAATGTTAATATGTTGAATAATGAAATGATAATTGTCCTGAAATGTTCGAAAATAAACAAAATGGGGGTGTTCTGAGGACGTTCTTCGTATTGTGTGACTGCTTAGCTGTATGCAATGAGGGAATGGCACAGAGAGTAAAGTGGAAATGGGAGAAGGGGTGTCGAAGAGTTACGCGGTCCACAGACACCCGGCTGTCTGTGGACAGGGCGTGCTTTGGGCAACATCAGTGCCCCTACTTTGTTGGCTGATTTGGAACACTTGGTTCAAGCCGTAATGAAGATCCTTCCAAATGCGAAAGTTATTTTTTCTGGATTACTACCTAGGGCAATATGGGACAATAGTTCAGTTTTTTTGTCCTCAGCAAAACATTGCTAGGTGTGTCATCAACCGAGGCATGTATGCCTTCATGCTTAGAGCTGGTATTTTCTTCTGTAATAATGAGAATATTGATGCCAGTAATACTGTTAATTTTAAAGAAGATGGCATCTCTTTATCTTTTACGGGAAATGCCTTTCTATTTTGGAATGTAAGGGTTGCTTTGGAGAAGGTTATGTGAAGATTTTAGGAGTAAAGTAAGAAAAAAAAACAAGAAAAAAAATACAAAATAACAGGTGTCTGTCAAGCATCTGTAAAAAAAACAAAAAAAACGTCTCTTTTCAGAGCCAACTTCAAAGGGGAAATGGGGCACACTATTTAAATTTACATTCACCACGCTCAGATTCTCGATATGTCCGCAGACATGGCGGTAGTCCGCGGACATCAAAATCACTACGTGGGGGTTCAGTATGTTCTATGTTACATGTATATGAAGTCAGGGATATTATGGTTAAGTTGTGCTACTAAAAACCTATGAAATTCAGTGAAAAAACTTTGTTAAAGGGACGTTATGGTCAAGTTGCACTACGAAAAACCTATGAAATTCAGTAAAAAAACGTTGTTAAAGGGACGTTATGGTTCAAAGTAAAACCGAAAAACCCCTGAAATTCGGCAGTTATGGTAAGATAAGCAACCATAACTCGCGCCACCGTGCACTGCTAACACTAACACCCAGGACATCAAAGATGACATCACAAATGTCATTGATGTCGACATCACTGATGACATCATATGTCTGGCTCTCCCTTTTTTCCATTTACTGACATATCTAGGCCACATAGTTTTCTTCAGTAACAGTCAGGAAGTAAAAATTGAAAAGGTACTATATTTGTAGACTTAGGGTCAAGTCACATCATATGAAACATATACATAGCGGAAGACACAGGCTTGAAAGAGAGCAATCCTTTCTGTGCATGAAGATAATCATTAGGGTTATCAGAACTTTCTCATAGTTTTATTTTTATTACTCTACCTTCCCTGTAAATGCTCATATTTGTATACATTGTACTCACTCTCCTTTCCTTTGGGTGCAGTCACATCATGTGATACACATACATATGGTAAGTAGCAGTTTTGAAACAGAGCAATAGTTTCTCTGCATAAAGACAATCAGTTAGGTTATGAACTCTTCTGCTACTACTTCTGCTTTTTTGTTTACTTCACTGTCCCTGTATATACTCATATTTGTATGTGTTGTTGTCTCTTTGTGTTTTGTCTGTAATAATGATGTATTAAGTGGGTTTTATTATCTACTTATTACATGTTTCACAGTACGCAAAACTCTAATAAGAAAGCAGTTATCATTTCACTATTCAACATGACAAGATTATGAATATTGCACCTTCATCATGTATGCTGCACACACTGCCTATGTTTCTGCATGAGTAGCTTAGTATACTGTATAGAACTTCATAACAGAATGCTATTTATATCAATGCATTGCTTAATGCACTAATTAGCTCATGATATGTATTCCAATGATCCTTGACAGTTTTTGGTCAGCATTATAAGAATCCCTTGTACAGAGTTTTCATGAAAAGTAAATGCACATGTGATGTCATCAGTGATGTCATCAATGACATTTCTGATGTCATCTTTGATGTCCTGGGTGTTAGTGTTAGCAGTGCACGGTGGCGAGAGTTATGGTTGCTTATCTTACCATAACTGCCGAATTCCAGGGGTTTTTTGGTTTTACTTTGAACCATAACGTCCCTTTAACAACGTTTTTTTACTGAATTTCATAGGTTTTGCGTAGTGCAACTTAACCATAACGTCCATTTAACAAAGTTTTTTCACTGAATTTCATAGGTTTTTAGTAGCGCAACTTAACCATAACGTCCCTTTAACAAAGATTTTTCACTGAATTTCATAGGTTTTTCGTAGCGCAACTTAACCATAACGTCCCTTTAACAAAGTTTTTTCACTGAATATATATATATATATATATATATATATATAATGTTATGTTATTTGGCATTTATATAGCGCCTTATGTATCACTGGTATGACCTCAAAGCGCTGGTAGGTTGAACACCCTCGGGAACCGCAGTTCAAGTCAATAGAGAGAGAGAGTGTCATATGGTGCCTGGGCGCACCGGATATGTGTGCAGCTGGTGTAGTTGTTGCATGATAGCCACTTCTTAGCAGTAGGTGTGGTGCTGAGGAAATCAGTTGGATGTGTTCAGTCTGGTGGGTGGACACCCAGACTGAGTTCTGGCTGTGTTAGGCCTGAGGAGACGCCTAAGATAGCCAGTATGTGCTCAGCTAGCTGTGTTTTATTAGGATGATGAGGTGTTCGTGGGCTCATGTTAGTATGAGAACAGTTAGGTGTATAGGAGAGAGTAAGCGTAGTAGTGTGATATGATGGTTATCAGTAAAGCACCTGCGACCAAGCACAAGAGCAGGACAGGGGGCGTACATGGCGGCATACGTATATAAAGTGATAGGATGGATAGGGTAAACATATGATACAGATAACATGGGGAAACAGGTACATAACATATACATAGCATAAATAGGAGATACAAAGATAGACAGGGATATATCCTCTCCATCCAAATGTACATTTCAGGTGACAAATTAATTATTAACACCTTCAAACATATCCCAGGAGAGGAGTGTGTCCGATGATTACGCAAGCAAAGTATAAAAGGGGCACACCTTTTAATCTTCAAAAGTTTGCCTCAATATTTTCTGCAGAATGCAATCCTAACAAGCATTTTGCATGTACTCAGAACAGACCCTCAAGTGGTCTAGCGGGTATGTCTCTCCACCTTATTCCTGAAGACCTTTGTTCGAGCCTGGCAACAAAACCCAATTAGAATCATGAAAACCCTTGAAGGGCAGTGCATTGTTATTCCAGATCCAGGGAGACATACTTTGCGGGATCTCGGATTCGGGCTTTGTTCCGTGTGCAGACGGCTGGCGGCCATGTTGGATGTACATTTTATGACACAAACTACCTCTGCCTACATTTTATATCGCACTGCATCTGCATACATTTTATATTTCCCACCGATACAGCGATCAGTGGCTAATATAAAATGTATGCAGATGTAGCATAAAATCCAATATGTCACAAGCTTTTATAGTTGTGACGTCAGGGACACAAAATGGATACTGGTGAGCTGGCAACAGAAAGCTAGAAGAGTTCTCGTGGCTGAGACCGCTGCAAGAAGGGCGTTGTTGTGCTGGTAACAACCCGGCGAGGGCCAATGACAGTGCTTGTTACATGCTCATTGTCCCTTGTCAGAGTACCAGACTTGTACAGGAGGTAGGCATATTGTGTTACGGCCACTGTTACTTAAGTGTAAGTGCTATATAATACACATCATTATCATTTGGCCTTGGACGTCTGCTTGCATTCTCAGTAATATGGGCCTATACACATTGATATTAACAAAACATATGGTGATCCATTCTTATATGCAATGTATAACACATTACAGTGATATCGTAACCATATTTTTCGTAGTGTACTTAGGAACAATGCTATGTGATGCCACTTCCTGTTTTGTCAACGGGTGAAAGGTTGTGTTCTATCGCTTCCCATTATGTAACTGAGGGGTGGAGTCAAATGACATCACTTCCTGTGATGTCAGCAGAGGGCAAGGGCCGTGTGATGTCACTTTCACTACCCCAGGCATTTTGGTGAAATGACGTCCCTGCTTCGACCACTGAATGCATGCCTTCAAATAAATTCACTTAGATACTGATGTCAAGCTTTTATTAACAACAGAAGTTTTATTTTCAATTCACCATACTTTACATTAATATATATTTCATAATGAAACAAACAGCAGAGACAGAAACAAGATCCGTGCATCACATAACTGCACCAGTGCATTACAATGTTTTTACCACATTTGCACTGATGGAATACATAGTTGTGCTAGGAAAAGTTTGCCCCCTTGAAATTATTTTATAACAGTGTACAGTGAATGTGATTCGTGCTCTAATGCGCTGGTTGGTCTCTAACATTTTTGATGCACCCGCACACAGTATGCTTTTATTATTGAGCTGCTAAAATTGCTTTTCAAACGCGCAACTATTCCTATATTGTCCGGGATTACGCTGCGATTACGCGGCTGCTAGGAGGGTTCTCCAGGCACTGACCTGGATAGGGCAAATGTGTCATGTCACACTTATCAGCGATAATGCGGGAGCAGTGTCAGAATGCGCACTGTGTTCCTAAAACAACACAGATGTCGTGTGGCACTTTGTGTTGATAAGTGAACCTGCTCCACACTGTGATGGGCTGCGCAGACGATGCCGGATTCAGCAGCTCATTAGCGCGTTATCGCTTAATTGTGAAAGCGCCAATGTGCATCTGGGCGAAGTGACAGGATTTGCAGCAATGATATTGAAGAGTCTTATTTTCTCACCGGGGGTTCCTGCCATTCAGAGCAGCAGCACACACCACTGCTGTCCGTGCAGGCTGGCAGGAAGGGCTCTTTCTCGCTGCTTTGCCTTCCTACAGAACAGACATGTTACATAAAAGCCGCCTTTTCATAAAACTCCCCTTTAATTGCAAATGAGACATAATAGTGTGGGCCAGAATAGGGCAAACACATAATTGATAATGCTTCGTCGAAGGGGGATGATCTGCCTCCTTTAGCTGTTATCACCGGAACAGCGACAAAAGTAGAGTTTATTGCTGAAAATTGCAATTCCATTTTCTGACGGAAGTCGGTTTTCCCATGTGGCTGTTGCAACAATGCTTGCGTAGATGCAGCACTAGGCAGAACATGTTTTCAGAGAAATTAGCCCACCGTAAAAGTCTCAGTCCTAAGGAAAGCAGCCAGGCGGAGGAAAAGCTGCAGGCACCTGCCAGGCTTGGAAGTCTCGCTGGACCAGGCTCTGCCTGAGGAGACCGTGTCCTGACAGAACCAAGACCCACCTCTGCTGCACAAGTCACTTTCCAGTTCAAAGCCTTACAATCCCAGGTATGGACACAAGTCAAAGAATATTGACTAGCGGCCACACACACACACACACACACACACACCCACACACCACCACAGTTACCACAGTTGACCTACATCTGTAGAGAGGAGGACGAAGGCTCAACCAAGGAGGGGAAAATAAGCAATCTGAGAGACATATTTGCCTTTCTAAAGTGAATGACAAGCCCACCCTCTAAGTGCAACTAGAATCTAAATACTTCAGAGCGCATAAAAAAACATGGTGTGTAGGGGGAAAGATGGGGCAATGGGTCAGAGACTTGACTATTACCCATGCTATACATAGGTAGTAATCAAGTCTTCACAGTGCTGCCTGATTACAGCAGATGCTAAGCTTGGTGACTGCAGCATTGTATCAATAATATGTTATGTAAGTGCCTGGATTTGAGATCTGATTGGAGAGCTCACATCATACTTATTTGTTGCGGGTGAATGCTTTCCTGGACAGGAGTATTTTATCCTTTCTGGAAATGCAGGTGGTCAGGCTGTAGCCCCAGTTCCTAGAGGAGTGAGATCCACAGCATTGGGCCTTTAGTAGCAGTTTCATTTTCCCAAATGTCTTTTATATGAAGGTTCCCGGGTTCAGTTTGTTGGCCAAGCTTGATCTCAAGGATGTTCTTGGAATGTATTTTCTAAGAATGTTGGAAAGATATTTCAGGTCAAATTTGGAAGCTGCTTTCCTTGCAATGACCAGAGTTTAAATTCAATTCTCTGTTGAATTGGTTGAGTTGGTTGTCTGGAGACAGACATCTAGGGAGTATAAAATGTAATGGCCACTGTACAATCAAACAGCTCATCAAATGGCCCGTTCAGAAACCAGGCAGCAAAGGAGGAGACAAGGTGTACTTACATAGAGCTGTGCGCAAATGGACCGAGAGAAATGAGATACATTTACTCGGTTACATTATCAATGGACTTGCTAACGGCACATCCTCCTGCTTTGGAGGGCATGGCTTTACAGAAGCATTTGAGACCTGTACAATTTGCTCGGCCTACCCCTGTGATCATCGACTCTAATGAGCATTTTCCATCACAGGTAATACCTAGCACCTATTTCCCACGTGACTCTCGTTACGGTTCTCAGGCGGTGTGGTCCGCCATCATTTGCAACACTGAGCCAGGATGTGGGCATACCTGTACCCTGTACAGAGCCTGGCGTCACATTTGCACAGATTCATAGGATCCCACGTGTGTGCCAACTAACTGGCTTCCTCATTGCATCACCTTACTAAACATGGCTGCTGTTATTCTTCATCTTTTATCCTGGCAGTGGCTTTCCTCTGTCCACGGCTCTTATGCGTCCACAGCTCATGCAGAAATAAAATGCTGTTGGCTTTGACACTACACAAACAGGATTTATTTCTGAGATCAGTGACAGTAACATGCTGTGCTACATACGATTTGCACGTGTGAATGGAGAGCCTTAAAATGAAGCATTTCATTTGTGTGTGCAACACATGCAGTATTAGGAAAGCACTACAAAACGGATGCACCCAATGATGTTTGAGCTTTACTACTGTGGATTACGCACCACAACAAGCATATCAGTGTCAGGGTACTTTGAGGATCCTTTTCTGTAAAAGGCGTAATAGCAGATGTTATGCTCAGTACTATAGGGAAAGGCTTTGGCTATGATGCAGGCATTTCTTTGAAGACTACATAACCAGGCCAGGGCACCTATATCAGCTCTGTACATCTTCTGCAAGGCATACACCCAGCAGAAGACCTACCTGCATGCCCCAAGATTGGATGGACCCAGGGCAAAGACACCCACCAGAGTAACCCCTGTACACACAGAACTTGCATATCACTTGTTAAGATGGAATTCTGAACTCTGACCTGGTGGGCAGAGGTTCAGAAGGCCAGCCTAGTTTCCTGGAACAGGGTAACCTTCTGGACAAGCCAGACCAATCAAGGTAGCATTGGCAGAAGTCAAGACTAGGTCTCAGGAGGGGTGAGGGTGATCGAAAACCCACAATGAGCACACACAGTAAACAACACCACACATTACTCTCAGTCAGGTTTATATATCAAAAACACATATCCATTTATTAAAGGCCTTTTAACTCAAACACAAGCAATGATTCAGCAGTATTAACAAAACCAACACAACACTATGAAACATACATACAGTAACCAATGGCCTAATAGGATTTTACACAGTACAGATTTACAACCTGCAAAGAAAGGGGTCATACGGTGCGAATATCTTATAGGCATTCCTTCACAATTCATACCCTAGCTAAGAGGCAGTCCAGTCCCTAAAATGAGTAGAGCCTTGAGCTCAAAAAGTACATTCAGTGCTGGTGCACACGGTAGTGCGGTTAAGTTCAAAACGGGGTCTCTTCAAGGGGCTGTAGCGACTCAGGAAGGTAGGTGAGGCAGTGAAGAATAAGTTCCCATTATTCAAGGAGGGTCTCCCCAAAAGGGCAGACCAGGATCCAAGAGTTGGGAATAGCTTGGTAGCGCAGGCTACCTGGATAAAGAAGAATGTCCCTCAGGGGACACTCGTGTAAAAGTCTACGGATGCGCCAGGGGCCGCCGGTAAAGGTTGCGACTACTTACCAACCCTCTGCGCACGTCAGTCGAGTCCACTTCGGTCGCAGCTTCAAATCCTGCAGTTGCACGGCTCTGTGGCTTTCAGGGGCTGCGTTCTGGGAATTATTCTGTGGCGTGACAGTGGCGATTTCTCCGCTCCTGGTGAAGAGATCATGCCAGTTCCACTGCAACAAGTCTGTGGGCAGAGAGGGCACAGCAGCAAGGCACCCACGAGGTTCGTCACCACAGTTGGGCGACACAGAGACCACGTATGCTTGGATTCAGGCATACTCTCCTAATTCTAGACCTAGGAATGTGTCATGATGCCTACCCCCGGGGACCCAGACCACGTCCAGCAACCCCAGAAGCAGGCATCAAGTTATCCTAAGCAAACCCAACAACCCCTGCTAGTGGCTATTTGGGTCCAGTCCTGGCGCCTATGGCGCCAGGCTTATATGGAGAGTCAGTCCTGGCGCCATAGGCGGCAGGCTCATAGATTAAAACTTACCTGATGCAGACCATGCTGCAAACTTACCTGATGCAGACCATGCTGCAAGAGCTCCAAGCCAAAAGAAGCTTGGAAGGGACTACTTTACTTAGGAACTATTATTTACTCAGGCCGGGCTGGGGAGGAATACTTACCTGGGACTACTTTGGAGGCTATATAAACCTCGCCCGAAGAGCAGCACATGCTTCGCGTTATTCTGCATCCAGCAGCGTAAGGCTCACCGTGCCTGCAAGTCTGCATCCAGCCTTCTGCCACGCCCGCCTTGAGTTTGGAGCCCCTAGAAAAAGGGAGAAAGAAGGAGAAAAGGTTACAACAAGAGCAATACCTTTAATCTTTACCTGAATTCCCGATCCATCGCGCCTTCGAGCTGGAAGAAAGAAGTTATTTTAAGCGCGTCGCCTCGCCTGCTGCAGCGACGCGCTGAACTCACCGGCCTTCGCAGCATCTTCACATTCCAGCGCATCCTCCTGCATGTTCCCGCCGCACTGCGGCACCTAAGGAGAAGACAAGAACAGCAAGGTGAGCTAAGGGAATACACAGAGGAATATTAGTTACCCCCATAGGCTTACCTGATTTTACCACCGAGGGTACTATTCCTCTTCACGGGTCGGCGCAGCTTCCACTGCATCTTCGCCGAACCCCGGCCCCTAAGGGGAAACAAAAGGACAGCAAGGTGAAACAAAAGGACTAACAAGGGGAACCCTCCTCACCACAATAGACTTGCCTGATTTTACCGCCGGAGGTATTATTCCCCAAAACTTCATACTTTCTCTCAGCGCCTGAATAAGGGAGAAAGCAACAGGTTACATATTGACATTATTTTATCGAACTGTGTTGGAAAATACAAATCCTTACCAGAATACTGCCGGTTGCCACGAGGAACTCTTCATTAGGGTCAAGCTGCAACCTGCAAGGAATCGGACAAGAGTGAAAGTCAGGCATTTGAACTCTTACAAACTTTATACTTACGGCGTCTTGCCGGGAATCTCGGAGTCAATATTGTTCTGGAACTCACCAATTCCTTAGAGCCAGTGAAGCAACTGGTTATCAACGTGCCTCTGCGCTCAATGCAGGATGGAGAGCTCATCTTTTCAAACCATCAGGTGAGACTATAAGAGGGGACATCATAGGCGATCTGTGGGGAGAACAGCGGGGGTGGGGGGATTTACGCTCAACTCCACAGGTGGTTAATTCCCTTTCTCCATTTGCAGAAGAATATTCCTACGGGCCAAGCAAACGAAGCTAGGTGGGCCAGTCCAGTCCGTCATCTCGGCCCTACGTGTCACATTGGTGGAGACCGCAGCTGTCCAGTTCCGATCGACGCCTCTGTGGGAGCCAGGTGAGCGTAACAGAATGCTAGGTGCACGAACTCGGCGGGAGAGTGCCTCATACCCATAGTTTACAGTGTCTAAGGGCTCACATCGAAACTCGAGATGGCAGTGGTTCCAGGGCAAAGGTCCCATACAAGCTGGTCAGTTCATTGGGTGGTACAGGAACACTTCCAAAGAGGCTTGCTTTCAGGTTAAGCATGAGGTGCCAAGAGTAGTTGGTCCCACTATTCCAATGTGTCGAAGCGCCCTTGCAGGCATTCTAGATTCTGGGTGTAACGCTCACCTGACTCCCACGGAGGCGCTGGTCTAGTCTGGGTTGCTGTGGCCTCTTCGAGCGTGATGCGCAGAACTCGGAACACCGACTGAACAGGACCCTTAAATCTTGCTTGTCTGGCCCGTAGGAATATCCTTCTGCAGTTGAGAAAGGGGATTAACAGTCTGCAGAATAGTGTGCTTGCTCCCCCCTTACCCCCTTCGTTCTTCTCTAACTTCCTCCGAAATCCCCGGTTGAAGCTCACCTTATGGTTTGAAAGGATGAACTCTCCATCCTGCTTCTGGTGCAGGGGCGCGTGTTTGTCCAGTTACTTCACTGGTTTTCAGAATGGTGCTGGCAAAATCCACTTGACTTTTCCGAGCGGAATGCCATAAGTATGAAATTACAAAAGTTCAAGTGTTGAGCCTCCTTTTCTGTTGCCTTCCTAACCTGTGATCTGTCCTTTATTTCAGGTGCAGAATGAAGGCGATGCGTTGAGGGATTGACGATTGCCGATGGTAAACTCAGGTGAGTTAGCGATGGGGGCGATCCCTCTTAATGTCTTTATATTCCTCCAGTAATGTCTTTTGTCCTTTCCCCATAGGGGCCGGGGTGCGGTACATGCCAACGTAGCGGCGCCGACCCGAAATGAGGAATGATCCACCAACAGAAGACCAGTAAGTGTTATGGCGGAAAATTAGGCTTTCCTCATATGTTCCTTCTGCTCACCTTTTGTCTCTTCTTCTCTCCCCTAGGCACAGAGATGTGGCGACTGGTGCAGACAGTTGCGGTGGAGCCAGAAGAACTCCCGAGGACAGGTGAGTGAAGTGCTGCGCTGCAGCGAGCAACGCGGTGCTTTTAAATGAAAGTCTTTTCTCAGGAACGCTGGCGTGAAGGTTCCGGATGCAGGTAAGAAGTTTGATAAAATTCTTGGTTTTCACCTTTCTCTTCTCTTCTTTCCTTACTTTCCTTACAGGTTTTCCAGGATCGAGGTGGGCGTGGCTGGAGACCAGATGCAGGAGCAGACACGGTGAGCGTTCAGCTGCTTGGATGCAGAACAACGCGAAGCGTGAGCTACTGTCTGGGCGTGGCTTAAATAGCCCCCAAAGTAGTTCCAGGTAAGTATCCTTCCCTGGCCACGCCCGAGTGGCAAAATAGTGCCAATGAAAAAATAGTCCCTTTCAGGTCTCAGGGAGGCCTGAATCTTGCAGCATGGTCTGCATCAGGTAAGTGCACAAAACACCTTCCTTTATGAGCCTGGCGCCTATGGCGCCAGGACTGATGTCCAACATGAGCCTGGCGCCAAAGGCGCCAGGACAGAGTCCAAAGAGCCCCTATAAGGGGCCACTGGGCTTTTACCTGGGGGCATGATGCCTGCTCCCGGGGGTGCTGGGCCTGGCCTGGTGCTCCGGGGGTAGGCATCATGACACCGGGGCTCTGACAGCACAACAGTGGGGTCAGGGTGCCAAACCTTCCAGCGGGTCACCAGTGGTTCCACAGAGCTGCTTCCATGTATCAGGATACTTGGCTCCTTCAATAGTTCGGTGTGAACTCAGAAGATCGACCTGGAATGGGTGTAAGATGTCTTCTGTTATCCAAAATCTCCTTTGGGCCAAAACAAAGAGAAACCAATAGAAAATCTGCTCACATACAGCCATCCCCCAGACATGGACCAATCACAGACCACAGTGGTCCCAGTCATCCCAGCACACCAGACATCCTGGCACCCAGGATGTGTATTGGAACTAGACAGCTCCAGCCCACATCCTGGGCGCACGCACACAAGGCATGCAGAAACCCGTGAAAGCTTCGGTTTGTGCAGGGGTCTGCATGACCAGATAAAGAATTTCCCAGGTCTGCTCGACCTGGGGAAGGCAAAGTGACAAGATGGCCAAAGGACAGAACAAAAGACCTTGTGGCATAGCCACTGTCCTGGGCTAAACGCGGTATGGACCATAGAAAAGAGTTCAAAATACATCAAAAGTAACAGCTGCCACCAGCTCTGTCCAGGGCACACTTGTACATTCACCAAAAATCTTTCAAGAGTGGCTAGGGCCTTAAAATGAAAAAGGGGCCCCATCCCACTGTACTGTAAGGTGCTTTGTGCACTGATAAAATGTTACTAAAGAATAGCAACAAAGTGAAAGACGAAGGGAAACAAAGTCTCCTAGTACTGACAGTCTTAACGGCATGTCAGTTTCCCCATAACAAAATGAGCAAAAGACTAGCAGAGTACAGCAGAAGGCTGGGCTCCACTTGCAAAAGTCAAGCTAGGATGGTCAGACAAAAGCAAAACGTTGGGGATTTCACAACTGTGGGGTAAATTACCCATGAATGGAAATCCATCCTAACACCACTTCACTACATTGTCCAAGGTTGGGCACCTTCTTGTGCCAGGTCATAGTGTTGGCTGTCCCCCAAGGCACACATATCAAGCTGCCATCTATTGTTGAGGAGCTGGAGAAGACGACTGGACGAGGTAGGGTACAGGTAGATGGAACACTACTAAGACATAGCAGACACAATTAGCGATCCTCATGTCCCACTGATGTGGTTCCACAAACGTAGTGCTAATCAATTTGTCCACTTCCCTTACAATTAATGTTGCGTAGACTAGGCAGCAAGATTCTGACTCTCACCTGAATGTGATGACTTAGGGATGTTTGTGTGTGATTATGGCAGTCATGAACAACCATGTCAAGGAGCAGATGTCAAGGTATCACACTGAGCTAATGCGTCTCAAGTGTGGGTGTGACAGATTTGGTGGACAGGAAAAAAAACACTGAATGAACTATCAGTAAACTAGCAGATGTCAAAGCTAATCAGACTCATCAGGTGGCAGCTGTCTGTGCTGTAGAAGTGTTGTTGGTGTATTAGAATCCCTAGTTGTCACATTAACACATCAGTGATTGTGTCTGTGTTTGTGTCCATGGTGGTTTGACTGTCTGAGTAGCACTCTGAAATGTCATACTTTGTTCAAGTGAAAGTAGTCCTAAGCATGTGATGACGCGTGCCACCCCCCTCCTTTTCCAGCACGAGGAACTGTATAATCACCATCGTCACCTCATCTTCAAGGGCAAGACCATTTTCATCTGCTGCATGCAGGCCCCGAAGACTGGAATGGTGCGCGGCATGTAAGGCACATTCACCCTCTGAGAAACCTTCTCCTGGCAGCACAGAAGGACCTCAGCTACGCAGGGCAGACATCCCAAGCTGCTTTTCCAGAAGCTGTTTCTTGTCTTGTCTTGATGTTCAGTGCCTTTTCTCCGACTTCTGGGAAAATATGTTTGCACCATTTTATTGTGATGTGTTGTGTGATTGAATGGTAAAGGGGCATTTATAATTAATATTTCATGATCAATTCCCCCCACTTTGAACTTATGTAATAATATGTTTGTATTGTCTAATTTAATGGCATAATGACATCGGAAAAAGAGAGACTGAGGAGCTAATTCTGTAAATTAAGAAAAGTGTAATTCTGTGGCGCAACGCCAGGTTTCTTATGTGCTCCATATTCTGTATCTATATGAATATAGTAACATAATATGGTGCAAATAAGAAAAGTTTTCATGGAATGTCACTTTTCTGATTTTACATGGGGTTAAGAATCAGATCCCGAGTTGGTTGGGCCAGATACAAACTGTGTCTGCTTCTCACACAGATGTCTGAAGTGTATTGAGTTATTTTGCCGAAACCCGTTTTTCCGATGTTGTTTTGCCACGGGAGTTTTGCTGAAAATTTTAATCGAAATTTGTTTGGGGGGTGGAAAAGGGTAAATAAAGGGTTGGGGGAGGGGAAATACAAAAAATAATTAAGGGGGCGCTTGAGCAGAAGCCGCCCCAAAAAATGTACACAATTTTTCGGCAAAACTCCCACTGCAAAACACCCGTCGGAAAAAAAGGGGTCAGTGAAATGACATGGAACCATCTGAAGCAAGAGCTTAATTAAATGAGATTGAAGGCACAAAGTGATACACAGTGGTGTGCTGCATCCCTCTACTAGATTTGAGCAGGCTGGTGTACTACCAGAACTTCTCTTGTGCAACCTGAATGTTCAGTAGGTTTTTGCAGGTAAAGACAGGGAAATATTGAGGGGTTTCTTTCTGGGCCCGGGTTCTTAATCTTGTGTGCAATGTGATGGGGATCTCAGAATGATTTTTAAATAATTCTCACATTTTTCTCTCAGATAATTTGCACTGAGCATTTGTACACTAGATCACAGTAGGTCACAGGTGGAATTGGTACAGCCTCTCAAATGTATTACATTAGTTTGTTGTAAGAAAACCAACAGAGGCATCCAGATTTCGGAGGGCAAAAGGGACCTTGGAGGGGGCCCCACAAGGCTGCATGATCTTTTGAAGTCAGTTTCCATTGTTGGCCAAACATAAATGGCACATGATGGATATTTTATGGCATGCTGCCGAGGTTAAACCTATTGCCTGTCTTTTGTTAAGGAGAACTTTCTGCTTTGATTAATTCATCCTCTAATGCTTTCTCTGTTCACTGTAGTAAACATAGTTTGTGCATTTACTATAGCACAGCTCCTGTAGCATTCTCACCTTTCTGTGGGGACCCTCTTGATCATGTGCAACAGCCAAAGTTGAAACGCATATTGATACATTTGAGAGCTGCAATGGTTCAGAAGATAGCTTAGTGTGTTAAGCATTCATCACAGAGATGTCTGTATTCATGTGCAAGATTACAAAACCAATTCCAGCAAGGCCGACTCAGCCTTTCTTATGTCAGAAGTCAATGAACCTGCATGTATATGTACTTTGTTTTGTAGCACAGCAGGTGCTATTATCGGCAATGTAACTGCACCAGATACCATTTGCTATAAAAACAAAAGGCATCACTTTGGTGATAGTCTAGAAATCAGAATTTGGTTTCTTCAGACGGGTGGTTGTAAAACCCAGGCAGCCACCTCTAATGATGAGCATAAGTGTTAGTCTGGAGAGGTGATTCGGTAACCATATTCAAGACTGTTAATCCAAGACATTAATTCTCGTGTCCTGGCTTTGTTAGCAGATCATACAGTGATACTGGACAAATCATCTTATATCACTGACAGTACTGTGCTGTCTTCTGTGAAAAAAGGTTTGCCTTCTCACATGCTGGTGGCCTTGTTTAGCCCATCACCTGATCTTTCCTTTTAAATGGGCCATTTGAGTGGGAGTCTTTCTACTGAAGAAAGCAATCAGATATTGCAAGCCTCTGGCAAGCACATTTTAAGGTCTGCTCATTGGACACAAATATGGTTTGCTTTTTTGTACAATTCAAAGGTTTATCTGCACATTTATAAATAACAATATGACAAGCCTGTGTTTTTAGCTTATTTAAAGCTTTAAAATACAAAAGAGAAACCCAGATAAAATCTTTTAAGATCACATCAATTAAACTGCTGGTACTTAAATAATTGGTTTTCAGGACAAGGAACAGAGGCACGTAACATATGGGATTCTGATAGAAAGGGATTACTCTCAAAGGGACTAAAGTTTGGGGTTTTCTATGGGACAAATGCAAATTGTAATTTGTAGGAAAGTGCACAATACATGGGCAAATGTGTTTTTTTTTTACACAAAGGCTAGTTTTTTTGAGGCTATGTTTTAATGGCTATAATTATTCAAGAAAGGGACTTGACATGAGGTGGTTGATTTTGAATGTCAGCCAACTCACTGTGAATCTCTTTATAGGGGAATTAATTGATTTACTTGCAAATAATGCTACAGACTTTTGAAAGATTGATTGATGACAGGGATGCACTAACATACGTAGGCTAATAAAGATTAGTCTATGGAAAGGTGAACAGATTACACTAACAATTTTGGACTTGTATGGGATTTCATTGGGGTGCAAGGGTCAGAGAGCGGGATATGCAGTTTCGGGAAATGAGTTAGTTGCTACTTACAATCTAAGCTTGAATTTGGGATTCTGGAAAGCCAGCAAGGTCTCTGGACAGCTAGGCCACAGGATCTGGTCACTCTGGATGGCTGGGCCAACGGATCTGGTCACTGGGCTCTCCTGGATGGGATGCTGGATAGATAGGCAAGGTCTGGTCATCGCACTCTCTAGGATGGGATCAGCTGCCTCCTCTAGTTTCTCCCTGGATTCTTGGGTGTGCCTGGATCTGGATGAATGGACAGATCTGCCTGGATAGATGTTTCTGGTTTCCTGGATCTTGGATGTATTTTGATTTCTGAGTGTTGAGTGAGTGAGTGAGAGTCCCTTGCGTTTCTCTGTCTCCCCCTTATATAGCCAAAATGACATCATCGAATGTACAACCTGACGGGAAGTACTCTGTAATTATTCCTATCCTAGGATAGGACAGCCTACCGGTCCTCCCTCCTCCCCCTGGGCCGATTGATTCAGGTGAAATGACATAATTTATGTGTTTGCATTTATGACCTTTCTTTGTGTCTCGAGCCTACTTTTTACCAAAAATTAGTTATAGATCAAAACTTCTAATTCATTTGTATTTGTATTTGTTTATTTGTATTGCGCACCAGGCCCACAGTAATCCGGGTGCATTTCTTAGGGAAGAGTAGCACAGGAGGTACAAAGTATCAGTGAATTTACAATAATAGCAAAGTACAGTATTAGTAAGCAAATTTACAATGTACTAGCCACGGCCATAGGAGGTAGATATGCGGATTCCCTAGGTCACAGGGAATTGGACAATCCGATCGCCAACTCTGTGTGAGGTCACATCGCCCTTTGGCACATTTTTGCTTTTTTTATGAAATGCATAATATTTAAAATTCTGCCAATGACTACACATATTCCCAATAAAAATGTGCCTCGCCCCACCTAGTTTCATATTGGTCCCATTTATAATTCATGCCGAAATGCGTCCTTCATGGCAATTTCAGTTCAGCAAGTGCTAGAGACATGTGCTTGGTCTCTTTACATTTGTCAAAAAATCACATGGAAGACTGGCATAATACAACATTATTACTTATTCAGGGTGCTGGAAAAATGTCTTAAACTACAGCAGTAATTTAATGTCAATGGGGTGAATTTGTGACATGTGTGGGCGGTGCTGCACACATCCACAGCAAACTGTCCCTGCCTGGCTCGGCTTACAACAAAGGACTTTTATGATGCCCTTTGAAGTTTGACAGCTCCTCATTCAGAGTGGGTGCTGGAGGAAATGGCATCTCTTCGTCATGCACCAGCCACACACATTGTTCCTTCTTCCAGTGCTGCCTGCTAGTCCCACAGGGCATTGAATCCTCACACTCTCAGCCTTCTTTTCATATGTCATTGTGGGCCGGTTCACTTGTGGATGTGACTTTGCAGTGGGAGGTAGGGCTGGCAATTGAATTCAGTGCCTGGGCCAAAAACCCAGTTTTACTGGTTTCTGAGTCTTTTCTAGGTAACCAAGTCTTGTGGGGACAAACATAATGTACATTACGTAGCCAAAACCCCCACCCACATATTCAATCACATTTCTGTGTGAGCAAAAGCTGTCATTTGCCATTAACTTTTAATCAGCATTTTCCTTATTTTCAAAAGAGCAGATTCACACGTGTGCAGGATCTTTCATTTCAAGTTGCAATGCAGTTTTCCAGACCACAGGATTGTTTTCTAATAAGTCTTTTGGGGGTTTTGCATATACTGTTGGTTTATGGACCCTTAAGGATGCTGCACAGGATTTCTTTGATATTGACATGGAAAAAGAAACGCCACGTTATTTCTTTCATTTACTGCGTTTTGAGCGCAATGGTTCACAATAAAAGGAAACAAACGGCGTGTTGTATGACAAGCAGGACTCTCTGCCCCTCGTGTGACTTATTAGTCGAAAATGCCATTTTTAGGAGGTATTGTTTAACTTTTTGGCAATTGGATAACATAAAGCACACAGGGATATGTTTCAGTGGAGCGCACAATTCAGGGGCGTCATGAATGCTGTGCGCACGTTTAGTATTCAGAGGACAGAACAGCAAATATAGAGCTGTTCTGAATGCAGGACTTTTTCTCATGATTCAACTTGAAATTAAATGCAGAGCCATTCTTTGGATGGCCGTGTTCAATGCTTGCCACACATGTGCCAAGAAAAGAAAAGCACAGCCGTTTTGTGGCCTTATTTAAATGCATTTTTTAAGGGGATTTCTGCTTAGGGCCTTAAATGTACCCCACAGATTCTCCCCCCTGCTCTTCTGTGACTTTTTGTTTAAGAAGAGTAGGGCAGAGTGGGGTTCATTCAGCAGAATTCTGCTTCATCAGGGAGCGGCACTCCAAGATCCACTTCTGTTTTTAGTTTGGAGGGTATGGGGTGGCACCCTCTTTCCTTCCTTCCCTTCCAGGTCCACGGGGTGATCCTCGACAGGTAATAAGGTAATAAATTATCTAGTAGGAGATAGAGAAAAAACAAGTTTTAGTAATTTTTACTGACATTGTTCCCGGAAGATTTACAACATTGGAACCATGATTACCATTTACAATTTTCAGGATATGGATCTCTCTCATTTTTAAGACTAATAATAAATTACTCAACAGAACAAGATCAACAACTTCACTTTTATAGCATATTTTTCTCATTTTTACAAGAACATCAAGTAAAATACTCGCTATTCTGTAGATATACCCCTGCATCTAAATACTTCCCTCTGCTTTATTTTCTCCTTTCTTCTCATTCTTCCGATGGTTCCTCTGCTTGATTTTCGTTTGGCTCATCAATCAGCTGCAAAGCGTGTCTGGGGTGACAGCTTTTTAACTAATTGATGTGGACCCATTTTTCTTGACAGTTCTCCTTTGGTGATGCAGATCTTATAGGTGACAGGTGAAATTTTGTCTACAATTTCAAAGGGGCCGTGCCAGGAAGGGTAAATCTGACCAAGGCAGTGTTATCCCCCTTTTCTGGAGGGGAGCTCGGTGTATGAGGGAACTTGACTGAAATTGTGCACACACAAGACACCCCTTCAAATATTGGTCTATTTCTTGACCCATGTGTGGCCAGTATGTGACCTCTTGCAAGATTTCTAAAGTAGAATGAAACCCACAATGACCGGCTGTGGCTTAGTCATGGGCGTGATTTAGCATTAGGGTTCGGAATGAGGTAGGTACCACCCAATGGTCACATCCAGAGATGGATCTCCTTACCAACAAACCGTCTTGGATTCAGAACTTTTTGGGAAACTTCATCAACACCCAGAGATCCTCTTTCCCAACGTAATCGGTTTCTGTCAATGGAAAGTTCACGGGGTAATCAATGTGTTGGAACAATTTCCCAATAATCGGATCCCCTTTTTGTGCTGTGATCAAATCAGCATCTGGGGTCTCCTTACTCCACTGGGCAGTTGAGAGTACATTGTGGGCAAGTGTTTGGGACCTGGTGACAGCAGCAACCTGGATTTCCCTCAGGAGGGACTCAATCTCAAGGAGGTCCCCTTGGATGGCTCTGGTTTTAGCCAACTGATCAGCCAGGTCATTTCCAGTTTTTTCCAGTCCCTCTATACTGGAATGAACCTTAATCTTTTTCCAATAGATGGTCATCGCATTAGAGGTGACCAGATCATCAATGTTTTGTATTAGTTTGCCATGCTTGAGTGGTTTATTGTTTGCACACAGCATGCCTCTAGTTTTCCGACTAATCAGGTGCTCCACAAACCCATTCCGGACATAGGGCCTCATCACGATTTTGGCGGTAACCCTTAAATCCGGCGGTCGCGCTATTACCACCGGATTTAAGGGTCTGCCAAATCAGGGCTTCGGCAGATTTCTCCCCAGCTCTGAGCTCGGGGGAAATCCGCCAAAAATTCATGATATTACCGCCGGCGGGAAATAGTGTGAAAATTCTCCATTGATCCCAATGGGGAATGGGGCATTCCCGAATGGGCTCAGAGGGGAATGGGGAATTCCATTACCGCCAAACCCGTGATCCGGCGCTAATAACGCTGGGGGGTTTGGCGGTAGGTCTAATACTGCCAGCGGTAATACCGCCAACGTTACCGCACAACTGTTGATGAGGCCCATAATCTGAATCATGGATTATGAGCAGTTCGTAGAGTCAGTGTTGAACGGGAGTGAGGATGGCCTGGTGAACCGCCATCAACTCCACCACCTGACTACTACGGTGACCGATCTAGTACCCAGTGGAGGGCTCCGGGGCATCATTCACCCAGGCATTCTGCCGCCAGCCACCAGTTCCTTTTCCCCGTTGTCAACATGGTAGGAGCACCCGTCCACATAAACTGTGGGAATCCCCTTGCACATGTCTTCTTCATAGACTTTTTGCAGGGAATTCAGGTACACCTCCATGTTGTCTTGGGTTTTGAGACTTTCGTCCTCGAGACAGTTTTCTTGGGCACAATCGTGCAAGTCAGCCAAACCTTGCGCAAGGGGTCTCGTCTTGCTTTGGCCATATCTGACCTCCACAGGAAAGATTTGCATGGACAGAATCCAGGAAGTAATTTGGGAATTACTCACATTCCCTGCCCGGATTCTGTCACTTTGGAGGTATTGCAAAGGCTTGTGAGGAGTCTCGACGATGATGTGCTCTCCCTGGATGAACAGGCGGTAATTTTTCAATGCCCACACCGTTGCCAGGAGTGCCTTCTCTCAATCGTTGAATTTTTCCTCTACAGAGGATAAAGTCTTACTCACATAGGAGATGACTTTATTGACCTTGTCATGCTTTTGGTATAATACTGCTGTTAAGCAGGTATTTGAGAAACCCGTCTCCAAGAATAACTCCTTGTTTTTGACAGGGTAAGCTAAACAAGGCACTTGTGAGAGGCTTCTCTTTAGTTGTTTCATTGCCTCGGCTTTTTCTGGACTCCACTCCCACTTGATCCCCCTCTTTAATGAATGGATCAGGGGTCTTGTGACCTCTGGGTAATCCTCAATGAACTTCCTACTGTAATTAGTCAGTCCAAGAAGGCTCCTTAGTTCATGCAGAGTTGTGGGGTCTTTCATTTTTAGTAGTGCTTCAACTTTCTTCACCTTGGGACAGAGACCCTCATGTCCCAAGAAGTTGACATGGGTCCTACACCACTGTGCCTTCTGGAAGGGCAGTTTTACTCTGGCAACCCTCAACTGGGTCAGAACATAGCGGATTTCCGCTATGTGTTCCTCCACAGTTGAGCTTTTCATGAAGACATCATCCACATAGGCCAGGATACCCCTTTCACCCAAGTCAGGTATGGTCTTGTGTAGAAGATGTTGAATTCATTTCCAGAGTTTATGTATCCGAAGGGAGTCCAGGTCCATGTGTACTGCTGCCCCCCAAAGTTAAAAACCAGCTTGTACTGGTCCTCCCTACTGACGGGTACTGTCCAGTATCCGTTGGTCAGGTCATTGGTGGTGTTGACCCCTGGATCTTGGCCAGTCCCTGGTCAATGTTGGACCCGTTTGTTCAGCTCCCTAAGGTCTGCGCATAGTCTCCATTGGCCATTTGGTTTTAGAATCCCCAGTACTGGATTATTAAAGGTACTGTGGACTGGACGAATTATCCCACGGGACCCTAGGTTCTTTAGGATTTCTGTAAGAGACTCGGTAGATGGAAGAAGCAATCGATACAGCTTCACAAATACGGGAGTCATGGCAGGGTCCTTGGGAATTGAGGTAGAATGTATCTCGGTGGGACCACAGTCGTACTAGTACAGAACAAATATTTTCTTGAAAATCTAAAAACACCTGCTTCAACTTTTGCTTTTGCTCCTCGGTCTCACAGGCATAAGCGAGGTTGACCCATTCTTCAATCGTTTGCCTGAAGCCTGGGAAGACCTCAGGTTTTGCAATCTCAGCGGTCTCCTCCAGCTGCTTGGAGAGATCCCTGGTGAGGGTGTTGACCTGGATAGGAGGTTTCAGTTAGTAGAGGCAGTCATTGTAGACCTGGAATATCACCTCAACCTTCCTGATGTCACAAGTCACCTCTTCCAGGAAGAGTACACAAAGAAATTCCCCCCTTGCCGGGTGAAGATCTTTTCTGGCAGTATGTCATTGTCACAGTCAGAGCAGTCATTGGGGATTGGTCCTATGATTTGATTCCCTAAGTCCATGGAAAAATGCTGGTCATCAACCCCCATTCCAATAAAGGTGTCTGCGCCCAGAGTGATACTCCTAGGGTCGCAGTTATCCGCCAATTTTGGAATGGTGTTGCGTTCTAAGTCAACTAATGATGTCGGGTTCACCGGTTAGCCTGAGTCCAGAGGACCTTGTTCACACAGTCTATTAGTAGAGACAACCTCAGAAGGAGGACATTCCCTAATAGAGAGGGGGTCCCCTCTGGAGTCACAACTATAAGCAGGTGTTGCACCTTGTGTCACCCAATTCTAATCTCCAGACCCGCAGTCCCCTCGGCAGGAATTTCATTCCCATCAAAGTACTGGAGTTGTCCAGGAAGAGGGGTGAGGGGAATTTGGTGGTTCTCCCTCCTTCCTGAATGAAACTGCTCAAAGGCCCTTTTGGACAGAAGAGTGACCTGGGATTCGGTGTCCACCAGTGCTAAAAATTCACATTGCCCTTGCACCTGGATGGGGGCATAAAACCTACCTTCTTTCTCCTCCAAGGGGCAAAGGAAATGGGCATTTTGGGCAAGCTGGGCCGTTAGTTTCTTTATTTTTGACTCAACACTGTGGGATTTGGGCAGTTCAGGAATCTGTAAATAAAATTTGGCATCGTAAGATTGGTGGGATTTGGGAATCCCCTTTTTCCGTTGATTCTGTGCTGTCCCCCTCTTCCTGGAGACAGTCACTCAAATCGGTTTGTGGAGAGGATTCCTCAGTCATCGCTAAGTTCTCAGGATGACATTTCTCGGGTTCAGGGATGGGTGATTCTGAGTCAGTCCCCATACATACCCAGTCTGAGTTATGGTCTTTTGGGACCCATTTTTCTTTATGAGGAACCCCTCCATCCTTGAAAGAGAAAACTTTCTTCCCAGAATCCTCCAAGGATTCTTCCCCTCCAAACTGGAGGACACTGAATTCCTCCACAAAATGGGTCTTCTTTGTCTCTTTGTTTCTCCTACCTACCTTTCAGGGTCATGAAGTCAGGGGCACAGGCATGCAGGGGTTGCATGCACAGGAGACCTGGCTGGACACTGTCCTGGCGCCTTTGGTGCCAGGTTCATGAAGAAAAGTAAACAAGAACATCCATTTAACACCAAAAACCTTTAATTATGGACATAGCACTTCAGATGCATTAACCTTGAACATTCCATCCATTAAGCAGCCCCAAGTGTATTCTTGGGTGTGGCTGCTAATGGATTGCCTTTGCACGTGCTCACTGTCTAGGAGTGGCAGGGAGTGGCTGGTAAGCCGGCCCTAATGGGCGTGCCCACAATCTCAGTTATATAAGCTGCCCCGATCCTCAAGATAGACGCTTCGCGTTATTCTGCACTTGCAAGCAGCGTAACGCTCACCGTCGCCTGAGGTCAGATTTACCTTTGAAGGTCCTGCTTCCTGGACATCCTGCTTCCTGCCAGCATACTTACCAATTGGGGGAAGCTCTTCTTACCTGTACATCTCTTCGGCGAACCCAGTATTCATCTTTACACTTTTCGGAACGCCGATATCTTCATCTTGGCACCGCAGCACAACATGCTCCATTGTCAACAGCAGTGCCTGCAAGGAAAAACAGAGGACAAGGTTAGACATTTTTTTCTTTTTTTAAACTATTTTTATTATTTTATAACAACACACCAAACATTACAATGATTAGGACTTCCATATTCAAGTTCAACAGCATAACATTACAAATTGCGTTCTTCAGTCCCACTCCCTCCCACCCCCTCAACTTGAGCCAGTATGTCCATGTCATCAGCCTGTGCTTCTTCAGGCGGGTCTATCGTCACCTTATTATCCGTATCAACACCACTATGATTGGACTGGGGGGGGCACCATAGTAGCCACCAGCTGCCTCCATTCAATTAGGGGTCCTACCTCCTCCTCCCCTCCCCTACAGACCGCGTCAAACCAAGCAGCCGTTTCTGCCTCTGCCCATTTTATGAGGTCAGCCCACCACAACTCTATCCTTGGCCTCTGGGCTGCCTTCCAGCACATTGCAATCCTCCGTTTGGCCAGGATGTATACCAGGTCTTTCATTTTGCTAATGTGCCTTAAGCTACGTGGCCTAGGGAAACCCCCCAGCATGCATGCCCAGGCCGACTCTGACTCTAGCGTAACACCTTTTTCTGCTAAGCGTGTCTTTAGCTCTGACCAAAATCTTCCCACCTCCGGACAGGCCCAAAACATATGTAACAACCCGGCTTCCTCCTCCCCACACCTAGGGCATCTCTGAGTCATCTGGTCACCAAACCTGGCGATCTTACCGGGGGTGAGATATGCTCTATGTGTGACATATAATTGGATCTGCTGGAGCCTTGCGTTCCGGGACACTTTTTTATGATATCTTTGGGCCCTATCCCAGAGCCCATCCGACATGGGCTCTCCCACCTCTTCTTCCCAGAGTTGTCTTAATTGGGACAATTCCCTCCCCACCTTAGATCCCAACAGCTCATATATATGGGAAACCTCATGCCCACCCTCTGAAATGTCATATATCGTCTCCATGGTGGCATCCGGTTGTTCAGTAAGCATCACCGCCGGCCACTTTTCTCGCACTCGTTTTACAATTCTGGAGTAGGTTATATACTGCCCCTTATGCACCCTGGTTTCTTCTATCAGTTTCTGGAATTCCAATGCCTCCCCATCTTGCCATATGTCTCCGGGGGTGGCCAGGCCCATTGGTTCCCAGTACCTACGGACCCCTTGTATCAATTGGGGATCCTCTCCACAGTGCGCTGCCAGCGGCACCTGCTTAGAGAACGGAGCCGGGTATCCCACCATCTTCCACGCCCTATGCCACATCTCCCAGGCAAGTACCAACAGCCTCGGCATCTTTAGAACCTTTGGTTTGGATAGCCACACCACTTCTCTGAGGAAGAAGGGAGCCGGTTCCCTGCACAACAGCCTGGTTTCAGCCATCTCCTCCTCGGACAGCCACCTCGCCACATACTGCAGCTGTCCCGCCAAATAATATAGCTCAAAATTCGGCAGGTTTATTCCTCCCCTGTCGCATGAATTCTGTAATTTCCAAAGAGCCACCCTGTTCCTGGAGTTGTGCCAAATAAAGCCCCTGCACAAACTGTGGAGACTAGTCTTTCCCTTCTGTAATGGCTTGGCAGGCGAAGAACGGTGGTCTGGAGGGTTGCCCAGAGCATTGCCAGTGGTTAAGATTAATTCTAAACCTTCCAGCCATCACCTCTTTGTTTTTGCTATGTCACCCCGAGTGGGACGGGTATACCCAGACATGGGTCCCGTGCCTGCTGGGCCTAGAGACCCAAGCTACTCCTCACTGATGAGCCTCAACAAGGGCGAAACATGTTTGGGGATGCTTGTGGTCTCGTGCAGAAGGGATGTGGCCTAGCAGTTCGGGCTGGACTGCCCCTTTTGGGGTGGGGCCAAGCCTGATTTGCATATGGTCTTTCCCTTCTGTAATGGCTTGGCAGGCGAAGAACGGTGGTCTGGAGGGTTGCCCAGAGCATTGCCAGTGGTTAAGATTAATTCTAAACCTTCCAGCCATCACCTCTTTGTTTTCGCTATGTCACCCCGAGTGGGACGGGTATGCCCAGACGTGGGTCCCGTGCCTGCTGGGCCTAGAGACCCAAGCTACTCCTCACTGATGAGCCTCAACAAGGGCGAAACATGTTTGGGGATGCTTGTGGTCTCGTGCAGAAGGGATGTGGCCTAGCAGTTCGGGCTGGACTGCCCCTTTTGGGGTGGGCCCAAGCCTGATTTGCATATGGTCTTTCCCTTCTGTAATGGCTTGGCAGGCGAAGAACGGTGTTCTGGAGGGTTGCCCAGAGCATTGCCAGTGGTTAAGATTAATTCTAAACCTTCCAGCCATCACCTCTTTGTTTTTGCTATGTCACCCCGAGTGGGACGGGTATGCCCAGACGTGGGTCCCGTGCCTGCTGGGCCTAGAGACCCAAGCTACTCCTCACTGATGAGCCTCAACAAGGGCGAAACATGTTTGGGGATGCTTGTGGTCTCGTGCAGAAGGGATGTGGCCTAGCAGTTCGGGCTGGACTGCCCCTTTTGGGGTGGGGCCAAGCCTGATTTGCATATGGTCTTTCCCTTCTGTAATGGCTTGGCAGGCGAAGAACGGTGGTCTGGAGGGTTGCCCAGAGCATTGCCAGTGGTTAAGATTAATTCTAAACCTTCCAGCCATCACCTCTTTGTTTTTGACTAGTGAAAAAGCGCCTAGGAATCACATGTGGGATATTTACAAAGAAATGTAACAGTCTGGACAAGACCACCATCAGAGCAGCTTTCCCCATCATGGCCAGGGGTAGTCTGGGCCAAAATCCCATGCTATTCTTAATGCCTTCTACTGCCTTTTCCATGTTGTGTTTATGTTCTTCTCCTGTCGTATGGTATATGTCAATTCCGATATATCAGAACTACGTGGTGCGCTAGGGTATTGGTAATATCTGCAAGCCCCTGGGTAGGACAAATCTGTATCCTCCCAGGGGGAACATGCTGGACTTCTTGGGGTTAACCGCTATGCCGGAGAGGGCGGCATATTGCTCCATCACTTCCAGAATGAATTGTATGTTCTCTTCTGCGAAGCGCAGATACAATAGTATATCGTCAGCATATAATGAAACAAGATGCGGACAACCTGCAGTACGGATCCCTATCTCCTCGTATTGTTGTCTCAGACAGACGGCCAATGGTTCCAACGCTAGTATATATATAACATGGGCGACCAAGGGCAGCCCTGTCTAGTGCTCCTGCTGAGTTGCCATTTATCTGATATGGTAGCGCCCATTTTAACCCTAGCGATTGGAGAGTTGTATAACATTTTCACCCACCTGAGATACCCCGGCCCCATTCCATAGCCTTCCAGAGTCGCCAACAGCCAGGGCCATTTTACTGAATCGAAGGCCTTGACCACGTCCAGTGAAACGATCGCCAATTCACCCGGGTCCTCCTTTGTTTGATCAATAATATGATGCAATCTCCTACGGTTATCAGTTATGTTCCTACCAGGGACGTAGCCAGTTTGATCAGGATGTATCAGTTTACCAATGACTCGCTTCAGCCTATTTGCCAGCAAAGCCGTAAGGATTTTGCTGTTATGGTTAAGCATCGATAGGGGTCTACATGACCCACAGTCAGTGCTAGGCTTACCCGGCTTTAAAAGGTGAATAATCACCGCCTCGCGCAGGGACTCTGGCAGCCTGCCTTGCTTGTACGCCTCATTAAGCATAGCCAGCAACGGGGGAAGCAGCTCCTGCTTATAAGTTTTGTAGAATTCACTCGGGAGCCCATCTGACCCAGGAGCCTTACATGTGGGCAGGTGCTGAACCACTAGCTGAAGTTCTTCTATTGTAATTGGGGCATCCAGGTCTGCCCGTTCTAAATCATCTAGGGTGGGCAGGCCTATATCCTCAAGCGTTTCCTGAATTTCATGGTGCCTCAATCCGCCTGGGTCCTCATAGAGGCGTTTATAGTATCCCACAAACTCTTCATTCACATCCTCCTGGGTATTCAGGGTCCGGCCTCCCTCCCCTATAAATTCACTGTTCACCGTTCGTGGTGCCTTACTCTTGAAGAGCCGGGCCAGCAACCTGCCTGGCTTATCTCCCCCTACATGCTGTCTCTCTACATATTTCCTATAGCTTTTTTTACATAACCTGTCCCAGAGTTCACCACTAGCTTATTGTAGCTGTCTCGTCCTGACCCCCTCTTCACTAGAGGTGCCTCCCCTATGCATCATATCCTCCAACTCCTCCTCAATTTCTCACAGCTCCTGCTCTATGCCCCCTGGAGCCCTCTAGATTTCGATATAGCAACCCCCGTACTACCACTTTAAATGCCTCCCACATGGGTCCCATAGAGCGAACACTGCCAGTATTGATCTCGAAGTACTCCGTGATCGCCTCCCTTAGATCCTCCCGGAATCCCAGGTCCTAGAGAGCCTCGGCTCTGAGATTCCAGGTAGGAATCTGCGCCTGAGGAGGTTGGTGTAGCCACTCCAGGACCAGGGGGGAGTGGTCCAAGAGCACCCTGGCCTTATATTCTGTGCCTTCCATCTCTTCCGCCATCTCTGCAGCGGCGAACGCGTAGTCCAGCCTCGTGTGCAGGTCATGTGGCGTAGCATAATGCGAGTATTGCTAGTCTGCTGGATGCCGCTGCCTCCAGACATCAACTAGGACGAAGTCTCTCAGGAGGGCCTGTAGCACCTTTGCAGCTGGGGTGGGTTTGTCTAGCTTACTATCTGATCTGCCAACCTTAGGATTGAGTACGCAATTAAAGTCTCCGGCCCACAGGATCCTGCCACCTAATAGGGGGCTAATTTTGCCATACAGAGTCCTAAAGTAAGCTGCTGTATCTTGTTTGGGGGCAAATAAGTTTACAATACACACTTCCCGGTTTTCCAACATCCCCCTCATAACGATCATTCTGCCGTCTGGGTCTCCAGTAACCTGAAGTGGCTAAAATGGTACATGCGGTGCCACCCAAATGATAACACCTCTAGCGTAAGCCGAATATGTGGCTCCAGCCAAGCTCCCACTCCACTTCCTCTTAACCACCTCCAATTTCTCCCTGGTGAGGTGGGTCTCCTGCAAAAATGCTATGTCAATCCTCATCATTTTAAGGTACATCATCACCTTATTGCGCTTCAAAAAGCTGTTGAGGCCCCTGATGTTCCAAGTAACCACTCTAAGGTACCCTGACGCCATGGATACAATATCCTGCCCTACATCTCCACCCCTTATCCCGCCTACTAAGATTTGCATTTTGGCTCATTACCCTTTCCCTCCCAACAAACGCCCCCTTCCCAACTTCAAACCCCCACACTCTACCCCATCCCCCCCCTTTCCCAACCCCAACAAATGCCCAGCTCCATCCCTGGATCTCAGGCGACCCTGCGTTTGGTTCTGCCTCGGTATGCCAAGGGCAGAAGCCCAGCAGGGTGTCACTGGACTACCGGTGCCCTAACTAAACTACTCTAAATGGGGGTATGAGGACTAGCTCTGCGAGGCTCCCTTTTTGTGTTAACAAACTCAGTGCTCATGGATCGTATCCAAATCTAATCTAATCATGCCTGCCCAAAAGCTACATCTTGCACAATAATCAAGTCCCATAGTTTTAGGCCGCGACCCCCTCAGTGCAGCATACACTGCTTCCTTATCTCTTCCATCACCTTCTCCTGTCTGGATGCCCGATTCCTGGGGGCAGCTCTGCGTGTTGAGCCACCCCATAGCTTCTTCTGGGGACTCGAAAAACAAGGTTTTGTTTTTGTGGAACACCTTCAGCTTCGCCGGGTAGAGCAACATGTACTTATGGCCTGCTTTGTACAATCCTCTCTTCACAGTCCCAAAGTTCATGCGGCTACGTTGTACCAACAGGGTATAATCCGGGTATGCGGTTATATTTGCTGTTCCTCTTCGTATTGTACCACCTTTACGAAAATGTTCAAGGATCCTTTCCCCGTCGCGATATTTCAGGATCTTGGCAATCACCGGCCTGGGGGGTGCACCCGGGGGCGGCCTCCTCATCAGGGCCCTGTGCGCTCTTTCCACTGCGAACCCCTGGGATAACACTCCTCCAGTTATCTCCTGCAGTAGCATGGATTCAATGAACTCCGTAGGGTTGGATCCTTCAGCTCCCTCTGGCAAACCAACAATGCGGATGTTGTTCCTTCTGGCGTGTCCCTCTGCCTCTTCTGCCCTACTTTCTAGGTTGCCCACACGTTGCACTAGGGCGTGAAGGTCTGCTTTGTGAGCTGTACAGTCCGCTGTGTTCGGGCCCACCTCTTTTTCCAAATTCTCTGTGCGTTCCGCCAGCGACCTGACATCTTGCCGGAGAAGGTTCACTTCCTCTTGCACTGCACCGGCTTTAAGCTCCAAAGCTACTTTCAGTTCAGTCATGGCCAGGCCCAATTTGGTCTCCCAAGCCACTTTCAGGTCTGCAATTGCAGCCAGGACCTCCTGATTAGTGCCCATGGTGACAGCGCTTCCAGCCGGTGTTTGATCTTTACTCTTGGCTCCTTCTGGGCCCGGTGGTGTTCTGGCGTATTCGTCTAATGTAGGTTGCTTGATTTTCGTTTTCAGAGGTTTGCTGGACATGGCGTTGTGCCAAAGGCCTGTGGGTGAGCCTCGCCACTAGCCAGCCTCAGCGGGATTAGATAGCTATTATCGTCTGGGCCCGGACAGGCCACACAAAAGGAGTCTTAGAGCAACTTGTGAGCTGCAGGAATGGGTTGTGTCCTCCCACGTAGGAGTGTAAAACTGCACTCCGATACATCACCCGCCCACACTGTGAGCCATCTAAACCAGGCACCGTTTGTCCAGGCAGGCTGCGGGCCCGAACAGGTCCTCCAGCTTTCAGTATATAGCCCGCCTGTGTCTCACTCTTTATGTCCGCACTCTCCACGTCATGCACGCTTGGTAGTTATGGCCGTTTGGGGCATATGTCTCCAAGTATCAATCTGTGCCTATAGTCCACACAGCACCTCTTTTCGTTAAGGATCTGCTCGCAGTTTGCACCCATCCACAGGCCACGATACTCTCAGTTCAACCATGGAGTAGCGCAGTGTTAGGAGCCTTTTGTTAAGGATCCAACTAACTAGTCTAGGCGAGGGAATCACCAGCGGGGCACAGTTTTATGAGCTTGCATTTGTTCAAATGGCCTTCAGCTTCGTTTCTAACTTTACCAATCCTGTGCCGGGTCCGCTGTGCCACTGTTCAACTTTCCTTAACAGGCTACTGTCTCATCAGCCCCGGGCATGTCTTGTAGCCCAGCCTACGCTGCAGCTGATCTCACTTCGGGCGCCACTTCATTGTGCAATTTAGGCTCCACTTTGAGGCTGGCAGGGCGCCGCCCTCCTTCAATCTGCAGTTTCCCGGGCATAGGTATGTGCCTCTGACCCTCCCCTGTGCCGGCACTACGAGGTGTCATTTGTGTGCTTTTCGGCTTACCTCAAGCGCCCTCACCGAAGTCTAGGGGTAGGTGCGGTGCGCCGTAGTTTCCTGAACCCTCCGGTGGCCCCGACAGCTCTACTGTTGTGCCGGTAGTGCCTCTATTCAGGCAAGGTGTCATTCATGCCTGTGTGATCGCTTGCCAGGCCTCCGTGCCGGCCATCCTTTTACGGGCAACCTTAGTGTTATGTATGAGGTGAGACCTCTTGCTGTCAGGCCCTTGCAATCCTCCGCTTGCGGGCTCTGCGCGTACCTCTGCGCTCGTGTCTTGACTTTGTGAGCGTCACCGCCCATAGTGTCATCCACCTCACAGCTGCTCCTGGGCTTTCATCCCCGGCGTGCGCCTAGCACTCCTGGCCCTGTGGATGGGCTCGCATGTCTTCAGGTACGGTCCTGGGTCTGTTTTACGCACAGTCTCTCCTGGGCACCGGCTGTCTCGTCCTGCACGTATCTTGCCTTCTCCGCATGTGACCGGGGCCGTGTTGGGGGCTCCGCACTTCTGCAGTGTCCCGTGTGCTCGCGCAGTGGCCGAAGCCAGTCGCCAGCAATCGGATCGCCTGCCCGCAGCTGGTATCAGGTTCGTGGTTCCGGCACTGGTTACCTTCAGGCACACAGTGCCGTCCGCTTGTTCCTCCAACGGCATCGCACGCCGGATCGCTCCGCAGTCTCCCTCTCCTCCACTGTCTGTCCGCAGTGCCTGTGTGCACGCTGACTTAAATGGCCATTCTCTGTGTTGCCCCATTCCTTTGTTCACGGCCACGCTCCATCTTGGATCTTCCCACAGAGGAACCGCTCACTTTTCCAGGGCACGAAACACCCGAAGCACACTGATCAGGCAGTCCAAAACACACCACGAGCCTGCCTCGCTGGTTCATACATGTAGGCTTGCATTTTCACACGTTCCAGTTATTTCTTAGTGCACTTTTGTGCAGGATCAATGACGGATTTGCAGTAGCTCCTCCGAGAGCACTTCCGTCTACATTGCCCTGTAGCCACGCGTCCCGCAAGACAAGGTTAGACATTAAAAAAAAGTCTGTTTAAGTTTGCGCTTCGCCATACTTTGTGGTTTTCGTTAATCCATCACTTACATGCTGTCGAACATTGCCGTAGCATCCATCTTCCATCCGGCCGCGTCTCGCGTCTCACAGATGCATTGAGGGCGCATTGCCATCTAAGGGAAGAAAACAGAAGAGAGACATTATTGTGGGCATAGATAGGAGCAACACATAAAGACATTAAACAGAACGAACAGCATCACAAGAGCTCAAGAAAGACTTACCAATCATAAGGAGAAGCATAGTCACAACTGGACTAATCCTTATCAGGGATCAGTGAAGGAATTAGATCCCATTCGACGCGACCCTGCCAGAAGTAGAAGGATGGAGAGCTTATCTTCCATAATTCACAGGTGAGCTTTATGAGCCGGCGTATGCTCACAGAAACCGTACTTTGGGGTGAAGGGTTCGAGAGGTACAACAATCACAGATTGGTGCACTCACACATCTGTTATCTCCGCGCAGGAGCAGTATCACCAAGTACCACCACTCACAGCTTTTCTACTGAGGGAGAGGCCTGAAGGGGGTGATTCAAGTCAGGGTGGGCTACAACCGTGCCCCAACGCCTCTGCAGAGACCAGGTGAGTGTAACACTACCCACTGTTCCCTAGGTTGCAGTATTTTGGGTGTAGGAGAGTTACATTCTGGTTCTGGGGTGTTAAGGGGCTTTTCACAGGTGAGGAAGGAAACTTCTTCTAGGGCTTTACATCCCCCTTCCTCCCGTGCCTCCTCCTCTGGAACCAGTTGATTGTCAGGGTTCTCTCCCCGTCATTGTTCCGGGGTGCCAGACCCTGGAGTTGAGCTGTTCTGAGCAGCCATGTTCATCTGAGGGTTCTGCTGAGCCCTCAACATGCGACTTAGATTTTAGGTTAGGTTCTTGACCTGGCGCTCCAGTTGTGACATCCTCTCTGGCTGATACAGGGGTCTTGAGTCAAATATGGGTTGCTTTCGGGAAGGGTAACTGTCCCTTCTCCCGGAGTAACTTGGGTATTGAGGGTTTCCCAGATAGCTCTCCACCCTTGGCCTCCCCTCTCCCGGATTTGGTGGTCTAGACTCCTGAAAGCAGGGAAAGTAAGGAGGGTTATTCTGGATGTTGGGGTTTTGAGGGTACATGGGGAAGAAACTTAAACTAGAGGTTGGAAGATTACTGCCCTCCTGAGGGAAGTTTGGAGGGACGTTTTGAGGGAAGTTGGGGGGAAGTTTTCCTGGGGCCGTACTTACCTGATTGGATCCCCTCCTGGGCCGGGGGAGTCCACACGTACCCCAAGATGGGTCTGTTGCACTTGTACCTAGGGCTGATGTAACTGGCAGAGTCATGGGGCACATTTGTGGGGCAGCCTACCTGACTACCACCTGTTTGTGATTGGTCAGAGGGTCTTCTCTGCCTCTGGTTTGGTTGGTTCTGTGAAGGTGTATTTTTAGGCCCCCTCGTTTCTAGGTCCAAAATGGGTATAACTTTCACCTCCGCCACCTTGGCAGCACTGGGGGAGTTGGTTTGTTTGGGGTTTTTGGGGGGATTCTTGTTTTCTACGGGCTTTTGGACCTCATAGATCCGGGTAGTCTGCTCTATTACCCAGTCATGGAAATCCCTTACCAACTGTGTCATGGTGTACTTTCTCAGTGCGTGAATATAGGTATTTATAAATTCCCTACTATTCGTGTGCACCCACCTAGTGGTCTGTGCAAATTCCCCCTTTAATTCCTGAACAAATTCTCTCGGGGCCTGATCCTCTCCGCGCTGAAGGTTGTAGGCCATCTTGCAAGCATCCCGGGGATCTGGTGCATGGAGAAGTGCTTCAAGATTGCCGCCTGGTAGGTGGACCATATTGAATGGTTCTGATCCTCCAGCCCAGCAATGAAGCTGGAGTACTCTGGGGAGACCATCCATTTGGCAAACTCTATAGAGTTCCTATCATTTATAATGTCAAAAGATGTCATCATCTGGTCATATAGCTTCAGATGCTCCCAGACTGAACATTTGGCATTTTTATGGTACAAGGTAATGACATTTCTGATAGCTTTTATCTGTCTAATGGGGTCTTTCACCAGAGTTCGCGTTTTGTTTGGCGGCCTTCTTTTTCAGCTGCATCTGAGTCCATTCACTGTCACACTCAGAACTGCTGCTATTTGAGGTTCCATCCCTTTCCTCTACGCGTTCTCTGATTATTTGAGCTTAGGAGTCTCTCCCAGAATGATGGGGCCTAGTCTCTTCTCCCCTGTTGTACCTTGGGCTCTCTGGGTCACTTCCCTTGGACTCCCTCTTTCGCACAGGGGAGTAGTCATCCAACTCCTCCCTGCTTCCGGGTTTTGGTGGAGAACTCCCCCATCTCCTTTATTGGGTGGAGGTGTTCAGAATACTCTTTTTGGGCCTCAACCCAGACTCCATTTTCTCTGCAGAGCGAATCAAGTGGTTTCTTTGTAGCTGATGTTTCTGCAAGTCTATCTCCCGGATTTTCTCATCATAGGAGTCTTCCTGGTCAGATCCATCAGCCATAATATTTTGGAACCTGAACTATCTCTGATGGACGCTGACCTGCCGGCTCAATCATGCCAGGCCTAATTGAGTCTGACTGCCCCATCGTTTCTGGTTCATGTGAACCTGTGGACATGAAGTGCGCAGTGCTGCTGCATGCAAGTGGGTAAATTGACCTGAGGCCCTTGGTACAGAGAACATCACACTGTGATCAGGGGCTGCCCTGCCACTCTCTGATTGTTCAGGGTTCCTCAAGTCTTGATTTAACCTAGCACACTCTTTTTGTAACTTCCCAGCTTTCTCCTTCTCAGCCCCTACCTCTTAATAGTATGCAAAGGCCTTAGCCATGTGCTCTGCTATTAGGGCTTGACTGACCTTGTGCTGCTACCTGGCTCTTGAGTCCCCTGTTCTCATCACAACGGGCCTCCTTTCTTTTCTGGGCCTCTTGTTTTGTCTGGGAATACTGAGACCATTTTTGTTGCAAGAGATGCATCCTGTCTCTGCCCATCTTTGGCCTGGGTGGTCTGTTCCAGATCACCTTCTACTTGTCCTACATGCCCTATTAAATTGTCATACCCTGCTTTTAGGTCAGTCAGTTCCTGAAGGCCTAACTCACTTCTCTACAGGTCTGCCTTTAGTCTTTAGTTGGCATCTTTTTCCTGGTACAGGGTGCCCATCTGTTCAGTCAGGTTATCCCTCTATTGTTTTATAGCGCCTAACTTCTGGTGTTCTTGGTCAAATTCTGTTTGGGAATGAACTTCTTTAATGATTAACTTATTATTCTCATATATTTAACTGCTTAATCTGATCTTGCAAAGCAATCATAGACAGGTTCTATTGTATACCACTTGCTGGTTCAATTTTAGTTGACTCTTTTCTAGAAACTCAACCTTTTCTTGGCTCTTGGCACTCCTCCTTTAATGTAGCTAATTGGGCCTCCTGCTCTGAATGATTTTGTTGTTGTACAGCCAACTCGGCCTTGAGCTGCTTAATGAGGTTTCCAAATTCCACCTCAGAGTTTTGGCTTTCTCGCAATTTTTCACCTACCTGCGTTAGTTCACTCTGGGTTTGATTTAAAAGGTCAGACTGGTTTTGCGCAGAGGTTATACTTTCTTGGTATTTTTCTTCCATAACTATCGTGTGGAAGTATATGTACGCAGTGATTTGGGCCATCGTGATCTTCTCATCTTTGAAGTTCTGAGTCATATAAAACTCAGTCAGGGCTTTATGTAACAGGCCACTGTCTTGCCACACATCCATGCTTATGGAGGTGACTTGTTCCTTGTTGCATCATCCTAGCTAGCCAGGCCTCCTGCCCCTGCTCTGCCCATTCCCCTCTAATGAATAGTTTGGACAGAGGGTGCTACCTAGCTATGTTAATTTCCACTGTGTTTATTATGAAGAGTGTTCTTCCTTTGTTTAGTTATCTATGCAAGGACAAAACTGTACCCTGCTCTTGTCTAGTTTCTTGTTAACTTTACTTTATTTTGAGACACAGGCCTGATACTTAGGGCATACGTTTTGGAGTGGCACCTTTACAGTGTAACACAGTTTTCTAGCCACTAGAAGTATCACTGCCTTCAACGGGTTAGTCTGCTGTGTTGGAATGTCACGGGTAACAACACTTATCTCAATCACGGCATAAGCCCCCACTGTGCAACGTTTTTATAACACGACACACTCCAGCCAGGGACTCCTTTCACTTTCAATCAATGTGGCGCACAATAAAAATGTTTTTTATCTTTAATCAACCACAGGTTCTTTATTTGAGTAGGCCCCCAACTCATCTTACACCCACCTTAACAAACACCCCGGTCGCAATGAACCAGGCCGGTGTATAGCAATATGATATTTATTCATTTTATGGTCAAATGACAAATCAAGCAAAATCAAACGATTGGGCAGCAACCACCAATGATGTGGCAATACAAATGCAAAAATTCCCACAATATAGTTAATTCAAACTCATTACACAATATACAGAAACCTTTAATAGCAAGCAAAAGAGAAAATCGTTTTTAAAAGCAATAGATGGTATTCAGGTTAAGCACTCCCCCTGCAACACTCACCCCCAAACCTCTGCTGACTAAATTCTTTCTGGATTGAAGGCAGTGGCAAGGAGTCAGTGTGAAGAGGGAACAATTAGATTTAGGATTCAGCCCACGATGGGAGCCCGGAAAAGAAAATGAAAACCTTATTTATGAGCAAAATGGCATAATTGGATTTCACTGGTTACTTGCACAGCAGTTTGCAACCGTGGTGGGATAACTAGGCAGAAATTCCTGTTGCTACACTTGAGAGATAAGGAAGCTTACAGACTACTAAGCAGGGCACCAAGGCAATGTGAACACAAGGTAAGAAAGTTGAGTTTGGGAAAAGAAAATTAATGCAAAAGAAAACACATGCAGCAGAATAGAAATTCGTTCCTACACGGGACTTGTGATGACAGACAGCCCTAGAAAGGGCTTGGCTGTCACAACTGAAAATCGGTTTTCAGGACAAGGAACATAGGCACATAACAGATAAGATTCTGATAGAAAGGGGTTACTCTCAATGGGTCTACAGTTTTTTTTTCTATGGGACAAATGCAAATCGGAATTCGTAGGACTGCGCACAATACACAAAGGCTGGTTTTGTTGAGGTTATATTTTAATGGCTATAATTATTAAAGAAGGAACTTGACATGCGGTAGTTGATTTTGAATGTCAACCAACTCACTGTGAATCTCTTTATAGGGGAATTAATTGATTTACTTTCATATAATGCTAAGGAATTATACAGACTTCTGAAAGAATGATGGCAGGGATGCACTAACATACACAGGCTTATACAGATGTGTCTATGGAAAGGAAACAGATTATACTGGCAATTTGGGACTTGAATGGGATTTCAATGGGATGCAAGGGACAGAGAACAGGATATACAGTTTGGGGAGCTTGGGTTAGTTGCTACTCACAATCTAAGCTTGAATTTGGGATTCTGGAAAACCAGCAAGGTCTCTGGACAGCTAGGCCACAGGATCTGGTCACTCTGGATGGCTGGGCCAAGGGATCCGGTCACTGGGACAGCTGGGACAAGGGATCTTGTCACTGGGCTCTCCAGGATGGGATGCTGGACAGCTAGGCAAGGTCTGGTCACAGCACTCTCTAGGATGGGATCAGCTGCCCCCTCTCCTTTCTCCCTGGATTCTTGGGTGTGCCTGGATCTGGATGAATTGATGGATCTTCCTGGATGGATGCATCTGGTTTCCTGGATCTTGAATGAATTTTGATTCTTGAGTGCTGAGTTAGTGAGTGAGAGTCCCTTGTGTTTCTCTGTCTTCCCCTTATATAGCGAAAATGACATAATCCAATTCACAATCTCGGAGGAAGTGCTCTGGAATTATTCCTATCCTGGATAGGACAACCTACCAGTCCTCCCTCCTCCCCCTGGGCGGATTGGTTCAGGGGAAATTACATCATTTATGTGATTGCATTTATGACATTTCTTTGTCTCTCCAGCCTACTTTTTACCAAAAATGAGTTATAGATCAAAACTTCCAACTTATACTAACTACTGGCATAAGAAGTAGATATGCAGATTCACTGGGTCAGAGGGAATTGGAAAATCCGATCGCCAACTCTGTGCGGGGTCGCATCACCCTTTGGCACATTTTGCAGTTTTTATGAAATGCATAATATTTACAATTCTGCCAATGACTACACGTATTCCGAATAAAAATGCACATCATCCCATCTAGTTTCATATTGCTCCCATTTATAATTTACCCCAAAATGCGTCTTTCATGGCCATTTCAGTTCACCAAGTGCTACAGACATGTGCTTGGTCTCTTTACATTTGTCCAAAAATTACATGGAAAACTGGCATAATACTTAATTATTACTTATTCAGGGTGCTGGGAAAAATGTCTTAAACTACAGAAGTCCTTTAATGTCAATGAGGTGAATTTGTGACATGTGTGGGCGGTGCTGCAGACACCACAGCAAACTGTCCCTGCCTGGCTCGGCTTACAACAAAGGACTTTTATGATGCCCTTTGCAGTTTGACAGTTCCTCATTCAGAGTGGGTGCTGGAGGAAATTGCATCTCTTCGTCATGCACCAGCCACACTGGCTTCCATTGTTCCTTCTTCCAGGGCTACCTGCTAGTCTAGCAGGTCAGTGACTCCTCACACTCTCTGCCTTTTCATATGTCATTGTGGGCCGGTTCACTTACGATGTGACTTTGCATTGGAAAGGTAAGGCTGGCCATTGAATTCAGTGCTTGGGCCAAAAACACAGTTTTACTGGTTTCTGGTTCTTTTTTAGATAACCAAGCCTTGTGGGGACAAATATAATGTACATTACGTAGCCAAAACCCCCACCCACATATTCAATCACATTTCTGTGTGACCAAACGCTGGCATTTGACATTAACTTTTAAACAGCATTTTCCTTATTTTCGAAAGAGCAGATTCACACGTGTGCAGGATCTTCCATTTCAAGTTTCCAGTGCGGTTTTGCAGACCACAGGATTGTTTTCCAATGAGTCTTTTGGGGGGTTTTGCATATACTGTTGGTTTATGGACACAAAAGGATGCTGCACAGGATTTCTTTGATATTGACATGGAAAAAGAAACGCCACATTATTTCTTTCATTTACTGCAATTTGAGCACAATGGTTCACAGCAAAAGGAAACAAAAGCTGTGTTGAGTGAAAAGCAGGACTCCCTGCCCCTCGTGTGATTCATTAGTAGAAAATGGCCTTCTTGGGAGGTATTGCCTAACTTTTTGGCAATCAGATAAAATTAAGCACACAGGGGTATGTTTCAAAGGAGTGCACAATTTGGTGATGTTTTAAAAGAAAGAAAGAACAATTCAGGGCCGTTTTGAATGCTGTGAGCAGCGTTAGTATTCAGAGGACAGAACAGCAAATGTAGAGCCGTACTGAATGCAGGTCTTTTTCCTATGATTCAACTTGAAACAACTTGCAGACCCATTCTTTGAGTGGCCGTGTTCAATGCTCGACACACATGTGCCAGGAAAAGAAAAGTACAGCCGTTTATGCAGCCTTATTTCAATGCGGTTTTTGTTTGAAGGGGATTTCGGCTTAGGGCCTTCAATGTGCCCCACAAAAAACAGTCATGTTAGGTTATGCGATGTGTGTACTTTCCATGTCACTTCTCTAAAATTGCATAGTCTAAGCTCATGGTAAGAAATCGAAAAGAAAATGGAAGAATTTGTAGAATGGGCCCGAATCCCAGCATCACTGTCTAACCAATGCGTGACCCTCATCTCATTTCATCTCATATTGCCTAATCTGTTAAAATGACCAGTCCCATAACCTTTTAAAAATATCTCCCTTCAGAGTGATTTCGTTCTCAGGGTATGGTCTTTAAAAAAGCCTCACACTTGCTTTCAATGGCTATAGTGTTACTTCCCTATAATAATAGTGAGCCTTTATATATTTCACACCGCAACCATTTGTTTCTTTGCTCTCCAATGGTAACAGTACTTGAAAAATATGCCCTTTTAATCTCAGTCTCAGACACCTTCCTAGAAGCTTCGAATCTTCATTCACTATCTATGCTATGATATGTTTAGCTTTCTTCTTGCTTTAAATTGGTCTCCTTTATCCATGCTTAAGCACTTTTGTATTATGTGAGGCGACTAATCTGAGTTGTCTATTCTGGATTATGTGCTCCTTTTTCATGTGATCTGTGTCCTGCACTCATACTATGGCCAGTGTACCTTCCTTGTGGCTGCTGGTGATGACAAGTGTCCTCCATCTATGCTACAACACAAGTACCCTTATCGTGGACTGCTAATGTTGTCCTTGAAATGCGACTTGTTTAGCATTCTGATTACAGAAATAATGAAAGGGTAATGGGACTGAAAGGGAGAACCTATGCTTATTTTACAAGGCAGCATATCAAGCTATGAGTGATGATCAGGATGGGGGACGTGACCAGATATTCACACCCCTTAATTCGTTTTTGTTCGGTGTAGGGGTTCCCCACAGGTGTCCCTGCCCCGGGCCTCAAAAGTGCTTAAAATGGCCCTGCCTATACTTGAGCGAATACGTCTCTAATGCAGCTGTTTTTATACCAGAACTATGTGCATAAGTGCATATCTATGGGGTAACAGGTTCAACTTAAAATGATACAACCTATTTAGTCTTTGATATCATCCTCTGATGGAAACATGTTCCTTAAAAAAAAAAAAACTTACAAACTTTAATTTGCTGATATTTGTTTGGATCCAAGCTTATGTTCCACCAACCCCCTTTAACTTTCCAAACAAGTGCATCGAGTCATTGCTTTCAGTGAGTAAAGTTGCTCTGTTTCTCTCATAAGTACCGGGTAACATGTATAACGCGCTATGCTGTCCCACTGTATTGCATGCGTTAGTTAATAGGGAAGTACTCACAGCATCCAATGGACACTCTGGTAAGAATATATATGTGAAACAAAATATACGTGTGTGTGTTTGCAATGCTTGTGGTCCCAGAATGATTGGCCTTAAGGGAGGTCTAAAAGAACCCAGCGTCAGCCTTTGGAGTTCCATGAAAACCATTAGCCAGGAGTTCGCCTGTGTCTGCTTTTGATTATCTGCTCTTGAGCGCTGTGTGTTTGTGTAGTTTGGAAGGGGGATCAAGAGGCAACGAAAGAGACAAGGAGGTCAAGTGTTTGTGTGTAGGAGTAGTGGAGGCACAGGGCAGAGCTGTCAAGTTTCCAGCATACCACTTGAAGGCACACCCGAGAAGGATATGTATTGTTTCGTTAAGTGAGAGGATTGCCTGGCCTTCCAACGAGCACGCCTCTGCCTCTTGTCACTCGTGGCTACTTTTCAACGACTTGAAACAGGGGCCTATTTTTCCACTATTGAGTGCACGGAAGTGAGATTTGTTCTAACACAAATACATCAACAATATGTTCTAGTTGCTTCTGGAGGAGGCGAGACAGCATTCAGCAGATCGTTTTTTCATTTGGTAGTTTTTATGAAGTTTCCCGAATAAAGCAACAGTAGGGCGGGGCCTCAATTCTAAAGAAGATGACTCCAAGTATGTGCACTTCCAAGAAAAAAGCAACAGGCAACGTTCTTCCTCCAGCTGATTTCAATTTAGGGATTGTTAGAAGAATTGCGTCTTTGGCTCTCGAATCGAAGAATGCCTACAGTCAGAGCACTGTCATAAAATAAAAAGTTGAACATGAAGATGTGGTCCACCTGCAGGTGGGGACTTTGCTGAGTAGAAACCCCTGCCAGCAGTACACTACAGTCATTGGTTTTGGAGCTAATGTTGGCTCAGGCAAACACACCCAGGCCGCTTTCTGACAAAAAGGGGGCTTTTCTTTTTATAAAAGGCCTCAGATAATTCATTGATGAAGTAAACACTAAGCTGATGCGACTGAGGCCGATAAGAGCGTCTTGTCTCACACCCTCAGGCTTTACACTGCAGAGCTGACACACAGATATCGCAAAGATCTCGCCGACTCTTAGATTCAGACAGTGGTGGCTTATGCAGAGACGTATTTCTATCCGATAACATGGTTATATAGATTAGGAAATGTCTCGCGAGGGAATCAATACACATCATACTTAGCAGCAAGGAAGTGGATTTTACAGCAGCAACACGCGGCACCACATCAGCATGAATTATCCGTGTAATATCAGTCCCCGTACACTTTGTCCCAGAATTGCATTTGTGAAAATGACATTAATTATGGCACCAAGTATCGCTTTATCTGAATACACTCGATTTCCCCCAAATACCAGCATTTCATTTTCCCCACATAAATACCAAGGTTCCCTTTAAATATATATATATATAAACACTGTCTCCAAACATCAGCTGGGCTCTGATTTTCAAAGCCTGTTCAGCACCAACACTCAAAGAGCAACCAGGTGGCCAAGGAACAGGAAGGCACTGATTGTCTATTATTGGAGAAACAGCTAGAAAAGTGCTCCTGTGATCGCTCTTATGGGCTTCAGAGGAGCGAGAATCATGTGAGGGGTAATCCTGTCCGGCCCCTCTCCAATCCCATTCTACTCTTCACTGGAATGCGATTGAGAAAACTGTCACACTTCAAATACATGAAAGGGTCTCTCAATACAACCTCCTACAGCATCACCAGCCCAGCGTCCGAACAAGAGGCAGAACAGTAATTGCAACCTTCCAAGTTATCGATGAGACTTCGCAAGCAGGAAGTAAAGGGACCATTGTCGACTGGTCCTTTTTAAGCGCTCCACTGCCTTGGAACCATCAGTAACAATGCTCTAGTTACCATCCACAGCACTTGCATGGATTTCTAGGACTTGGGCTTGTTCTTTTTGCCTCCAGGCTCACGCACCGATACTAGGCCATCCAGATGGTCCTCAACAGATTCAAACATCACTCCATGATCTATTGGGTATAACACATCTTTCGTACTTTTCAACTTTTATGTAGAACAACTGGGAAATCTCCTCGCCAACCTCGACATCAAGTCCCACCAATGCACGGCCAACACACAACTCTAGGTAAAGCTCAGGTGTGTCAAGGAACATCACTGCCTTAAACACAACGTCTCCCTACTTCAAATCTTGCTGTTGAGCCCCTAGCTGAAACGGCACCCTTGCACATAGTGTTGATCCTCCTCAACAGCTCTATCAATTGTGCCTGTGCCACATTTTTAATCTGGAAATGCACCAGGACAGATTCACTCCACAGTTTAGCCCCTGCACGAATCCTCAAGGCTCACATTCCCAAGAAAACACAAGCAGCCTGGTACCAGCTTTCAAATAAAGACATGAATCTGCATACCTGACCTCAAAGCCCACATCCAAGCTCTTGCCTTCTCTCATCGGGTTTGTGTGGGCACCCTGCTGACAGGTGCACTGACCTCCACCATCCTTTAAAATGGCGTCCACCATGCAAATAGCCCATCTCATCCCAGGCATGAAGACTTACAACCAAGTCACTTAGCCTCATGGAACTACACTGGCCCTCATTAAATTCAAATCAGACTGCATCATCTACAAGACAATTACGAGAAACACTCTGTGTTACCTGGCTGAAACACTCACCATCTACGCTAATGTACACATCATTTATAGTGTTATTACATATGATATGGTATGATATGATATTTTATTTATAGTACCTCTATACACACATGTTTCAAGGCGCGACAAGGCATGGGAGGGGAACAAGGGGGAAAAAGACAACAATCTTACTAGGCCCAGTGACATTGAGATTGTGCAAGTGCAGGGAGAGGAAAGGGGAAGAAGTGCGAGTGGAAGGGGAGGGGGAGAAGTGCAGGACATAGGATCAACAAAGGCACAAAAACAAAACAAGAAAAGGATGTGCAGCTAGCAGTTTGCAGTGCAAGGGTTAAGTGCAGGTGATTGGAAAGTACAGGTAAGGGGACAGTGGGGTTACAGATAGAGCCCCAAGTGCAAGGTTGTCAAGCGAGCAGTGCAGGTGTGCAACTGGGAGGGCAGGGACCTGGGCCCGAGGTTCAGAGGATAGCCAGGTAACCAGTTTGGTGACAGATAGGAGATTAGCAGGGAAGAGGAAGCGAGAAGGCAGAAGCAAAGAGGAAAGTCTTGAGAAGCTTCTGGAACCAGAGATGGTTCTGCTCAAGTTTCAGAGAGGCAGGGAGGCTCTTCCAAAGGGAGGTGTCAGCCGAAGAGAGGGATCTGCCTCCAGCTCTTTGCCTGGAAAAGCGATTGACCCTCAAGGAGTTGGAGGTGGAAGAGCGAAGAGCGAAAGCTAGGGAGATACTTCAGAAGAGAAATCTGGAGATATTTTGGTCCCAGGCCCCATAAGGCCTTGTGGACAAAGCAAAGGGTCTTGTATTTGATCCTTGCAGCCACTGGTAGCCAATGGAGAGATTTCAGTGCTGGAGAGATACGATCCCTGGACTTGAGGCCAAGGACATGTCTCGCAGTCCTGTTCTGGATGAGTTGGAGAGGACAGAGAGTAGAGGCAGGCAGATTTAGAAAGAGGCTGTTACAGTAGTCAAGCCTAGAGAGGACCAGAGCTCTTCAGGGAAGGAGAGGAAAGGAAGAATACCTCTGAGGCTGCCATTTTAGGACCTCTTTGTGCAGGGTTCTGGAGGAGAAGAGGCAAGGGTGGTGAAGGTTAGTGAGAGGAGAAGGATAGGCAGGTGCGAATCCTGAGATGCTGATTGTTGTTAATCAGACGTACCCACTACATTTGTGCCTGACAATTTTTACCTGCTTGCTGCTGTTGACTCAGGGGGTATTTTGTATCGAGAGCAGAGGATGCATATGTGAATCAGCTTGAATTATCAGCACAGGTACACTAGGAGTGCTGCTGGTCTGGCAGATGTTAGGATGCTGTGGGGTACATTTGTTGCTCTCCTTGTCTCTACTGGGGATATTAAGGTGGTGAGGGGTGGTAGCAGGCATTAGGCTGCAGATTGTATGGGGATCCATGTATACAGGTTAAGGTGGGAAGAGGAATTGCAGAGTCGGATCGCAGGGGGAATGGGTGTCTGAGCCTTGCCTGATGGCATCAGACCAAGGTTTCCTCTCAGTCCTTGTTTTTTTTCTTATGATAATAATTTTGTGTTTGTAAGTCATCTCGTTTTTATTGGTCCCATTGTGATGGGTGCTCGTTGAGGCATTTTGGTGCACCACGTCCATACTGGTGCATGAAACGAACCTGTTATGGTCCAGAGACCAGCGTAGCAGTGCCCCTGCAATAGAAGAGAGGACTTCGGGTCCTGTGTCTGATTGGGAGAGTGCCTGAATGTGGCCTGAACCGACTGCAATGGACTTTGTGTTATGACTGTCCTAGGCTTAGCATGGGCATGTGCTCAAGGTGGGTATTGAAGTCCTTCCGATGTTATGGAGGGCATGTGGGTGGGACCAGCTCAATTGAATTCGGCCATGGGCACACTTGTGTCAACACTAATGTTCTCTAAGGGAGATTGTGGAGTCTTAAGTGCAAAATGGAGCATGTAAGTGAGACACATTTGACTCAGTATGGCCTTCAGATGGCACATAGCAGTGCTATTTATTTTGTTCTGTTTAACAGACAGATTCTAAGGGACGTCTTGAAGTTCATGTGATTGTTTAATGTGCAGATTCGCCTCGGAACTAGTTCTACACATTTGTTGTCAGGACTGAGAGGGTGGCCCCTCCTTGGCATTTCCTTTTTTCTGCATCAAAGTGATTGGATGGGCATGTAGGTGACGAACTTGTTCATGTTGGCTTCTGGACCCCCTTCTATGAAAGGTGCAGTGTGCAATGGGCAGGGCTTTAAACTAGATTCCATCTTTTCAGTCTTAGGAGGGGGTCCTGATGTTTTGTAATTTGTATGGGAAGTTCAGGAAGTATTCTGGGAGGTCTAAATAAAGACTGTTGGCATATTCCAGCCTTTAGAGTAATGCTATGGTTCTGTATGAGGATGTCCGGTGTGGCATTTTGTGATCGAAGGATCTTAGCTGAAAGAAATAGCTGCTGACTGTGGCTTTTACTTGTGGTTCGATTTTTAACTGTCGAGATTATCTCAGGGCAGATTCCCATTTCTTCTTCTCAAGGAATGTGTGTTGCACGGGATGTTTTGGAGCTGCAGATCACACGCTCAGTTTTACTTAGGTTGAGTTGTAGCCCGTTAATCATCATCCAGGTTTCTATATGCGAATGGCAATAGCCAAAGTCATGCTGATTTTGTGATTCTAAGTGATCTGACCGCGGCTGATTTTGCCGCGGCCGGAAAGTTCTCATGAGAAAGGTGCGAACTACCAAAATTTTGCACCTTTCTCATGCGAACACGCTTACATACTACAGGGGCTGCAGGGGTGTCCTCGGCACCCCCGCTCACTATACTGTAACGTATAGTGAGCGGGGTGTTGCGGGGGACACCCCTGCAGCCCCATTTTTTTTCTTTATTCTTTTTTTTTCGCGGGTGTGCTGCGGGGGACACCCCCACAGCCCCCGCAGTCTTTTTTTTTGCAATGCTACCACCAAAGGTTCGAACTTTGGTGTTCGAACCTTTGGTGGTAGCATTTTTCAGTCGTATTGTACGGTCGGACCATTTTTTTCAGTCTGATCATACAATACCGATTTTGTATTAAGGCTTGTGTAATTATGTAAAGACTTTGAGTATTACCCATGCAATTGTACCTGTTGAAGCTGGATCTGCTCAGGAGTTCTTTGAGTGGGACCATGTACGTGTTGAAGAGAATTGGTAAAATGTTGGGCCTTTGGATAACCCGCAGGGAATATGTCAGGCTGTGGAGCTGGTCTCAGCCCTGTTCGAAAGGAACATCATCATCCGGAGTAGACCATTTCCCCTCCAATCCAATGTCCATGAGTCTTTAAAGGGGGATTTTGTTGCTTATAAAATCAATGGCCGCTGCGGTATCTGGAAGGGTGAGTGATTTTTGTATTTTGGTGTTAGCATTGTTCTTCAGTGTGTGCCACATGTGTGACACAGTTGATTCTGCTCCCCTCTTCTGTTTTAATCCATGTGCATGATCTTGTTGTTCTCCACCTGATCCCGAAGATGTTGGTAGATGATTTTCTGTAGGATTTTGCTTTGATGCTAGAGTTGGAGATAGTGTGGTAGCTCACAAGGTCGATGGGGGGTTGCCTGTGCTTTTTTGGATAGAGACTTGCCATTTGTTTGTTTGACGGCTCGCAGAATAACACTTTGCTGTATTGTTGAGTTAAGGTGTTTTGGAAGAGGATGGTGAGCCCAGGTTGCTGGTGCTGTGGGTTTGTAGATGTTGCGAGGTGATGACTCTTCAATGATCCCGTTGGTTTGTTAGAGTTGACAATACTGCCACATTTCATTTTGGAGGAAGTGGGAAAGGGTGAAAGGCTTCCAGGGTCTTAAGTGCTGGTTTCTTTTTATAATTGAGTGTTAGTGTGTTGTCTCTTCAGTCTTAAAGTGAGCAAAGATTGAGCCACAAAGTTGATGGGACAGGGTCAGTGTGTCGTAGAAAGCAGGTGTGCTGTTGAATTCTATGATGATTTTGAGCATTCCCTTCTGTGGATTCTCTGTGGCCTGTGTAGTGGATTCTTTTGGCGTTGCCTGTCTTTGCATTATTGATCAGGAGTTGTCAGTAGTAAGCAGTTGTGTCTGTCTTTCGTCATATTTCTTCCAGATGTGTTCTATCCTTTTGTTCTCTTTCTTGAGGTTGTTGAGTTTCACAGTATACCCCCTAGTGCAATTGTTTTCAAACCTTTTTTAAAAAATGGTCTTCATTGAATTTTAATTGCACGAAGAATAAAAACGTATTCTCACACTATTGCAGCCTATATCATAGAAAGTATGTCCACATCAAACCTACATAAATATTCCCCAACTACCCGCCCATCATATCCCCCGTCTGATGTGCTTCTGTTGTCCTACTCTTCTCAGTGATGGCCAAAACCAACCCTCCTGTGATCCACCTCAGCCTCTGTATTTCTTGGCAGCACCACCTGAATCCCTTTCAACTGTACCCCACGTCTCCAAACCTTTTTAAGCTGAGAAACCCTTGATCAGAAATGATATTGGCAGGGCCCCCAAAATGCCAGAACTGCTTACATTTTCTATTGAAAGCAATTTCTGCCCTCCCTTAGGAAAGAGCCTCACATCCTCTTGCTATCCTTCTGGGCCCTTCGGGAGTGGAGAGAGCCACAGTGCAAAGAGCATTGAGTGACTTTCTTTTGGGAGCATTTGATGGGCTTCTTTGGGGACAGCTTATCAATGCTTAGTGACCTTTCTTTCTTTCTTTCTTTCTTTCTTTCTTTCTTTCTTTCTTTCTTTCTTTCTTTCTTTCTTTCTTTCTTTCTTTCTTTCTTTCTTTCTTTCGTTCCTTCTCGCCTAAAGCCCTCAGGCATCAGGACACATCCATGATATGTGTGATTTGATTTGTGTGGGGTATCTGGGTATCTTGGCATGGTAGAATGGGCGTGCGAGGCTTCCACGGCTGCAAGGTGCTTTTTCAGCTTGGTGGGCTTCCATGGCCAGGTCGCTGTTGGATGGAGCATTGGTGCTTTGGGTAGAACTGCGTCTGGGTTACGTTTCATGAACCATATAGCGATATGATCACCCCAGAGTAAATGGAGAGGAGATGCCACTGTTCGATTCTCACTGCATGCAATGCTAACCAAACTGTATCTCCTGTGTGACTGCATTCCTACACTAATTGTTGGAGGTGGAGGGCATTCAGATTTGCAGAAATGGTTTGGATTGTAGAGTTTTCCTTTTCAGTGGTGGGCACACGGCACTCACAGTGCATGAACCACATCTGTCAGGTGTGGTCCGGATGAGACTTAATGGTGCGGGCATGACGCGGGTCTCAACACAGCGCTCCCTGTGATGAGAGGGAGTGTTGCGTCAAAAGCTGTGCTGGTGACGGGGCTGTCAGCATGGTGCTCACTCTCATCACGAGAGCACTGCTCTGACAGCTCTGCCAGCGGTAGTGACTGGGGAAGTCACGTGGCTCCCTCTCATTGGCTTCTCATTGACCAATGTTTGCCCCAGTCATTGAATTTCTGAACCATCCCGCCTCGTATAGTCTGGAAAATGTCCAATGGGGGAGTGCCACGTCACTGCCCTGGGTCATAATTGCTCTTATAGACTCATCAGGAGTAAAGAACACTAGTTAGTTCAATGAATCTATTCACACAACTTAATACTTTAAAGTAGGTGGGCTTTCGTGCCTTTTTCTTTGACTGTATTATTTTACGGATGTCCTTATTTGAGGTTTTTTTTTTCTATTTGAATACTTCGCTGATATGAAAATAAGCAACATTTATTGAACTGGTGATTATCATGTTCAAACTGCATATTTCTATGTAATATCTAGCAATATTCATTTTAGACTGAGGAATGAATGATGTTCTTACAAGTTATTTTAGTGCACTGTGGTACATTCTGTCGGATGTAGGATGTTTTGGCTTGGCTTATTTTAAATGACCAAGAGTAATTGGTAGGTCACTGTTTATCCAACTACATTTACAGTCTTCTTTTTTTAGAGCTCTGAAGATCATTGAAAATAGGAGTACACAACACATGTCAGTACTTATTATCAGCATTCTCATGTGTACTGAGAAGGAAAAACCTCCCGTGGCAGCTCACAAGGTTAAACCTTTAGAAATGAAACTTGACAAGTATCCACCAACGTGGTCCTTTCGAACTACAAGCCTGCTAACCTCACATATGATGCTAACAATAGCAAAACCTCTTTTGAGACAGAGACTGTTTACAAACAATGTTGGAAACTTACCATTTCATCCATCGTGTTTTTCAAATACTAGTTGACTTTTAGCTACACTGCATCTGGGGCATGGCCCAAGGCGGTGGCCTGGGCACACGGCCCCTAGGCATGACACCGGCTTTGCACACTGAGCTCTGGTCATTGCTGAAATTCATGGCCAGTGAAGTGACCGGAAGGCCATGTCCCAGGCACAGCAATTGCTGGATGTGGCCTTGGGTAGGGTTAGTCTTTCCAGGTCACTGTGCTCGAGGCCCTGTACTAAGGGCAAAGCCGAAGGTCACGTCCTGCGTACCCTACAGGTGGGATCATTAAGCCCGGCCATGTCATGCTGGGACTGGCTGCCGGCCATGCCTTGCGTGCACTGCAGGCAGTATCTGAGTGCCCGAGGCATTGTTGATGCCCTTCATCAGTGGGCAGCGCAGGAGACGAGGGCCACTGCACTTGGAACATGGCCCCAGGCTATGCCCCATGCACAATGACCACCGGGTATGGGCCATCATTTAGACAGAAACTGAAGTCGTGGTTATTGACACAATAATGGTCTTAACACATTGCATCCCTTTTCATTGCCAGAAAACCACCTTGGCTGCCATAGTGCGCTCCACAAGTTCATCTCTTATAACGAATGTGCTGTCAGATCTCAAAGCGTGCTGTTACTATCGGGGGTCCAGCTTAACCATGCGTTTGTTTTCTTCTAGGTACGTATATAAGAACTGTAAATGTCAAATAAGTGAGTCATGCGTGTGTATTGTTTTAGCTATTTGAACATAAATGTCAGATTAAATTTGCCAGTAAACACGGCCTTCAGTAAACAACCCAAAGCACTTTTTTTTGCTTTATGGGGGGACATTAAACATATCCTGTGCTTAATGTTCTTGGTAGATAGTTAAAATCCTGTCCTAACTTTGAAGGCCTGGGTTTGATCGTTAATGACTATTAAGATAATGGGAACAGACTAAGTGAACCCAAATCTACTGCGACATATTTATGCTCTGACTGGAACCTCTGCAGCGTGTCAGCCCGCCCCTCAGCACGTCCCCCAGAAAGATTCATTCCTGGGCCAGCCATACAGTAGTTAATTGTTATTAATTAATGGATTTTTGGAAATCCTAATTGGGTGAATTTCGGTCCACTCTTGTAGTTTAAACCAACATGCGACGATCACAATGTGTTCCTTGAGGAAGGTTAGGCTCGTATATCAGCAGGCCCGGGCCTATAAACATGAGTAATCTGCGCATTAGGCTTCGCTTATCACTGTTTGTTGGCAGTTTTTATCCGGTCACAGCTGAAGTTCTACGGCGCTCTTTCTCCCCCTGTAAAAAAAGTACAGATTGCGTGGAGACAGCATTCTGTGCAACCCAGGTTTCATCTCGCCTGGCCATTAATTATCTTCGCTACTTCAGTATTTCTTATCTCTCTGTGCTGAAAGATGTAAGACCTCATTTTTATGGGCATTTTCCAACAGAGCGACGCCTTTGATTTTCCCAGTGCTGCTGGAGTAACGTTCCAACATATGAACATAATAACGTACGGCCTGCGCGCTGCTGTAGTATTAGCCTCCGAAAGATATTTTCATATGGTGGTCGAAATAATTGAATGATACCCAATTATTGACACACTGAGGCCATTGAGATGTTATCACACCAGCGAGACCATCTCGTCTAGATGGTATGAGAACATACCGCGCAGTCAGAGAGGAACCGCAAGGATACAGCCGCGTGACTCTGCTGCAGTAGCCCTGGGCCCCCCTGGGCCCTGTCTTGGGTGGGTGCCCATTCTGTTTTCATTATCAAACATGAAGCATATTGCATAATTACGTCTCTTTGTGACGTCAGCCGCCCACTCACGGAGTGTGCCAGGACACAAAATCCCTCCCCAAACACAATGTGTAAGTAACCTTTATTTACTGTCTTACTCATACATGATATAGACCTGCACTTTCCATGACATTCTTCTGGGAACTCTCCTTGGCACGTGCGTCCCTTCAGTGGATGTCCCTGGTACAGGCTGACATTGATGTCCTCATGTGCTCCTGTGACCTTATGTGTAGTTTGGCCTATTAGGTGAAACTACCCAAAAGTCCAAATTGTAGGCATTGCCAATGCGTGTTTTCTTCTTGGCTCTGTCATTCTCCAGTATGGCTGTGGCCTGTATGCAAGCCTTCATGATCTTCAACCTACTCTGTTGTGGCCTGAATTCATAAATCGTCATCCTGCTATGTTCCTCCACTTCCTCTGCTTCTTCTAAGCATCTGTCTTGGCATACTTTGTGAAACTTAAGTCTCTTGCAAATTGTTCTCGCCCATTCAGTGCGGGAAATTGACAAACTGTATTGGGGGATCCCACCCTGCCCTTCATTGGGAGGAATGCTTGTTAGGGTTACACGGATTGCCGAGTGATGTGGGTGAAATTGATGGGCAGAGCTGGGGGGCAAATAATGCGGGTGCACTGAATGTAGGATGCAGCATTTTCAAGACGATCCATCCAATTCGGAGACACAAAGGCTGCCACAGATGCAGCAGGCATCAAGAGTGTCGTAGGCCGGCACTCTGCAGACTGGTTGATGTGATTACGTGCAGGGTGGCCATCTTCTAAGGAGCAAGTGCTCCATGGCATGAATGAAGTATCAAGGCATCGGCCTCCTCCTGCAAGCGGTGTGCTGCAGGAGGGACACAGATGCATCGGTGCTTGTGGTCAAGATGTTGGTTTCAGATCAACATAGTATCTGCCACTCCGATGCCTGTCTTCTTCATGTTTTGCTGGGTACTGTAAGGGTACAGTAGGAGGAGATACATGCAGTTGGCATATCCAAACAAATAAGTTTTATGTAGCTTTTAAAGAAAAGGAAAACCTACCTATCCCTAACGCTAAGAGGGGTTTCCCTGCCTAAACGTAAATACAAAGGGTCCTGTCCAAATATTCAAAACTAATAAACTGTAATGTCCTGTGTTAAAAAAACCTCACTCTGTCCCTTACACCTAATTCCAACTCTAATGAACAAAAGGGGTTGTTACCCAGAAGACTGACTCCCTTGTTCTGGACAGCAGGTTGCACAACTTACTTCTCCTTAGGTGGAGCAGCCTGAGGGAATGGTTCCCTTCTCTCAAACAGAAATCTTCTCGTCAGGATGAAAGTATTCGAGTGATAAACCAAAATGTTCCACTTGAAGCAAAATGCAAATTCCCAGATATCTTTCTTGGGTTGCACTGTCCGAGGCGGTCCTCACAACCAAAGGGGGCAGGGGATGCCTTCCTCCTCCCATGGTTCTTGGTCTCAACACTTGCACAGTGCCAGGGATTCACTACCTTTTCAGGGATTTCTTCTGCTTGGCATCCCTATACACAGGACCAGGGGGTCTGGTTTCCCTCCCCTGGTCTCTCTTTTAGATTTCTCAGTATGCCCACCACACCAGGAGGATATATCCCTTCTCCTGGTCTGCGATGACCTTGATGTCTTTCATAATTCAGGAGTAAGACTCACTTCCTCTTGTTTTCTTCTTGGGTTTAGCGTTTTGGTTGGGGATCCCAGACCTTGACTGTTTTGACCAGTACTTCTACTCAATCTTAGGAAAGTAGAGGAATGATCATTCTCTGACTTTCTTTTATTCTCTGGGCTCTTCTTCTATGTTTTGTTTGACTCCCTTCATGGGTGTGCTTCCCAGACTCACACATGCTTTCTTCTTGGTTCAGTCCACCTGGTTCATTAGCCTGCTAGGTACTGTGACTATCATGAGGACTGATGAGGATTGGATAGCCTTTTTGGGTGTGGGCCCCAGACTCACACTGATTTCCTTCTTGTTGTTGTCCACCTGTTCTAAGAGCCTGCCAGGTACTGAGACAATTATGATGGCTGAAGAGTCTTGGATAGCCTGTTTGGGTGTGGGTCCCAGACTCACACTTGCTTCCTTCTTGGTTTAGTCCAACAGGTTTACTAGCCTGGCAGGTACTGAGACTATTACCGGAGCCCAGTCAGAGTCTTAGTGAGCTGACAGAGTACAGACCTGCTGTGCTGCTTCGTTCTGGAGGTTCGAGTATTTCGAGTATTTCTTTCATCCTTATTGCAAGAGGAGGAGCATCTGACATCAAGATTCTTGGGTCCCGCAGAGCAGCGCGGAGTCCAGCAGAGTCTTAGTGAGTAAATTGCGCAGAGCGCTTAGTGAAAAAACGAAATTACTCAACCTCTGATCTAGGATCGTTAAAATAGCATTTTAAACCTCGAGAGGCAAATAAAGAAGCTGCTTGTAATAAACGACTGTGTCTCACGGGATCCGATGCACTTCCATCAGCAAAGCCGCATAGTATTGATGAAATTACGGATGAAGATCTATTGATGAGTGCCGCAAACAGTCTCCCAGAACCGCCATTAGACTCTATACCAGCTTCTATAAAGTTCCACAGTAATGCAGAAGTTGGCCCTAGAACACCATCAGCATTACCGTTCGCTGCAAATCCAGCTGAAATGCTGAGTAGAACAATGGCTACAAATAAAGAGACTGATCAGTTGTGAACAAATTATGAAATATCGATGGATGCGACTGCCTTTACTGACCCTCAAATCTCTGCCCACAAAGAAAACAAGGCTGTCACCTTAAACCTACAAACAGAGCAGGAAATATATGAGTGGTTAGGGACCGAAAAAGCGACCCTCCTTGGAGCGGTAGCTCCGGATCTAAGGGCAAATAAAGGGGACCTCGACATCACCCTGCCCAAAGGGAAATTCAGCTCTAAGAAGGATAAATACGAGAGAGAATCTCCAAACAAAAGCAGTAAGAATAACGCCATCAGACTAAGAATCGAAAATAGATTAGGCTTACAAAATGTTCTCATTGACAAAGAACAGAGACCTGAGCCAATTGAAATCGTGATCCTGTCCAAAGTCGTTGGAAATGAAACAGCAGTATCTGACCGGATTGAGGCGGACCCGGCAGCTAAAGCATCTCCCAATAGACAAGACATCCTCCAAAAGATGTCAACAGGCAGTGACTCCGACACATGGGACTGTTCCTATCTTCTGACTCCAATAGGACCCAGAACTAGGAAAGACAACTAAAAATACAAAAACCATGAAAGTGAAAGACATGTCACAAGAGTCTCAGAGACTAATTACGATAGAGAAAAGCACCTGCACACATCAGTGATATCAGCTGTGACTATATCCCTTACACCGTATCTAAAGTTACACTTTGTGACAATTATAAGAATCAATCTACGTTAATAGCTCTATGAATCCGATATTAATCTCTATTCAAAATGTTATGGAGTCAATGAGAGAGAAAAAAGGAAGAGAAAGAGAACTTGACAGAGTCATACTGAAATCTCTAAAAGACTCGCTCCAAGATGCCAAAACTGATTAAAGGATCTTCCTGGAAGGAGTGTGTGAGATTGTTGCTGGGGCCCAATTTGCTCTAAGTAAGAACATAGACTTGCAACATCATGCCTCCAAGGATGACACTGACACAGTTAACCTAAGAATAGAGCTAACAGAGATTGAAGAAACTTCAAAACAAATGGGAAAATTGCCAGCACCCAGCTTACAAACAAATGCTGCCAGACTGTGAGTGAGAACCGCACCACCACCGCTATAATGATAATGATGTGTTATTTATATAGCGCCTTAATCCAAAGCGCTTTACAGAGCACATATTTACATACAATATCACCCAACCGAAATTGGTACTCATTTATCGACCTCGGAAGGATAAAAGGCTTAGATGGCCTTGCCAGGATTCAAACCTGCAACCTGAAGATCACATTCAGATTGCAGCAGTGAGCACTCAACCCACTGAGCTATCTTAGTGCTTTGAGCTGCAGTAATGAATCTGCCGCCAAACCTGACGAAAAGTTACTGAACGTACCAGACTGTAATATTACAGAGCAAAACGGCGGCATTCCTAAAGCAAACCCCTTCTCGATATTCAAACCACCCTCCAGTCTTCCCAAGAGTAAGGCTATAAAATGGAAATAACCCTAACTCAAAAAACAAAAAACATCAAAAAATGGGTAAAGGCAAAAACATGTAACACAAGGACATTTTTAAGAAATGTCAAAGATAAGGAAGTTAATTCCATTGATCGAGAACAGCCTGTGTTGAAGTACATCCCTGTGCATGCTCAGGTGTCGAACTTGACATGTAAAAACATTAAAAAAACGAAACCAATATCAACTGATTTACCTGAGAATACAGAACCAGCTAATCTCGACATAAGTGATACAGACTTACTAGAGTTAACAACCTATGGAGATGATCCAGAGGCATTCAACGATCAACCATCCAGAATGGTACTTATCAGCCCTACAAAAGATAATGCTGATGCCCTTATAACATCGATGAATTCTTCTAGAGGGTCCCCTAAATTTCACACTTTAAGCAAAAAAAGAAAGTTAATGAGACCCAATGTAGAGAATGAGGATGATTTAGAGCCAAGAGAGGCTCTTAAAATGTCTACCGTTGTGAGCCCACCTGCTCAAAATCGTTACTCCACACACTGCACTGGAACAAAAGGTCAAAACCAGATGATAGGCAAGACAACTGGAATCATAAGAAGATCTATGAAGAAAGAGATTCTGTATTACTAGAAAGGATGAAAAAGTCTTCAGATGGTTTGATCTTAAATCGCTCGAATTTGATGATTTTGTACAACCATATTCCAAAATTAAGAGTGATCATGACAAAGGATATAAAAGTGGTGAGTTTCCCAGACGAGAAGAAAAACGACAAAGTCAAATTTATAATGAACTCAGCAACCCTAGTAACTACTGTGTGGGAAGCGAGAGATGACTTCCAGACACTAGGTTTTAAAGTCAGAATTAGTGACGTTGATGAAAAACAAGCGACAGTCTTCACTCCAAACACATCATTAAGTGAACCCGAAATGAAAAAGCTGACAAGAGACGAGATCCCAAGATATAAAGACATTCATTGTAGCATCACTCAGTGTTGGAATTCCTCTTTAAAAAACACAAAAATCAGTAACAAGAGTTTACTGACAGAGCCTGCAATGTTCAAAAAAGAAGATCTACACAAAATAAAAGTAATAATCCAGTGCAAAAAAAAATCCAAAGATATCCATACAGATGAGGACTCCAAGAGAGAGGAAAAGCAGACAGAACTGTCATTGGACTGGCTAGCTAGATCACTAGCCGCGAACAAACGGAAGTAGTGCCAGAAGAGAACACATGATGAAAATTGGAAAGTCGGATCCTGGAATACTCTGGGGTTCGGTCATTTGTTTAACGAGCCCCACCCTGTGTTCCCTGATCTAGATTTTATCTGTCTGCAGGAAACATGGTAAAAAGACCCTCCTTTCTTCGATGGCTATACTATTTATCTCAATCCGGAAAGAGGTGGAGTAAAAGGAAGACCATCATCAGGGCTTTTAACTTTCGTTAAAAACAAGCAAATCCATAGTGTCTTAAAACACTGAATGTGAACCCATACATACAAGTACTCAAGATTCCGAGCACCGACAATATTAAGACAGAAGAAGACATGCTACAAGTAAATCTCTATTGGAAACCAGAGACAAATGAGGATGACACTTTCATTGACTGATGTGATTGATAGAAACTTAGCGGACCATCCAAACCTTAAAGTAATAATCTGTGGCGACCTGAGCACTAATTGCTTGAAGGAATTGAGAGATAAGGCCCCAAATGGAAATTTTAAATTCATTAAAAAAAAACGCAGAGTGTAAAAATGGATGGAAGAAAGGAGCCTGAGAGATCTCCATCTGGTGAACGGAAACATTGATGGTGGCATACCTCCATCCACTACCTGGTCAAATGGTAGTTGTAAAGCAACTCTTTACTACTGCTTCATTTCTGGAAATATGTTGTTTGAAATAACAAGAATGAAAGTTGTACAGTTTGATTATAGCGATCATGATCCTTTGATCATGACATTCAATTATCAACATTATTAGGACACAAAAGAAATGGAGGCACAAGATTGAAGTTGAAGGAGGCCTATATCAATTATGAATCAAACCAACCGATGGCTATAAAATAACGAAAGATCTAACAGACCGATTGAAAAAAGAACCTGACTCTGTGGAATACAGTAGCACATTAACAGCTTTTAGAGAGATAAAAAAAGGACTGATGAATTCAAAATTCATACACCAACACATTTATAATAAAGACATAAAACTGCAAAGAAAAATCCTAAGAATAGATTTTCGAGACCTAAAAAAAATGAAAACCTCAAATGTGAATGTGTTATTAAAAAAACGGAAACAGAAATACAGTAACTGGGTAAAAGCACAAAAAATAAATATAGATGTGAGGGACACAGAAAGTATGCTTGAAGCACTTGCTGAGACAAATGGAAGAAAATGTTGGCAGCTAATGAAAGAAAAAAGGGCAAGCTGCAGATTCACGCCTATTCAACCCGATATCAGCGGAGGTATGGATGAAACATTTCAAAAACCTATTTGAAAGTCGACAGTAACATCAAAAGACTCAGAAGCCCGCAAGCAAAATGAGAGATTCTGGGAGTTAAACTGCTATAAAGACGAGATTTTACGCTAGATACAAAAAGCAGCAAATCTCGAGTTCCGGGCCCAGACAGAATATCAAATGCATTCATGAAAGAGGCCGCAGAAAAATGAGCAGAATTCTGTCAAAATCTATTCAGTAGAATATGTAAGAAATGAAAAATACCAAAATCATGGAAATTGGCTATAGTGATACCAATTTTCAAACAAGGAAACAAACATTTGCCAGAGAACTATAGACCGATCACATTACTTGATATGGTGGGAAAAACCTTTGCGAGCGTTAGTCTCCAGAGATTACAAGATTGGATAAAAACTTCAAACTGTATAGACAAGAGGCAAACAGGCTTCGAAAAGGAAGTTGGCTGCAACCTAAATCTCCTGATTTTAAACCTGCTAAAACAGCATGCAGAGCTCAAGAAGTCAAAAATCTGTGCAGCAAGTATAGACTTAAGTCAAGCATCCAACAGTATCAACCAGTCTCTTCTCTGGGAAAAATTGAGAAAAAAGGGATGTCCAACTGATTTGCTTGAAATAATTAAAGACCTTTACTCAAACACAAGCATACAAGTAAAACTCAACCAGCAAGGAAACATTACCAGAGAAATGCAAACATCAAAGGGACTGAAACAAGGCTGCCACTTAGCGGCCACCTTATTTAACTTCTTCATCGAGGACATAAGAGAATATCTGTCTGACTGTAACACCTTCCCACCTAAAATAAATGGGATTGATGTAGGGTGACTCTTATATGCGGACGACTTGTTCTTGATAGAACAGACCAAAATCGGGTTACAAAGACAAGTTGCTGTATTAAAATGTTATGTCGAGAAAAATCACTTGAAAATGAACGCCTCTAAATCTGCAATTATCGTTCTTGGAGAAAAGAGAAATAATCAAAAGGTTTCTTGGGCCTTAGATAAAGAAAAACGTTACCCAGTTCAAGAACAGAAATACTAAGGGGCAATAATAAATGTGTTTAAAAGCGAAAGACCCTGGAAGGAAAACATAAAGAAAAAATGTAAACAACTGACAGCACAGGGGAAGGTATTAAACAAACGATTTGGGAAATTTACATTAACGCTGATCTTAAAATTCTTCAACAAAAAGATCACTCCTGTTATAATCAATGGAGCTGAATCGTGTAAAGGCCTTGGTGAATAGATATGGGAATGGTGTGAAGGGTTTCTTTGGAAACAAATACTAAATTTACCCCAATCAACCCCTGTTGCTGTAATTCATCATGAGTTAAGCCTAAACTCATTATACTCCAAGATTATTTGGAACAAGCTTTCACTATTCAAGAAAACAATAGTAGAAAATCCCCTTCCCCAATTCGAGATACTCAAAAGAAGAGAAAATCTCGAGTATGAAATGATGTTTGCAAATTGGAAGACCGAATGCGCAATTCTCCTCTCTGACCTTGGAATGTCAGAAGACTCCTTGTATAGGAATACAACAGCTGCCAAGATAATACTATGGGCTGACGATTGGGGGGCGTGGCTAACCGCCATGTGAAGAGGACGTTCTCTCCGCGCGCTCCGCCTGATGCGACCATCATAAGCTGCCATTAACTACATTTTTGGGGGGTCCTGAAGCCCACAAACCGGCTCACCGAGGGCTGATACCCTGCTGCACCTACGGGTCAACTCTCGGGGCTCTGAGCGACCGGCTTCGCCTTATATACCGTGCAACACGATCCAGCGGATCGGAGCCAAAATGGCGGCTCCCACACCCAGCACGGCGCAGCGGCCTGCACTTTAAGGCTGCATCCGAGCCTCAACGCCCAGGCCGCCGGAGGGGAGAAGACCCCCTCACCGTACACGAGCGCCCGGCCGGACCGACGAGGGGGACCTGCGCGAACGAGAGGTGGCGCAACCAGGACGCAGAGTCCAGCCTGACCCGAGCCGGACACGGGTGCTACCCACTTCGGAACCGTGTGCCTGGGTGTCGGAGAATCCTCGAGGTGAGCGGGGGGGACAAATTCACTGCTATATACTGGCTATCTCCACCGGCCCACGAGAGTGGCCCCCCCCTCCCTCTTCCACCCTACATAGGCATGGTGTCCCCCTCCACGAAACGCCAGCCGGGCCCTAACCACTACTTCTGAAACCCAAGAAACGGCCCCGACGCACGCTGGCGAAGACTGCTGGTCTGGCCCCTGCACATTAGCTATCTGTCTGGGCCTCCGGAGCGGCCCACATCATACTGCGGACCTCTACCGCTGCTCCCGTCCGGACCAAGCCGCACAACGGCTCAACCACTGGAGCGGGCACTGGGAATTTACGGCCTCTTCGCCTCACCATACCTCGACCACCCCTAAACCAGTGAAGCGCCTGTGGTCCAGTTGATATGTCCACCAAAGGGGCGAGGGCCAAGCAACGCCAGACCACCATCGATACCTTCACGGCGGCGGGGCCCACAGCGCCTGAGACCATGAACGGGGCACACGCCGTAGATCTACTCGATCCCTCGAAGCCAACAACTGAACCGAGCAACACACAGATCCTCAAAGCCATTAAAGAATCTCAAACGGCTGTGGAACATAAAATTGACGCAGTCCCCATAGACCTGGGCCTCCTACGCCAAGACGTCCGCTCTTTGGCCAGCAGGACAGATACGCTGGAAGCACAGGTCCGCGAAAACATCAAAGCCAAAACTGTGCTCCTCAGAGATGTGGATGCACTCCAACAGAAAGTGAAAAACCTGGAAGACAGGGCTGAGGAGGCAGAAGGGCACGCACGCCGTAACAATATTCGCCTTCTGGGCCTCCCTGAGGGCATCGAGGGATCGGACCCCACGAACTTCATCGAAAACCTCCTACTACAGGAGGTAGGTGCAGAGAAACTCTCCCAGGGTTTCACAATCGAAAGGGCTCACCAATCCCTCACCTCGAAACCCCCCCTGGCAACCCACCCAGACCAGTGATCACAAAGGTACTTAATTACAGGGACCGTGAAACCATTCTCGCCTTCTCGCGATCAGGCGGCCAGATCTGCAGGGGCTCAGCCAAAATATCCATCTACCCGGACTATACTTTTCAGGTCCAAATGAAGAGGGCACTGTTTATACACACCAAAGCTAGACTGAATTCTGCCGGCCTACACAACATGCTCCTATACCCCTCCAGATGGAAGGTGATACGCAACAACAAATCCTACCTCTTCGATACCCCTGCCGAGGCTCGGGACTGGATGGACAGTGACCAGATCCCAGACATTGAAGTTAAGAAGCGACAACCTTGCTGAGCCTCGTCCCTCAATGGCTATACCTTGCCCCAATGTCTCTCGGGGGCCCCACCAAGGAACGACTACACACAACGCAGCTGACTTGATTCCTCGAAACGAGACGCCCGGACGAACACTCTCCTACCCCCGGAAGCTCTGTCTTGTTAAGGGTACCCAGATACCCGCCCGTAGGGCCCCATTCGACCGATGCTCGGTCTAAAGGAGCGGAAACGGGACTGTCATAGTGAGGGAGACCTCGCTCGACCTGGTTTATGTTTGGGACGTTCAAAGTTATGGGAGGGAGGAAAAAAGGGAGTTGGCACAGAAGTTAGGTGCCTGAATCGGGAAAAACCAAGACCACCAACAACCATCGTAGACAGCACAGATGAAGCACTTTCCCTACGCCGGACGGGATTGCAGTTATCGGAGCTGAAGTCAAAAGACGCAGGCACCCCAGTTGGAACCCACATCCACGACCCACCCAGACCTCAAACCAGCCCCACGCGCCTCTCACCACATGCAATGCCTCCAGATAAGCCTGAGATAGATACTGTAACCCCTGATTCCCATGGCTGACCCGATAAAAATCATGACGTGGAACGTCAGGGGCATGAATAGCTTCGTGAAGCAACGCCGCATATTCGCCTACATCAAAAGAAATAAAACCAGAATAGCCCTACTTCAAGAAACGCACCTAACGTCGGACAAACTGAAGGCATTGGCCAAAGCATGGCGCGGAACTCTGATAGGATACTCCTACTCCTCTTATGCCAGAGGTGTCCTAATTTGGGTAGACCCCTCTATCCCCTTCAGATTAGTAAGCTCCAAAGTAGACGACGAGGGCAGGATGGCACTAGCATGCGGCACAATCGAAAGCAGGGAGATATGCCTAGTTAGCACCTATGCACCCAACCACGACGCAACAGCCTTCTTTCATTCCCTACTTTCGCGTCTCAGCCCTTACAGGGACCAAACCATGATAAGGGGAGGCGACCACAACTGCATCCTTGACCCCCAGAAAGACAGGTCAGATGATAAGCATACACGCCCTTCTCCACCGGCCAAAATACTGTCCAGGCTGTTACAGCAGTTACAACTCCGAGACTTGTGGAGAGAACAACACCCACAGATGCGAGAGTTCTCCTTTTACTCCCCTCCACACGCGGTCCACACTAGGCTAGACTATCTCTTCGTAAGCCTAGAACAACAGGCAATGCTTGGCGGGGCTCAGTACCTGCCCAGGGTGCTGTCCGATCATTCCCCACTACTGGCCGCCTGGGAGGTTTATCCGCCTAAACCCCCTGTCCCCACCTGGAGACTTAGGGCCGAGGCCCTCCATGACACAGCCCTCCACGAACACATCGCGGACAGGACAGAGGACTATTGGGAAAGAAACCTCAACAGTGTCAAATACATAGGCACCACCTGGGAGGCATACAAAGTGGTCATGAGGGGTGTGATGATTGCAGCCATGGGTGGAGCACTAAGGTCTGTTACTTCCTCCCTAGAACACTCAGAGAGGGAGCTGGGAGAACTGGAAGGCAGATTAGACCCAACCCCTGAACATTTACAGAATGTAATTGACCTAAAACAAACCTGCCTTACGCACTGGGAGTCCCTGGGAAGGCTGAGCTACGCCAAAGGGCCTCATTACGACCCAGGCGGTAAGTTACCGCCTGGGCCGTGACTTTACCACCATGGCGTAAACTACGTTTACGCCATGGTGGTTGGCGGACTTACCGCCCCATTCCGACCTTGGCGGGGCGGTAAGTCCCCAATCCCCATTTACCCTTCCCCATTCCCATTTTTGCCCCATAGGGCATAATGGGAGTGGGGAAGGCGTTAATTACGCCACCGTAAATTACGGTGGCGTAATTAACTCCATGGTCCCTTAGCGCCATGGATTTTAACACCTGCTAAAAGCAGGTGTTAAAAGCTCCATGGCGCTAAGGGACCTCGTACTCAGGCGGTAAGGGTCGGCGCTGTTTACGCTGCCGTAAACCCCTTACCGCCTGGGTCGTAATGAGGCCCAAAGACATTGAACGAACCCATGCCCTTGGTGATAAACCCGGTAAACTCCTGGCCTGGCTGTACAAGAGGGAGACCCCCAGAACACCCATTTGCCAAGTACTCAAACCAGACGGCTCCTTAGTGCACACCCAGTTAGAAATTAACTCTGTACGCATAGCCTTGGGATGGAAGAGCCCAAGGGCCCCGACCGAGGCACAATGGTGGGGGGACCTTACGAAATGGATAACGGCTGAGACTGGTGCGTGGGAAACGGCTATCCTCGAACAGAGGCTGGACTCCAGTGGGGAACTGCATCGCTGGGTGGCGCTAACAGTGCCACTACTTCATCCTAACAATACGGACGATACCTCGGACGGTTCGGACTGTCCTAGCCATCAATCCGGCCCAATAAGAACGGACGATAATGTTGACTGTGGTCTTGAGTTGGGGGTGGGTGGGGACGCGTAATTCTGTTGATTTGCGGTAAATATTACTAGTGATGCCAACTATGTTTGTTATACTGTTAAAACCAATAAAGAAATTAAAAAAACAAAAAAAACTATGGGCTGACGAGTGGTGAAGAATGGAGGAGAAGAGAGTTGCGTCAAAAACCCATATGCTGTCCAAGATCACTGTTGGATTCCCAGAAGTGACAAGAACGTATTTGATGAAATTCCCAAATAACAACACATGGAATACACTAATGCGGTTAAGACTGAATATTCTGCATAATGAAAATACCCTAAAAAGGTACAATAAAGAACTATTAGATGAATGCAGGTTATGTAGACAAAAGAATGAAACTTTGAGACATGTGTGTTTATTTTTTCCTATATTAAAAGACCTAATATCAATACACCTCCTTTCTGAATTGGGAATAATCGCTGACTTGGATGCCGAGAGATGGTGGGAGAAAATCTATCAATCAGAAGATCGTAGAGTAAACTATGCCACAGTAAACTTTCTGAAAGCCACACTAGAGAAACTGGGGAGTTGAGAAGGAAGGATGTATTCCTTTTTCTTTTAAAGTGACACATTCGATTATGAGGATTTATGAGGGCCTGTTTATTTTTTTGTAAAGGTTTGAGAGATAGCAAAAAAAGTTTGTAATAAACTAAATGCTAATAAAAAAACAAAAAAATAAACAAATATGTTGGCTGATGAGGCTCGGATAGCCTGTTTGGGTGTGGGCCCAGACTCACACTTGCTTCCTTCTTGGTTTAGTCCACCTGGTTTACTAGCCTGTCGAGTACTGTGACTATGATTATGGCTGATGAGGCTTGGATAGATTTTTTTGGGTGTGGGTTCCAGACTCACACTTGTTTTCTTCTTGGCTTAGTTCACCTGGTTCACTAGCCTGTCAGGTACTGAGACTATGATGATGGGTCAGGATGCTTTTGTGGTTAATTAGTTTTTCCTTATCAGGCTCCCAGACCCTTGATTCCTGCCCCCCGTTTCCCAACTTCTGCATTATTGCCTTGAGGTCCCCGTGCCTCTCCTCACACCTGCGTACCTCTCCCCCTGGTCCGTGGTGGTCTTAGGGCTCTATGGATGCTTCTGGCCTGCCATACTGCTTCCTCACTGGTCAGTGTTTCATTGCGGTGTACAGCGGCTTCACGATTGAAACTCTTGTTCGGCTGGCGTGTTCTCTCCACACGCCTGCCAACTACAGGGAATGCCAGGAACTTCCTCCTCCATCTTCCTAAAGCAGGGTTTACACCCTGGACCTCCCTTACAATGGCATGCCCATGACTTGGCTTTCCACAGCCATATCGTTTTGCTGGTGTGTTACGCTGATGCGGAACACTCTGCCCCACCTATCATGTCAGTCGTGGCGGTCTCGCTCCAGCAAGGGAAAGGCTCTCCCCCTCCAGACCTTGGCAAGATGCTCCGGTGTCTCGCCACCAGCCTTGGTCCGCCCAGCTTCTCTATTCCATCTGGCTTACTGAACTCTGGTTCCTCGAGAGGGGGTCAAACCCCTCTTCCTGTATTCCCCTCTTCTATTTCAACTAAGGTTGAGCCAATAGGAAGTCGGTAACCCCTAGCCTGTTCAATGTGGCTCATAGAGGTGATCTTAATGTCTCTGCACCTGCTCCTCATCTGAGTAGTGTCTAAGGAAATGGATTCCTCAACCTTACTCTTCCTCCTCTTAGTATTTGGGAAGGTTTTACCAATAGTACCTGGATACCTGGAAGTGTGGAGTAAAGAGGTATAGTCTAGGGGGCAGGAAGGTAGACTAGGTTTTGGCGGGGTTTGGGATACAGCGTTCCCGCTTGATGTGCGTCCCTAGTTACATAAGGGGGGCCCCTCCCCACGAGATCTGCTGAGTACCACCCCCAGGGGGACTATCAGGTAGAAGCCTCACCACCCTGGCCTCATAGGAAAGGGCTCCCCCCAGGGAAAAAGGATGACAAAAAAGAATTCATCAAAGTACTCTCTCGAATGTTGGCCTGTATCTCCCATCTGTGCACTGCCCCTCAATCCAACAATGGAACATTCCCGGATGCATGAGCTTGAGTTGTGGAATTTACCTTTCTGCCAAAGAAAGCTTCCGCTGCAGAAACCTTTGTGGAGGAATGTGGGGTTGTATGATAAGCCATGAGGAACTGGCACAGTGCAACAAGTAAATATTTCCCCTGCTCATGGGGGATGGAGGTAATTTTTGGTGCCGCAGGGGGGGCGGTGGAAAGCTCCTGAAGGGGCACCTGGATTCTAAAAATTTCATGGGTGAGCCTTCAGGAGATGTTGAATGTTTTAAGTGGCTGGTCCTATGTTTTTCTTCAAATTAGCGGGACCGACCATAGCGAGGGAGCCACAAGAATTAACAGGGTTTCGAAATTATTTTTGAAAATAATGTACTTTCATTGTGTATTTTCCAGCACAATATTTAAGAAAATCTAAACTATTGAAAAGTCATAAAATGTATAATGGTTTCCCTAGTTGAACATGAAAAATATCAAGTGAATTTCATCATTCCTGGGCAGTCCTGACCAGTAAATATTGTGAGTGGAGGGGCCTAAGTATTTTCTCCAGTTAGCATAAGCGATAGAATGTAGCAATGGAGTACAGAATATTAAGTGGGAACAATCAGTTAAAATAATGTGCTGGAAAGGTGCTTTTTGCAGCACAATGTTTGACATAAATGTGGTGAAAAGTAATACACTTTACAGTTGGTTCTCTAAGGCAACACATGAACAAATCCAGTAAATACCATGTCACCAACAGTCTGCTACATAGGATCACTTTATGATGGTTGCTACCACAAAACTATCTATGCCAGTAATGTCCACTTTAAATCACATGAATGAAGCTGCTGCCGCATGGCATGTGATTTAAATTGACCATTACTGGCAATACTAGGTTGTGGCAGCACCTTTATGCCATTCATTGTCACTTTAAATCACATGCACAAAGCTGCTGCCACAGCCTATCTATGCCAGTAATGGTAACTTTAAATGCATTTGATTTACATCAGAACCCTGACAGATTGCCAGACCTCATGACATTTTAAACAAAACAACCAGTGTGCAATGTGCTGCACTGCACACATCAACGAGCCACTCAGGTTATATATTTTTAAAATATCTTGGGGCAGGCGCTCAGTCAGTGCTACCCCTGACTGAGCTCCAGACCTGCAGGAGGCCTGGGTGGGGGGCACACCGGGCACCAGGGAGGATCCGGGAGGGCGGACTGACCCATTGCCCACCTTCTGGCTCCACCCCTGTCATGAGCTATTCCGAGAAAACGTAGTCATTGGGCCTCATTATGACTATGGAGGTAGCCATGCTGCTTTTAGCGGCATGGCTACCCCCATACCAGGTACCGGGTCTGGGTTCCTTGAATGGGGAAATAACGGGCCATTCTGACCTTGGAGGGCCCAGTATGTCCCCATTCAAGGAACCCAGACCCGGTACATCCCCATTCCCATTTGAGCCCCTATAGGGCTCAATGGGAATGGGGAGGATGCTAACAACGGGCCTGTTAATGACGGGCCTGTTGTTAGCATCCTTGTATGCTCGCGCGACCCGCTAAAGACGCCTGGTTTTACCAGGCGTCCATAGCGGGTCCTGCGAGGAGACCTAGTAATGAGGCGGTAGGGGGTTAACAGCGCCGGCAGCTCTACCGGCGCAGTTAACCCCATACCGCCAGGGTTGTAATAAGCCCATTGTTCCCAGAAACCTTTTCACAACCCTTTTAGCCTTCCTCCAGCTTGGCCTGATCCTCTAGTGTGTGATGTGGCATTGTTCAACAAACCTCTGGAAGTCACTGCTTTGGAATGATGATGTGTTATCTGATCAGATGGACTTGGGCAACTGATTCTCAGCTAACAACTATTTGGAAACAGGTAAGTTGTCCTCAGCTGCTGACAATATGGATTCCACCTCTGGGTACCTGGAGTATTACTCCATTATCACAAGGAAATACTGATTGTTGAGTACTTTACCAAAATCCATGCTTATTGCTTGCCAGAACCTGTCGCTCACGCTGCAGATTGAATTAGGGGTTGTTTTCTCTTTGCACCACTGCAGCCTTGCATCGCGCCATTTACATGATTTTTGTTTGTGTCCTGGAAACCAAACCTTTTTGCATATAAATGCTTTGTTCTTCATTGCATTGCACCCGAGTCTCAATGTCAGCCAACACAAGCACTGTATTCACCAGTGCAGATAGAATGACTATCATCAAACCCCCTGGGAAGAGGTCATCATCAGACACAAAGAGCTCTGCATGGATCTGCCGCAGACTCTGCAGCACTTCTGTTGCCACCACAGTGCGATGGGTATTTTAGGCCAAGAAGTACTTTCATCTGCAGACTGCAACTTGATCAATTGAATTCATTCATTCTAGTCTGTGTCAACTTTGATGTAAACCACCGACATGGTGACGGGCACCACTGCCTGCGTGACCAGTCAGATCTGCTCCTCCACCCGTGCATCGTTTTGATCCGAGTCCCCACTGGATACATCAAAAGGTAATCAATGAGGTTACTCAGAGTCACTCCATATTCCTGGAGTTGCTGGAGCCACCATTCTAATCTGACTGGCAAATCCGTGCCCATGGCGCTGTGCCAGACAATATGGATAGGAGAGGCTCATGAACAATCACCATCTGAATCGGGTGGTTATAATATGTGAAGATGAAAATGCTTGCAACCACATAACACCATCAGCCCCTTCCTTTCAATTTTAAAGATGTTTTGTTTAGTGGGCATGAGGGCCCTGCTGCCAGAGGGAACTAGTAAAGTTGACTCCTTCTCATATGTTTGCATCAAAATAACTCCTTGCTCAGAGTGGCCTGACATCAACTACTATTTCCGCACTCCTGGTCGGGTTGAAACATACCATTGTAGTGTGTGCCACCAAGGCAAGTTTGGTGTGGTCAAAGGCCACCTGCATCACTTGCCCCATGCGCATGGGCCTCCATTCTTAATGCGACTGTATAGGACCTCAGTGAATGTGGCAAGGTCTGGAATGAACCAGCCATACAATTCACCATGCCTAAAAACGTGTAACCTCCAACTGCTAGGAGAAAGGTGCATTCAGTTTTAATGTCTGCAACCTTTATTGGGTCTACTAAGAAGACCTATGCTTGGAATGTGTATCCAAAGAACTCCACTTACTTCTGCAGGAACATACATGTGGCCTTGTTCGGCTTCAACCCATGGCCCAGAGGCAGCAGACCATGTTGGTCAGCTTCATCAAGTGGTCCCGCACTGAAGATGCATTAATCAGCAACACATCACTACTGAGCACCCACAGGAGGAACCCAAGCACACCTCCGATCATCAATTCAAACAATCCTTTTGCAGAATATACTCCGAAGCATAGTCTTACCAACATGGAAATGAAAGGTTGTAAACCACGCTGAGACCCCATATGAAGGCACTTGATGGTATCCTGCATTCAGGTCTACCAATAAAACACTATCGCTCCCTGGAAAATCGCCATAATGCTATTGCTTGTGAGGTACCGGTACATGTCAAAGAGATTGAAAAGTGAAGCTGGGGATGGGTTGGGATATAGATAGCTATAATAGTGATGGTGACTGAGAGGCCCCGACCAGTTATTGTATTTCACCTGCCGTTGACTGTAGCATAAGTAAGGGTTTGGAATCCTTGTATTGCTCATGATCACACCGATTGTCAAAAGTGTTCATGTTTTCTCAAGGCACAGCCACCCACTAATGTTTTTAGGCTATTTCGCAAGGTGCCGGGAAATGCTCTCAATCTCTTTATAAGGGTACAGATACCTGTGACGTTTCGCAGTCTCTTTCACAGGGCACTGCCACCCACTAAGGATGTTGTGCTCTGTCACAGGGCACAACCACTTACTAAGGCTCACAGGCTCTTCCGCAGGATATGATCACCCACTTAAAGCACAAGGAATCAAAATCTAAGGGGAGGGAAAGTTTGTGGAGGAGGGGGTGGGGGAGTTGGGTGGTGTGATTTAGTAAAGGGGTAAGCGCATTCATAATAATATTGTCACATATCTTGAATAGCGATGGTGTTTTGTACCATTACCACATGAAACAATAAAGATATGTTAAAAAATAATAATCTCCTGCCAGGGTTCTCAGGCTCTCTTACAGGATGCAGCCACCCGTTAAGGTTCTCAAGCTTGCTCTCCCAGGGAGCATCTCCATCACTCCAATAGACCACTGCCACTCTCCCGCTTGGGGAGGTGCCCTGTGAGGCACATCCCTCAACCATAGCTGCCTCATTCCTTTCCCCCTGCACAACACCCCATAGGAGGGAAGGATGACGGAGCTCCATATGCCTCCTTAGGTTGAGAGGTGAGGTTTGCATACTGGTTCACAGGCATCACATTCAGGGACATGCACTCATGTCAATCAGAACCAGGATTGCCTTTGATTGTACAGTCACTTTCCCTCAAAGTTGATGCATCTTCTCTGTAACCTCGCACAGTTGATAGCACTTCAAACTTCAGAACAGCAGATAATCCCTTCAACACTCATGTTCACTAAACACTAGTTTCCTTGTATTCTGTTACAGGCCACACTGTGCAACACACTGTTCTGAGTGGTTCAGCTTTAGACATCTGTCCAAATGATGGAGAAGCCCCTGTATGCGGCAGAGAATCTAGGTTGTAGGTATTGCCCATTGTCTGTGTATTATCTTGGATTGCCTGCCTCTCTTGAGATCCTTTTTTGATGTAGGCAATCCCTGATAGCCTTAATGCCCTCCACCTCCAGTAACACCAGGACCTTCTACATATGATCCTGACTCATGCTGGCCAACTCATGTCACTTGCCTAGATTGAGGATGCATTGCAGCTTGATACCTGTATTTTACGGAATATGATGTTAAGGAACATCCCTGCAACAAGTTTGTGATGGACCTCATCTTCCTTAACACCTAATGTACAAGAGAAGGCTAGCTGGTATAGCCTTGCACGATATGCGTCCAACACCTCCTGCACCTATTGGTGGGCATGGCAAACTTGCAATCTTTCATAGTCCACGTTGCATCATATAATCCTCACCGGCTGGTAGAGTCTTGGGGATTTAGTGAATTGGTCCTCTAATTCACTAGTTCACTCGGGAGGATAGCTCAGGGGCAACGTGCTCGTCTTGGAAGCAAGACGACACGGAGCGACACAGGTTCCATCTCCAGGTCCGCGATTAGAAACCTCTGCGTAATAAGCGCGTTATAAATAACCTATCAATTCAAATCAATGAAGAGCAACAGCAAGGAACTTTTACTTACATCATCACTCTTTCTAGTCTCTATGAAGAACATCATCATTTTAACCAATAGCTTCCACCTTTGTCCTTGAGAGGATGACTCCCGTCTTAAGTCAAATTCTGGTGATGGGATGCTCTGAAACACAGAATGGCACCATGGGTGATCAGCCCACTATGCTCAAACACCAGGACTTGAGGAGGATACTGTTGTGACCCCAATTTCATACATATCATCCATAACATTAATGATGACGCTGCGACATGGATGAGGTCTTACTTTTTTTTATGTCTCATCTTAACTGCCTTCCAGCTGTCCCCCAGCACTACATTCCACATTCCACCCTCTAGGCTCCCTTGCCTACATTCCACATTCTATTCAGCTACAACATCCCCCCTTACTTATCCCATGTGTTCAATGTGTTCACAGTTCACAGTCTGCTTCTGTTCACTAAAAGCCTGTTCGAAAATACACAAGTTGTGCTTTTCTGATCGAATACTCCATCACAGCCAGGCCCTTCACGTTCCTGTGTCCTTGGATCACCTCTCTGTTATTCTCTTATGAACGTTCCTTCATCACCAGGCACATTGCGAGGTGAAGTTAATGCTGTGACAGTCAACCAGCGTGCTTCCACTGGCAATATGCCCAGCCTGTACACCTTCACCTTGGATTCCCTTTCCACTTGGTATCATTTTATGGTACAGCATAGCCAATGTGTTTTTTCTTATTTCCAGTTATGTTTGCATTTTATTTTTATTATTCTTTTATGGAGTCTGCACCTGAATTTCTCCTTTCAGTTATTCCTTAATCTGCCTTCGTGTTTATCAGTTTATCACATCCTGCTCTCCATACAGTACTGTGAATGCTATTGTCACTGTAAACTCCTTACTGCTGACTGCAGGAGCCTTTCTATTGCATCCCTCAGACTTTCCACTGCATACTTCACTTCATCATATCTCCCCTTTCCTTCCTCTTTTTCCTTTTTTTTTAGTCTTTCTTTGTTGGGCGCTTGCAGGCTGTCATTATTGCTTTGCTTTATTTTGCAATCTGTTCCACGGTTTTCGAATTACCCTGTCATTGCTGTAACTTCGAAGCAATCTCCAAAATTCTGAACATCCATCTTTTATTACATACCAACAAGCATATAGACGGCTGTCACCCATTTGAGAAGCTTATTGCCAATAGCACACAAGTTCATTTTACAGAGATGAGAAAATTGAGTCATTTGGCTTTCCATCCACCAACATTTGACATTTCAGAAGCTTATCATAAAAGTTCAAGAAGGAATTTGAGATGGTGAAAAGAAGGTAGGATTCGTACTTGTCTCCTCTCCCCCAAGTGGATGTTTTGTGAACCACTTGCTGTTTTCGAGTGGGGACAGGACACTCACTGGCATCTGATTTTCTTCAATTCTCCTCGTGTGAGTTATCCAATCTACATTGACCTGCCGCTTTCTTCTTTCCATGTCCATGTCCACCCCCATTTTAAAATACTTTGTGGTTAGATCTTCTCTTTGATTTGGCTTTATTGCCTTGATATACTCTCTTTGATATAACTCTCTTCCCTCTGCACAACGCATTTACATTTGCAGCCTTTGTGTTGCTTTCATTTCCATTATTGCTGATTTTAAATTTGCAGTTTTGCCCTGTGTCGAAATAGTGCCGCTGTATTGACTTCTTTATTGCCCAGGAGCAGGTGCCACTTTTTTTTTATCCTGTTTTGCACTTCATTCCTGCCTCTTCCTGCACTTATGTGGTGTGCCTTGTTACATTTGCTATGCCATCCTTTAATTTCCCTTGTCATTTATTTCCTTTAATTTCATTCTCCACTATTATCTTTATTTTGTATTATTCCCATCAAATTCGCTTTCATTTCGTTTTCATTTGTATTTTGAATCAGGTGACCTTTTGCCTTTAATTACTTTGCTATGTTTTCTTTTCGGATCACTGCATTAATAGATTGAACACGCTAACACCAAGTACACACAACCTTTACAGTACAGGGTCCATAACAGTTCACTAGCTGTGCTGCATCTTCACATTGCAGCAATCCTATGTTTTCAATTTGTACCCTTTCTTTATTTATTTTTTTATTTGTATTTATTTATTTTTTAGCCATTCTAGGGTCTAATCACATGATCCGCTTGCGTGTAGCTCGCTGCCTAGCAGGTGGCTTTCGGTGAACGCGCCAGAGGTAATCCTGCCTGCCTCAGCACCAGCCAATCGCTGCGCGTCCCAATATTGATTGTGCCCAATGGCTACTTGGCGCCTTATCGGAAAGGAGGCATCGTTTAGCCGATTGCTAGGAGATGTAAAACACATCCGGGCACACTTTGCATCTCTACCGCTCCCGCTTTGCATCTCTGTTTTCTCGTGTGTAACCAGCATCTGTCAAGATCTAAAAACAGAGCACTTTCTACCATATATTAAAATTTGTAATCTGAACAGGGAAGGAGGGCGATATATTAGCATTTAATTTTTTACAAAATTTTTTTTAGGGCAAACTCATTTCAGCATCTTGGCAGGGTTTGCGTCAAAGTTGTAATTTTTAGTTAGGCAACACATAACTCAAAACGGTGTATTCACAGTAATGTAAACGAAAAATACATTTTACTGTTCAAAACAAAGAGGCAAGTTTTCAACGTTCATCACTGTCATCCCGTGCTGACATAGTTTCATTTATCTGCCAGATGATCGATTGTAGTGGGCTCTCATGTATCCCAAAATGCTTTCCCTTTCTTCATGTTAACGTGTTGAAGTCGGCAGGAACACTGTGTTAGTAAATGCAACACATTACCATTTTTGTTAATCTTGAAATGTTATCTTTCATCACAGTATTGTAACATTTGACTGTTTGGGCGGTATACTACCAATTACAATAGCATTCGGTTTATAATTTCATTCACCTCATTTTGTAATACGGCTTTAGGAACTTGCTTGTATTTGCATTTGCTGGGTTGCCGTAGTAACCTTTATGACTTCACTCACTATGGCCACACGCTTCCATAAGCCTCTAAGTCCTTTCTTCTAATGCGGATGCAAATGCTGCACAGAGGCTTCGTCACCGCTTCGGAGTCTTGGTGCTTGCGCTCCAGTAAGTAGCCTAGACTTCCAACTTTCAAAAAATGCTTTCATTGCATACCCAACTGCGCATCCATGACACTTAAAATCATTGTAAGGACTTTATTGATTACTAGAATAACAGGGCTAACTGCAAATGTCCATACCCAACGGCTGCGCAGCAGTGCACTAGCACCATTCAAACACATATACGCTGTAACATAATCACATCAATATGGCACAATGTAACGTTCATTCATCATGTCCTTAACTGCCATGGGTTTCCCCCCAGTGCTAAGGCCTTTTTTGGTGATTTTGATATTTCGCCATTCAATGCCTTCTAACGTTTTCTGTTTCATTAAGCCCTTAAGTGCCAAGGATGAGGTATCTCGTCCTTGGCAACAGGGAGGTAATCCCAAGGAAGAGATACCTCGCCCTTGGCACGTAAGGGGTTAAGTTTGTTTACTTTTAAGCTTAAAAGCGCAGTGCATTTTACCGTTTCATGTAATTGCTGCAGTGTTATAACCATTATCATTTCCAGTTTTCCTCACGTTACCTTTCTTTTGCTTGCTCCGTATTTGTGTCTTTTTTTTTTGCATTCCCTCGCGTTACCCTTGTTTTTGCTTGTGTGTGTATATAAATGTATATATATATATATATTGATATAATATATATATATATATATTTTGTGCAACCTCCTCCTCAGGTCATTGAATCCCATTTCCAGTCAGCCACCTCCTCAGGCTGTTTCCTTTATTGTGCATGTCTCTCTCGCGACCCCCTCCATAGGTCCCTTTGACCCCCTCCTTGGGTAATATTTCCTTTGGCTCCCTCCTTGGGCAACCTTTCTTTTTCTTAGGCTCCCTCCTTGGGCAACCTTTCTTTTTCTTTGGCCCTCCCTTGGGCAACATTTTTTTTTTCCTTTTCCTTTGCCAGCCATCTCCATAGGCTCATTAGTGTCCTTTCAGCCACCTCCATAGGCTGATCATTAGTTCCTTATTGTCCAGCTCCTTCGTCGCCAATTGTTGTGACTCCAATTTCATACATATCATCCATAAGATTAATGATGATGCTGCGACATGGATGAGGTCTTCTTTTAATGTCTCATCTTAGCTGCCTTCCAGCTGTCCCCCAGCCCTACATTCCACATTCCACCCTCTAGGCTCCCTTGCCTACATTCCACATTCTATTCAGCTACAACAGATAGCCCTGCCTCTTCCTTTTGGTTGTCATCCGCCATGAGTCCATCGCTAGAGAGCACAGAAGGCCTCCACGCAGGAAGTAGTGAGCAACAGTCCTGTGAGCTATTGGAGAAGATTAGCTTTATATAAAGGACCTTGCTTCAGATGAAGACTCTGTCTCAAATGATGGTGCTTCCATTGTCTATTCTGTCTTGGTGGTTTCATTTTATGTTTCTTTCCAGGTGGCTAGAGAGCAGAGAGAACCACATGAGTACCCACACCCCGGCTGCAAGCCAGGGCGCAAGCCACCACAGACTATACACCACTCCTGCAACGGACCAGCCCAGTCACCCCAGAGCTGCAGACAGCTTGCAACAGCTTGCACTCAGTCAGGAAGAACACTGCCGGCTAATTGGCAGAAAGGAAGACACACAACATTCCAGTAACCTCTCCTTGGCAATATTTAAATGCACAGCACATTGTGCTTTTAGAAGTGGAGCACAATAATACACACACCTCTTGTGGTGGTAGTTTCACACCACCCGTAATCTAGTCTAGGCATTATTATAACTTAACACAAAGTGCACAGTGAGAGGGGAAGCACAAGGATACAGGTTCACAACTCTGGTAGCGGTAGTACCTGTCCTAACCATACATGGGTGCCAATTCTTAATTCACTATGAGGCATATTGTATTATTACATCTATGACATTGGCCTCTCATGCAGGATTTGTGCAGTGTCACAACAGATAGTGATTGTTCATGTTTGTACAGTTATGTTCAGTTCACCAAAGCATGCACCAATTGGCTTGTGCAGAGTTGGCAAAGGAGTAGAAAAATAAATAGGTACAATGCTCTGCTAGATGTGTTCTCAATATGTGCGAGCACCCGGGTGTGCACACATTATATTAGACTTGCCCTTCGGTCCAAGTGCAAATTACGTTTGAGGGAGCATAAGAAGAGAGTTGGTAAAATGCAGGAGGACCCACATGTGACTACACTCCCTTTGTCATGGGCTTCCCCATCACTAGTCTGACCAGGAACAGGCCAAGCGCAGGACAATGCACAAGGGTGATGGGGGTCATTCAAGGTCCAGCATATCTTCATTAGTTTTGAAAATACAAACCTAGCATTGCAGATGATGGCATGTTAAGCCTGTAACTTTGTAACTTGAAAAGCACTCCGATCAACCCTATGCGTGGGTTTGTTACTGATGGCAGGACTTGCCAATGTTAATGCCTATGTAAATGCTATGCTTTTGTTAACACTTAGTTATCTAAGGACTTCCACTCTGCGTATCATTTGTTCTCACAAAAGGCAGCTTGACTTTGAGAATCTGAGGACCTGAATGTTGAGCTGGCTTTTCGTAGCATGCAATGTGGACTATGCTTATTTCACTGAATCACACCACGTTTTTATAAATGAATCTGAGTAGTTTCATAATTAAGTGTGAATCGTATACAAAGCAAGTATCCACCTTTTTGCAATAAGCATGCCCAGTGAGTAAATGCAACGTCCGCATTTAGGGTTGGTGAATACTTAAGCAGTAAACCCCGAGCAGGTGGGCATTATCGCTTCAGGTAATGCCCACGGGGCCCATAGTTACTTAACAAAGGCCCCGGGGGAATTCCCTGAAGTGGTAATGCCCACAATGCGAGGGGCTTATTGCAATTAGTACCCTGGCCTGTATGACCGGGGTACTAAAAGCATTTTTTTTTCTGTTCTGAAAAGATCCGGCATTTTGGAACAGAAAAAAAAAGTTTACAAAATGGCTGCCGGGGAAGGGAAAACAAAGTCTTTTTTCCCTTTCCCTGCCGGCCATTGAAAACAAAATAAAAAAGTAAACAAACAAAATAGCTTTCTTCTTCCTTTCAATGGCGGCCTGCCGCAGATTGGGAGCGGATGCGCTGGAGACAGAAGTGTGTTCAGCACGTCTGCTCCCGAAAAGCAGGTATGTGTGGGGGCGGGGGAAGAAAGGGAAATGTGGGGAAGGAGGAGGGAGATGTGGAGGAACTTACCTCTTTCCCAGGCGAGGGGAGATGGTGCCCACCAGCAATAAGGAGACTCAGGGCAGCGGGATTACCGTCTGGTAACGCCCTCTTTCTGAGCCTCCCCATTGGCTGGGAAGCCGCCACAACCCCCTTGCTGAGTACTAATGTGCTTTGGACCCACATTTGAACATATGACTAACTTTAAAACTTTCATTTCAGCCATCTCACCAACAAATCTTTGCCCTATATCTGCCCCAGTTTGTCCTAGATACATGCTAGACTCAGCCCGAAAATCTGAATTTCGTGTCTATACATGGTTATTATGAACTATCCACATTTTTCAGGATCAGGTACAAACATGCCCTTCTCGATGATCACCCGTCCCCTAAAGCACCTGCACTCCCCATTACCTACCATTTACACCTAAGTGAGTGCTGAGGCCTACAGTTTTGGGCCCTTAAGGGCAATCAGAGGTATTTTGCACTGCGTCACTGTAATATCTTCCTTAGAGAGTGTATTTTAGCGCCCTCAAGGTGAATCATTGCCATAGTATAGATTCATTTTAAACAAAAAAAGAAAAACTATTGCGTGATAGAGCTTCCTCTGATGTGACAATGGTTGTTTCAGCACTTAATACCGAGGGAGAGAGATTGCCACACACTATTTGCCACGGCCGAACCACATCTAATAGCACCAACCGGGATAGGGAGGTTCCATCGCTGCATTTTCCATCGAAGGAGAATTCATTGCATTTTTTTCATCGAGTTGTGCCGCAAATGTATGTGGGGGGGGTTAGGGTAATAAAAAGGTAGCAGGGAATGGGGTGGGCTTGTGGGGGTCTCCCCCACATACATTTGTGGCACAATGGCCTAGAAGAAAAAAAGAAATTCGATGAATTCTCCTGCCTTTAAAAAATCTCGATGGACGCACATAGAACCGCACCAGACACTAAATGCAGTACGACATGTTCTATAACAGGAAGCAAACCTTGCCACACAGAAGCTTGCCTTCCTCGATAAACCAATGTTCTGTTCGAATGTCAAGATCTGGTGATTAAATGGAAGAGAACTCAGAAGGTGAAAGAGTATGTCCCCCTTAAGAAAAGGAGAATGGAAGAGCTTGCTCCCCTACACTTGCCCAGGTGGGTTCCTCCACTCCACTGTGATGGACCTTCTGTCACGTCACTGTCTCCTCCCCTACTGTGCAGGAAACGATCACAGTTTACATTTCTGTATAGGCAGCGGAAGGCTGTTCCTGTCGTATGGGGCTACACTAATGTATGCTTCCCATTACAACTCTTCTCATTACGAGTGTCTTGTTCATTTTCTCTTGGAATTGGAAGGATTTGATGCTCTATGGTTGTACACTACTATATTTATTTTATTCATAAAAATCACAGGGAATGATATGCTGTGTTCTTACCAATTAAGTCTATTACAGCCCTTCCCCTTGCGATGCACCCATTGCTTTTCTTATGGCATTGGCAGGGTTTGATATTGTGTGGGGGTATAGCACTATCTGTTGTGTTCTTGCCATTTGTGAGGGTCCATGTCATTAGCATGGTGCATGTTCTTTTCTTTAGCCTACAACTCTGTGTTGACCATAGAAGAGCTGGAGATTACCCTGGGAGCCTTTCCCAGGGGGAACACCACAGAGTGGGAGGAAGGTCAGGGGTCAGACCAACCTGTGTAAAATCTGGAGGTGCAATGAATGCACAAGAAGCCAGTGGACAACAAGCTTGGGTGGGTGAAGGGGCAGGTATCAGAACCTGTGTACGAGCTTGATGTGTGTGCAGGTATCAGAACCTGTGTACGAACTTGATGTGTGTGCATGGGCAGGTATCAGAACCTGTGTACGAGCCTGATGTGCGAACTTGATGTGTGTGCATGGGCAGGTACCAGAACCTGTGTACGAGCTTGATGTGTGTGCATGGGCAGGTATCAGAACCTGTGTACGAGCCTGATGTGTGTGCATGGGCAGGTATCAGAACCTGTGTACGAGCTTGATGTGTGTGCATGGGCAGGTATCAGAACCTGTGTACGAGCCTGATGTGTGTGCATGGGCAGGTATCAGAACCTGTGTACGAGCTTGATATCAGAACCTGTGTACGAGCCTGATGTGTGTGCATGGGCAGGTATCAGAACCTGTGTACAAGCTTGATGTGTGTGCATGGGCAGGTATCAGAACCTGTGTACGAGCCTGATGTGTGTGCATGGGCAGGTATCAGAACCTGTGTACGAGCTTGATGTGTGTGCATGGGCAGGTATCAGAACCTGTGTTCGAGCTTGGTGTGTGTGCATGGGCAGGTGTCAGAACCTGTGTACGAGCTTGATGTGTGTGCATGGGCAGGTGTCAGAACCTGAGTACGAGCTTTGTGTGTGGGCAGGTATCAGAACCTGTGTACGAGCCTGATGTGCGTGCATGGGCAGGTATCAGAACCTGTGTACGAGCTTGATGTCTGTGCATGGGCAGGTATCAGAACCTGTATACGAGCTTGATGTGTGTGCATGGGTAGGTATCAGAACCTGTATCAGAACCTGTGTACGAGCTTGATGTCTGTGCATGGGCAGGTATCAGAACCTGTATACGAGCTTGATGTGTGTGCATGGGTAGGTATCAGAACCTGTATCAGAACCTGTGTACGAGCTTGATGTCTGTGCATGGGCAGGTATCAGAACCTGTATACGAGCTTGATGTGTGTGCATGGGTAGGTATCAGAACCTGTATCAGAACCTGTGTACGAGCTTGATATCAGAACCTGTGTACGAGCCTGATGTGTGGGCATGGGCAGGTATCAGAACCTGTGTACGAGCTTGATGTGTGTGCATGGGCAGGTATCAGAACCTGTGTACGAGCCTGATGTGTGTGCATGGGCAGGTATCAGAACCTGTGTACGAGCTTGATGTGTGTGCATGGGCAGGTATCAGAACCTGTGTTCGAGCTTGGTGTGTGTGCATGGGCAGGTGTCAGAACCTGTGTACGAGCTTGATGTGTGTGCATGGGCAGGTGTCAGAACCTGAGTACGAGCTTTGTGTGTGTGCATGGGCAGGTATCAGAACCTGTGTACGAGCCTGATGTGCGTGCATGGGCAGGTACCAGAACCTGTGTACGAGCTTGATGTCTGTGCATGGGCAGGTATCAGAACCTGTATACGAGCTTGATGTGTGTGCATGGGTAGGTATCAGAACTTGTATCAGAACCTGTGTACAAGCTTGATGTCTGTGCATGGGCAGGTATCAGAACCTGTATACGAGCTTGATGTGTGTGCATGGGTAGGTATCAGAACCTGTATCAGAACCTGTGTACGAGCTTGATATCAGAACCTGTGTACGAGCCTGATGTGTGTGCATGGGCAGGTATCAGAACCTGTGTACGAGCTTGATGTGTGTGCATGGGCAGGTATCAGAACCTGTGTACGAGCCTGATGTGTGTTGCATGGGCAGGTATCAGAACCTGTGTACGAGCTTGATGTGTGTGCATGGGCAGGTATCAGAACCTGTGTTCGAGCTTGGTGTGTGTGCATGGGCAGGTGTCAGAACCTGTGTACGAGCTTGATGTGTGTGCATGGGCAGGTGTCAGAACCTGAGTACGAGCTTTGTGTGTGTGCATGGGCAGGTATCAGAACCTGTGTACGAGCCTGATGTGCGTGCATGGGCAGGTATCAGAACCTGTGTACGAGCTTGATGTCTGTGCATGGGCAGGTATCAGAACCTGTATACGAGCTTGATGTGTGTGCATGGGTAGGTATCAGAACCTGTATCAGAACCTGTGTACGAGCTTGATGTCTGTGCATGGGCAGGTATCAGAACCTGTATACGAGCTTGATGTGTGTGCATGGGTAGGTATCAGAACCTGTATCAGAACCTGTGTACGAGCTTGATGTGTGTGCATGGGCAGGTACCAGAACCTGTGTACGAGCTTGATGTGTGTGCATGGGCAGGTACCAGAACCTGTGTACGAGCTTGTTGTGTGTGCATGGGCAGGTATCAGAACCTGTGTACGAGCTTGATGAGGAGGCGGAAGTAGTGTAGCAATGTCATTGATATGAACTGGAGGGCCGCCCATGGACCTGGTAGTCCAGGGCGTACGTAGAAGAATGTTCTCAAAACTGTGTCACCAGAAGTGAATTTTGAGACAAAAAAGTTCACATGTTCAGGAGGACTTTCCTAAAAGAGCATGGGGCTGGCTGCACAGTTCCACCTACAATATGGGGCCTCTGTCTGTGACATACTGCAATATATTACCCAGGAGTAACTCCATCTTTAGAAGACCATGTCTCTGGCTTGTACCCAAGCATTCTGTGAATTGCACCCGGCACCTTCAAATGGCACTGCCAGCGCTTTTGGGACTGCCCGCATCCACACCACCAGCTATAATCCCAGTGCCCCCGTTCTCTCCTCAGCATTCTTTCCACATGACCTGACTGTTACTTCCCTCATGACAACGCAATGACACTGATCCCATTTGCAGGATTAGCCACAGCACCATAGCCCTGTATAGTGCATCGGCACGCGAGTAACACCCGTTCCCTCCTTGCAACCTAGTGCTCCAGTAGCTCCAGTAGTTTGGTAGCAAACTTAACACCCACCCCAAGGCTCCACGGCAGAAGAGCACAGGTGCCCAGTTACCTGACTACCCGCTGTGAGCCATTACCCAGGAGAATGAGCAGGTCATTGCTAGCATTTACAAAACAAATCAGGATCAAGAGGGGCATAAAAACATTAACTGTGATGGGTTGTGCCACACGCCATTACTGCCTCTTGATCGGAGGACCACAATACAGCCCTTTGCCAAAGCACAATTCATGGGGGATCACACCTAACGCATCAACGACAAGCTACATTCTCGTGGATGATCCAATGGCATGACCACATCATTTTACATCCCTGCTCACCTGCTTCCCCTACTCTCCTCGCTTTAGTCGGGCAAGTGTTTAGTGCAGCCATCTCATGCAAACACGCAACGGCTCTCAACACCAACCCAAAGGATAAAGACTCGTGGCCTCGTGAACACCTTCATTTATTTATTTGTGGTAAGCTCGTAAAATAGCTCAGTGGGTAGAGCACTCACTGCTGCAATCTGTATGTGATCTACAGATTGCAGGTTTGAATCCTGGCAAAGCCAACTCTGCCGCACAACCTTCAGACATTCATACCCGAGTACCAACTTCGGCTGGGTGATAATAATTGTATGTACATGTTCTATCTACAGTGCTTTGGTGAAAGAGCATTTTACATACTATTATTAATTTATTCCTGTTAAATCAATATCTGTAAATAAAAAAAAGCAACACATTGAACTGTTTGCTTCTTAAATGTAAATCAAGTGGGTCTGAGGCAGACAGGCTGGCAATTAAAAGTCATGTCAATTGACATTACTAAGAAATAGCTATACATCAAGGGAACCGTACATGGCTATACTGACATATGTATACCAAGAGAAGTTGAGGCAGCCACGATCTGCAAACTGCGGGTCTCAAGATGTTTTGGACTACAACATCCATTAGCTCTCTCCATTGAATATTCTGGATTGGGCTGACAGGAGTTGTAGTAAAGAATATGTGTCCAGCAGTTGTAGAATGAGGGCATCACTTATCAGAATGATTGTGAGTGACTTGGTGCAAATTGGAAATGAAAATGGTCAGATCAACTAACATTACGAATTGTTACTAAAGGTTATGGGTACAGTGCATTGCTATGCTGCCATACCCATCCCAAGAGAAGTTGGGGTAGGCGGGGTCTGCAACCTACAGCTCGTGAGATGTTTTGGACTGCAACTCCCGTCAGCTCTCCTCATTACATATCCAGAGTAGGGCTGATGGGAGTTGTAGTAAAAAGTATTTGGTGTGGAGTTGCAGAATAAGGAAGGGCATCACTTTTCAGAGTGGGTGCACCATGCGCCCTCACATCCGAAACCACTATATAGTAAAGAGAATTGTCACACCTACAGTATTGTTCTTCCCCCAGGACACACTGCCTGGCCAAAGTCACAGAAGAAATTCATCACTTATCATGCAATTCCCATAGCCAGCTGCAGAAGTAAGACAGTTCAGTGCTTGGCATTGGCAGGTATTCTAATTCTGCACCATAACCAGAAGGGCAATTGTATGAAAACTTGCTTACGTGTTCTGTACCACATGACAGTGCCTTATACTGCACCTCAATGGCTTGTAACTAAAATGTCTTACACTATATTAGTGCGCTCAATAGCTGGGCAAAGCATGCCACTGGTCCTCAAAGAACTGCTAAAGAAAATAAAACGAGCCACCATCCCACCATTACTGATAAATTCATATTATATTGAATAGACTTGTAATAGCATAAAACCCAGCCTGTACCTGATCAGCAAAGCAGGGACAGCAGGTTGCACAGCACCGAGTTGTATCCAACTGGTTTTAGGGAGCTTGGGAAGAGTGTGTGGCTATATATACGAGCATCTAACAAGCATTACGCATTTATTCTTAATGTGCACCCGTTCTTTCCCACAGTACAATAAGACCACATTAAAGTGTTGTTGGGATGAGGCAATCCACATCATTGACACAATGATTGCGCCGCTGGATATGGAGGATGACAATGCATTTTAACATTTAGGCTCAAGCTCGCCTTACACTCTGCATAATAAGACATCAACCATTGAAAAGGTACAAATCCACGCCTTTGCAAGATACAAGAGGCCAGAGGTCAGAAGACCTCAAGTGCTTGGTGATTTGCAGATGGTTAACACGTGACTTTATATGAGCAGGGTGCCTGCTGCATGTCTGTATTGCTAGGCAGTTGCAGTTGAAAAGGACATCACACCCTGCAAGAACACACACACTGACAAATCACATGGTAGGAGGTGGTTGAAAAGGATTGAACTGAGACTGAATAGTTAATAGTAGAAATATACTGCTGTTGTGCCAAGATTGGCCCAATGCCCGGTTTTCTCTGCTAAATGCTAGTGTGAAAGTATTTTGCAGTGGCACTGTTGAATATTTTAATTGAGGGGTGTAACTATTTCCCACACATCTGCAAAAGCAACTAAGTGCAATGAGGTACCCCAAACGTATCCAGGGTGATCCAGGGGAATTCTCTCTTTGAGAAACATTTTTGAATAAGGGGTTACAATGGTGCAATATGAGACACACTTAGTGGAAAATTGGGTAAAAAGCCAGACAGCTTGCAATCAGTTTTCTAGTGTAACTCATGGGAAAATCCAGTAGATGCAAGTCAGCAACACTGCACAGGAGCATTTCCCAACACATTTTTATGATGCCTTCCCCCACCATATATGTCAACATAAAAAACATTTTCACGCTGGCTTTGCCGATACATTGCCATGCAGGCTGCAGCAATGTATGCCAGTATTTCTAAATAACATACACATGTTTGTTTTGCACATAATGCAGGTATCCCCTAGTAACAGCATACTCCTGTTGGCTTGCCATTAAAAATGCCACGCCAAAATTAAAAAGTCCAAACTGTCTTCACCAATGTAGCGCAGTATAGGCAGTTAATAATACTTACTTTGCTTTCTTTACCATTGATACCCTGTAATAAAAAGCCATTCCACAGCAAGAATTCATATCCGTCAGTCAAAATATGCCAGTCTAGCCACATAACAAAATCCATGCCATTGTAAGACATTTTTCCTTTCTGACTGCGTGCACTGCATGCAGTCAGCAGAAACATGTTTTCTTACCTTGATATTGCCCCTGGACCGATGCCACATGCACGCCCCAGCCTACAGACATATAGTCATATAGACATGTAAACAAGCAGTAACACACCCACACAGCCTCCCTCAATCATTAACACGGCACCCATTAAAAAACTTCACTCATATACACCCTGCCACTCACATGCACACACATTTTAAAAATAAAATCACACACACACCATTACTTTTTTTAATTTTAAAAAACGTACCTGAGTGGGCCACAATGGTTACCTTCTTTAGTCAGCCCGGGCTTCCTCCCCCTTCCTCCAGACATCATCACTTTGGAGGAAGAGGGCCAGGAGATGCCCTTCATCCTTCCTCCTGCCAATTCTTGCATCAAGCAGAGGTCAGGGTCAGCATTCTATCCCTGCCCCTGCCTGAGACAGCCGGGCAGAGAAGGGAGTGAAGGGGCCTTCAGGGTGCTTCATATGCTGGATTTTCCAGTGCCCCCGCGATCCATACTTAAGGGCATGACATCACCCATGATCTCCCTAAAACCCTTCACAGAGCTTTACATGAGTGAAGGCAGGGGCGTTTTATCCACCGACATTCACCCATGTAAAGTACTGCGGAAGGCATAAGGGACATCACCAGTTCTTGCATTTGAAAAGAATGTACATGTTTTTAGATTCTTTGCAACTACAAATACTACATGTGCATAAATATGGAGCAAGTTAAAGTCACCCACTCCATAAAGCAAATGCATTTTCTTTTTGGTCTGGCTTTTTCAGGGGACAAGCCTGGTCCTGAAAAATGAAGGGGGGGGGGGCTCTTAATACCATAGATCCCAGAATTCAATTTACAGCTGAAATTGGGAATCCAGGATTACATTTCTTAGATGTACTCATCAACATACAGGAATATCAAATATCAACTATATTATTCACTAAACCAACCGACCGGAACAACCTGATACGCAGGTTGCAGGTTGAGTCTTCATCCTAAACAAACATTAAAGAACTTGGCCTAAGGGCAAATGCTGAGGATCAAAAGGATAGTGAGCGACCAAGAAGAGTGTGAGGCACAATTAGCTTCATTATGCACAAAGTTGAGAGAAAGATGGTATCCTGAAGGCGACTTGACAAGGGCCAAATCTAAAACTAACAACAGGAGTCGCAAGGATCTACTTAACCATCAGCCTACGAAATCCACCCCTTCGATAGTGTTTGTTTAAAAAATTTCCATACAGAGTAACCATATTAGGAAATGTATTAGCAAGCATTGGAGTATTTTGACTAGTGATGAAAGGATTATGAAGCTTTTTAAGAATCCGTCTACCTTTGCGTATCAAAGAAGCAACAATTTAAGAAATCTCCTAGTCAATACCAAGACCAATACTAAACCAGGGGCAACAATTAAAAACAAAGGCACTTGTCCCTGTTTCAACTGTGGCAATTGTAACAACATAATAAAAGGACCAGCAGCATTACACCACAGTACAGGTGAAAAAATAAAATTCTCTTGAAGTTTTATGGTACCTGTCTCACAGAGAATGTAGTCTACTGCATACGGTGCCCATGTGGCATTTACTATGTCGGCCAGACACGAAGAAAGATACGGGCAAGAATGCTTGAACATAAATCGTGTATAAGAAACAAGAATGTGACATTGGCAGTGTCCAGGCACTTTACAAAAAAGGGCATAGTATCTCACAATTGAAGTTCCGGGTATTAAAGACGATCGACACAAGAGTCCAAAGGAAAGACCCCAAAAGATTAAGAGCTCAAAAATAAGCCTAATGGATTGACCATTTAGATGCCCTAAATCGCAAAGGGATGAACAAAGAATGGGATTTGAATTGCTTCCTTAGAAGCTGTTTCGGACCTTATCCGAGTGCTCATCAGATTTAATTTAACACAGAGCATTCAGCGACGTATCGGCCTCTACCTTTACATCAGGAGAGGCATTATCAAGAATAAGGGTTCTTAAAGTGTTAATCACCTTTTGGCTGTATCTCATGGGTTGATAAGCTGTGAGATCCACAATGAGCAAGCTGCAATACATATATGTTATGTTTTATCCGATGTTGGACACTATCCACTCTCTCATGAGAGGTGCCACACAGAACTAAGTGTCCTCAGCACTTTATGATTAACATTTTGTATCATATGGCATACTGAAGGTATCTTTTGGGGTGACGAGTCGTCAAGCACATTATGAATACGCAGAATCATATTAACGCTATGACTCACGTTATGTCGGACCACATTGCATGCGAGTGTATCGCATTTCCGCTTCTTCACGATCTGTTAATTCATTTATGCAAACATGATGGTTGATATGATATTATATTTTGTCTCCAGCTATTTCAATGCGGCTTAGTATAGTAAAGGTCAAACACACTTCATGGGATGTAATTCAATGACAGCTGCACATGTTTAGAAGGGGTGCGCTAAGATGAAGTTATGTTCGATGAGATAGGGAATATGCACAGGAATATATGTCAGTTTATATATTTTTTGCATTTTTTAACAGAGCAGTCCTAACCACGATGGAGGTTGTGTCCAAATAATGAATTTGATTCTTAAGTAGTTTGAAATTAAATTGTCACGTATTTGAAGTGGTGATTACTTATTTAACAGTATTCCCAATACTGGTTCTTTACGATAATTACACCAGTCCAATATGGCCAACCTCTTTTCTTACCCTGAACACAGAGAGACATCTTCTATGTCGAGAAGGATTGCCATGGCAACTTGACAAACTTCTAAATACACAGGATCCTGCCGGCTGACTGTTTAGCACGCAGCATTAGCGGCACCAATTCACACAGTTTAAGGAATAGATTGGATATCTTCTCAGACTGTTAGAAGCACGGAAGTATCTAAATAGGTTAACATACAGCTTTCTAGTATCTCAGAGTTGTAATAACAATTTAGCGGACGATTTCAGCATACATACCTCATGACACGTGATTTTACCTCTTCGCAGACTGACAGTCTAGCAGGACTCAGATACATGTCAATAAGGTCAGTACACTTGAATAGAGAAAATAGGGAGACACATGGTGGTTATAATGATAGTAAGCATGGTCATGGTATTCAGCACACTTGGGGTACATCATGGATGTCATAACTTCTGACGGTTTCATGAGGAGATTGAAAGTAGGTGACTGTTACTAACGAATGATGCAAGGACTAACCTAGGACACAGGTAGTGATAGGACATGTGGTTAATTCCAGTTAATTACCTACATTATGAAGCAATGAGTAAGACTCATCGCACTTGATTGTTTTGTGTTTATTTTTGTTTTACTCTTTTTCCCTTATACGTTCTCTTAAATGTTGGTCCATCGTTGCCATATGTCATTGTTATGTGGCCGGTATACAATTGATTAATGATACTTCATATGTGCTTTGCTTTGCTTTGCTTTCCATTATGTTCACTGTCATGATATGATTACTATGATTAAATAATATCATCACTCATTTATATGTGGTTCCATAATTTGTGTTGATCAAATAAAGCAAATATGCCCCAATGAAGGACTCTAAGGCTGAAATGCATTGGCAGCTTTACTGTATCTGCTAATAAATGATTGCCGCTAGTTGAACACATTAAATAGAGCATTTCATCATTATTTTGAGTATCAAACAAATCATTAACTTAAAGGAAGAAGGACGAAAAATCGAATTACTGAATTTACACAGAACAGAACCAACCACATGAGTGGTAGACAGGGTGTGCAGCCCACACCGAAGGCTATTGAGCCTGGGTCTCTCTTGTCTCATAAGAAAGGGCAGCCTCTTTGCCTTTCCTTTCTGTCTTGCAGCTACCACAAAATCTCTCTTTAGCTTCTAGTCCATTTCTTCTCAACTGAAACAGTCTCAGCTGTACAGATGTTAAATGTGTTAGTTTGAACAAATACCCAGCTCCCTTCCCTAGATTCATATACACCTTTTCCTCCAGTAGTTATCCCAAAGCAGTAGCGCTTCTCTTTCAGCCTTGGATAACCGTGTCACCCTTATGTTAAAGGCCTCAAATGAAACAAGAGCTTCAGTGACTCCCAAATAATAGTGTTCAGTTCTTAAATGAGCTGGATATACTTTAACAGGGTTTCATCTACTGGCTTGGGCAATTCTTGTTCTCTGCTCAGCTTCAACCACTTCTACAACTTCTACTTCAGTGTTCAGTATGTTACAAGAAGGTACATGCAATTTCGTTTTGATCTTGAACTGCCACTTCAAAAGATGCACGATCCCACCTTTTGGTCAGAGTCAAGCCTCCAAGGTAATCGGGAAACAATGTTTCATGTACAACCTCTTCAGATGTTAAAACTGTGCTTGTAACATTTCTGGAAAGTCAATTCTGATTCAATAGGTTTACCGGCACTGTTTCTTTGTGTTAATAGGGGCCACACTACCGCTCGGCACCAGGTTATATTTAGCAATAGGAAAAAGGAATGCTTTTACTACACGCGGGTGATTCAGCTTTGATAATATCATTGTGTGTTACATTTCCCTTGTTAAAAGGCTCCGGTGTCTCTGCTTCCCTTCGACCTCTGCTGCAACTGCAACGTGGAGGTACTGCAATCTCTCCACCCCCCACTACTTCTCCTCCCATGTGATCCTCCCAGCTAATAGCACCCCCAGGGTCAGTATCAGGTAGCAGCTACCTTCCCCTGGCCACCTAGGAGGAGACTTTAGGTAGGCTCTTGTGAGTACTCTGCAGGATTCATCACATACCCTTCTCCTACCCTTCCCCTAAAGACCTGACCACCCAGTCCAGGTTATTTTCCCCTTTCTAAACCATCTGCCTTCCATGCATTCATAGCAGGTTCATATGTTTTCCAATCCTATACTGGACCTTCTGAGAGTGTCTGTTCTTGGACCCAGGAATCTTGGGGAGAATAAGAGGAATACAAAGGTCTATTTGCATTCTTTTGTAATGTTTCAAAGTTTGGGAAGTCTGTTCCAATAATAATTTTCTCAGGTAAATATTGAAACTCAGAGAGTTTGGGTTCAATATTTGAAAGGGAAGATACAGATCTGGCCCGAGTATTAGAGCAATTTTTGCTATTTGATTTCAAATTGTGATCCAATACTGTTTTTTGATATGAGAAGGGTTTATGGTGGCAAAAGGTTTGTGCTGGTCTGGAGGAAAAGCTGTTTTAATGACTATTCATTGTTTGATTCTCAAAATGGTGTCCTGTGGTTTAACATGCTGGATATGCAGGACAAACTCATCATATCAACTCCATGACTAAATGGAGAAAAGAATACATGTTTTTGATTATTAGAGCATTCCTAGTTTGTATCAACTTATGCCGATCCCACTCTGACACCATATGTGAGGGGTCAGAAATGTAAGGCGGACAACTTGGTATAGGTTTTTCATAAGATGCCGTTTTATTAACTCAAAAAGGTTTGATAAACACCTCACTGTCCCTACCCTTAATAAGATTTCCCTGCCAATAAAAATAAACTAAAGGAAACACTCTAACAAAAGGAATTTGTCCTTCACACTTGTACATACAACAAGAATATGGAGGGAATAGATGGCAATTCAAAAATAACAGAAATAACAGTTATGTTCAACATACACCTGATAACTGTTTCTCTTTGTAACCTGGGTGAAATCCCCTTCCACAGATTCAAAGCAGGATTTTCAACCAACTGTTCAAAATTAGGAAGTTCAGTCTTGCAACAAAGTTCTTATGATACATTTCTTCTTGATCTAAAAAGTCTCTCACTTGGACTTTGACCCACAGTTCAAAAATAAATGACACGTCTCTATCTCTTCTTTTGGAAAAGAGTTCAACACAACTTCTTGGAGAACAAAAAAAATACACTTCCACAGTTTATCTGTATCAACAATATTGTTTTGTCAGTATGCTGCCACAACCGTTCCCACAATACTTTTATCATCTTGTCAGTCTTCTTCTTCAAAGTTCTTCAAAGTTCTCATTAGCCACCACAAGGTCCCTGCCCTGGTATACTCGCCTGCCAGGACTAAAGAAAATCCTAACACTACTACACTAACACTACTACAAGTACTTCTGTGGTAAAGTTTGCTTCAAACAACTTAATAAAGTCTTTTAACAACATCAGCAATGAATACTTCTCCTGAAAGGACATGAAACACATTGGTGCAGTTTGTTCCACACTTGTAATGCCACAGGCAATGCAGGTTATACTCTTCAAGTCCTGAATATTTCCTATCAGGAGAGCAGCTCTTATGCCACTCTTGGGCTCCCACTTTTATATTAACCAAATGCTGAAAATGGCTTTTTCTCACACTTGCTCTTCTTTGGCTGAGACAATTCTTGTTTGGGTAATTTCCAACTACTGCCTCTTTCTCACTGTGGCAATATGGTTTACAATCAACTTGCTTCTCAATATCCCTTTCTTGGCTTTGTCAGTGTTGGTTCTTAATAGCTTGCTTGTATATTGCTTTCTCTTGGCTTTGGGAATAGGAATTCTTATTAGCTGGCTTGGATATTGCCCTCTCTTGGCTTTGGTAACAGGAGTTCTTATTCTGCCACTTTAGCCTATTTGCATCAGCTTGGTATGCAAAGTTATTGTTACTCTGCCATTTCAATCCCTTTCCATCAGTTTGGCATTCAAAACAATTGGATACAGCCAGCGGGTGATTACAGAGAGGTCTGGTGTCACACAATGCATCCACTCGCTCTGCTGCCTCTGGGTTTTCTGCTTTGCTTCCTGCGGTACACACCAGTCGGCAAAGGAGCCCTGCCAGCAGATCCTAATAGGGAAAGCTTTTTAAATCAACACTTCCTGCTGCACAACCTCTGCATTCTCGGCCATAAGGGATAAATCTTTCCAGTACAACACTTCACGCTGCACAATCTCTTCGCCCAAGGTCCTCGAAGGTAGAGACCCTCTCAGAACCGACATCCACTCTACAAATAGCGATGGGTCCTGCATCTATGCTTCCCTTCAACTTATGCTGCAACTGCAAGGTCAAGCTACTGCAATCACTCCACCTCCCACTACTTCTCCTTGCACGTGATACTCCCGGATAAAACCACCCCCAGGGTCAGAATCAGGTAGAAACTGCCTTCCTTTGGAAACCTGGGGGAGAGTTTAGGTAGGGGTTTTTGTGAGGACTCAGTGGGACTCATTACTCTAGTGTGACTAGCGTAAAACTAAAGAACAGAGAGGACATTGGAGAACTCTGTTTCTTTCCATAACATATCTGGATTTCCTCTGATAGCACACCATTTATTTTGATGCTTGTATTGGATCGAATGCAAAGATTTAATAGTGCCTATAAATCTTTCTCCCAAGTTGACCTTTTTCAACACGTTATCAACAAAATCAACAAATCCTGCCTGATCCCTGGACATCATGTCCTGTACCCTCTATAGTGCAGTCTTTGTGAGACTCTTGTTGTCAACATATGTAGGACATACTGGTCTATAATTGACACAGAAGGTAGTGTCTCTTGATGGCTTTATGATTACACAAATGACTGTTTCCGTGAGAGCATTGTGGAATTATTTGTCTATGATTGCTTTGTTGTAATGTATGCAGAACACTGGAATTGGTTCCTTTTTGTACTGCATGTATGATTCAATAAGAAGGCCATCAGGTCCAAGCATTTTCTTTTCTTCATGGACAGAAACACCCAGTTTATTTCTGTGACCGATATGACGGCATCCAGTTTCTTCTTCTCCTCGCTTGATAATGATTGGGTGTCAAGTTTCCCCAAATACTCATCTATATCTACATCTATCATTGAAGGGCCTTTTCAGTCCTATTTTGGCATATGATAGCATCTGCTGGAAATCCAAAGCTCTGATTCACATATGGGAATTATACCACGCAGATAAGGTATTGGATATAATTACTGGGCCATTTGAGGCTGCATTGGACAAATGATAGCAGCATGCGTGAGGCGACACCTTACATGTGGTGACTATACTATGAATCTGAGGCATTGAATGGTATTTCTGTTGCATTGAAGACTGTGCCTGACATATGATTACAGCACCTGTGAGGCTGTATGTGGAATATGGTGACTATTACCATACTTATGAGACATAAACTGGAAATCAGTGGCCTTCCTGAGGCATGTGCGGCTTTACTTCACATATGATGCCAGAACCTGAATTGGTCAGCCTGCGCCTTATGTAATATGCCTATATGTGGTATGCAAGGCTATAATAGTGTAGAGGAGCAGACGCATACATCCGCAGGAGATCATACCGCCCACCTCCCCTGTATTGGAGCAATGAGACTGTGCTCTGTCTAACCTCAACTACTGTACAATAATACAGAAAGCATATGGAAGAAGGAATCCATTTAGACGACCATATCGAATGTACCCTTGAGATGACGACAGCCTACAGGAGGAACTCCCTGAAGGAATATGAGAAAGAGCTAAGGAGATGAACTGATGATGTCATAAGCAAGTGTGCAGGACGTCCCAAGATACTGAATGAAGATGATGTATAGATCCCAGAGGACAAATGACGAAGTAAAGAATCGAGTGAACTCTCTAGTGGAAATGAAAAAGATTACATGTTAACAAAGTGCTGCAGAAAACAGAAGCATGAACAATGTGAGACGCCGAAATGCAAGGTAGATCAAGTCGTCATATAGGCTAGCTATAAGTAGTAAATAGAATGCAGGCAAAGCCACCATTGTATCATGAAATAGTATGCCATGGGATCATTGAGAATGAACGAAAAGCTGTGTCTCAGTAGAATAGCAGGCTAGTGGAGCTGCGTGAAGAGGCTGTCTGGCCTTAAGTCAAAAACTAAGAAGTCAAGGTCCGATATCTACTCTAAAGAAGAACGAGCGTGCGGAGGATGAATCCTCTCACATTAAGGTCAAAGAAAGAACACACACATTTAAAAGCTTGCAGAATGAACCAAATCGTGGTCACGTGAGTCAAAAATGAAAATGGAGTTTGAACTTGGAGTTCCAGACATAAAAGCGAGTGCCCTCACTCACATGCATTCCCTGGACGAGACTACTCTGCAAGCCCAAGTACAAAGACAATGTCATTGCAGAATGCATGGGTGATGAGAAATGCTGCACCTGGACCTTGGCTTACGTGCTGCTAAATTAACGGAATGTTTCAGAAATGGCACACGCATGCCAACCAATTGTATTAGTCTGTATAACGAAGGACCTTATAGCTCGAGAGACCAATGAAACACTGTGTATATGATTTTTCTGAAATTACATGCTTGAAGAGGTAGGCATAGGTTGTCCACCTGATAAAGGACAGACAATATTAATCCTAGCTCCTATATGATTGTATATCTAGATGTTTCCCTCAGCCAATCCCGACCCTGATAGGTTTTTACTATTGCCGCGTAGTATGACATCACTCTGACGCATAATGAAGTATAAGAATTGTATTTTTGTGGAGATCACTGAGAGACTGAGCGTACTTCCATTGATGTTTGTTGTAACCTCCCTGTTTTAGAAAATTGTTACTAAAACAGTAACTTGTGTTTGTCCAGTTATTTGGACTCTCAATTATTCTGGTGTAATCCCATCAGACTATAAATGCGCATTCCAAGGGCCATAAACTCAATAGACATAATATGATGCGTATCAGCAGTGTGATGTAGTCCCCAGACTAACTTTTGGGACTGTCAGGAGGGTGGTCGAATGAGTTGGTTGCTGCCCCAAGTTAGAGGATGTTGGTCCCCAATGAGGTAAACGGGGGATCCCAAGACCACAATTACTGATTGCTCATTCACAGGCAGGAGACACACAGCAATCTCCCCATTAACCGAATATCTATTAAAAATCCTTAAGAGATACCATTGCAACCAAAAGCTAGAACCAAAACCACCAGCATGGAAATAGTTAGATTTTCTTCTAGAGGAAATAATTTCCTGACAGTGAAGGTAGTGGAGGATGTGTTGCAAGTTCAGCACAGTACAAAACACATTCAATTTCTATGACTAGAAAAATGAAATGTTTTGAATATTCCTCTCAGGGAGTCTTTTCAAAGGGAAAACATTTTTTATGCTTCTTATTCACACACAGGTGGAGCCAGAGATTTCAGTGCAGGGCAGGCAGTGCAGGCAATACCAGGGAAAAGTTAACTCCAAGCGGATAGCAACCCCTAGTATAGATGAGCACGAGCACCATTTTAGTTGACCTGACCCAGGTCACATTAACCAATCAGCCACAGCTCAACCAGGATTGCACAGGTGCAGACCATCTCACAAAGTCCCATCAAAGGTATGAATAGACCACAGCTTTTACACCAGGCATCTTAGCCAATGGAAAGAGAGAGACTATTGAAGAAAGAGTTGAAAAGAGGGGTTTGAAAAAGGGAGGAGAGTGGAGACAGTCCAAGGAGAAAATGGAGGATTGTAGAAAAGAGATTTGGAGGTGGTGCAGGAGTCCCTTAAAAATATGAAGGGGATGTAGAGGTCCACCAGGGATTTGTAGTAGGGGGTTGCAGAAGTCACTCTGAGATCTCGAGGGGGTGAGTGCAAGGAGCACCCTGAAAATTTGAGGAGTGGATACAGGCATCACCTAGATACTTTGAAGAGAGGTGGGGGTGCAATAGTTACCCAAAGATTTCGAGAGCAGTGATAATTATGCACAAACGAGTTAAGAAGGTGATTGCATGAAAGATTGGACATTTGAAGGGTAGCCCCAAAAAGGGGAGAAAGATACTGAGGAAGTTAGGAAGTGAACACCAATAGGTGGAGATGGAGATTCTACTAGAACTTGCTGCTTCACCAAAGGTGAGGAAGATTATAACGACAGTAGCAAGGGAGAAGAGCAGGTCAAGCTGGGAGAAAAGGAGAGAGCGATGGGGGTTTGAGAGGTAGGTTAGTGCCACCCACTTCAGTCTACCTTACCTTACATTAACTTACATGACCTTGAATAACAAAGGTCCAGTACATGCAAATGTGGAAGGGTTTGTTGGAGGAGGGAAGCCAACACCTTGTTGCACTTAGACATATGACATGGACCTTGATGTTGAGAGTGGTTTGTCAAGGCATGAGGGGCCTTAGAAAGGCCAAAAATTGTGTTTTAGGCAAACACTCAACCATTAAGGGCACTAAAAGTCATACTTGATAGAATCAACTTGTTTCCCCAGAAAAGGGGAGGGAAAGTGGCTGGGCTTTATTTCTTATAATTCTGGGAAGGATTTCCAAATGTTTGTCTGTATGTGCTCTGAAGTTACTTTGAATTACTTTAAAGATCATCCTGTTTGTAAAAATAGAATATGACAAAACTGTAAAAAAGGAGTCATTTCTCATCACAGTGGCCTTCATGAAGGGTGGTGTCAGAAGTGGGACTGATTACGGCTATACAATATCTGGCCCAAGGATCCAGGCTTAGGCTGGAGATGGGTCTTCCACTAGCCAGGCTTGAAATACTGGAGCTTCCTCCAGATGAGTGGGGTGACGAAATGACTCCAACCAGCCGATCATGGAAGAATCAGATTCCAGTAATATTGATGTCAGTATGCTGTTGTGGGGCAAGTGACAGAGCGATTGGAAATTCCAAATAACCAAGCTAACGAAGGTGAAAAAATCTAGATCATCAGCTGAAGCCAATCGCTCCAGCACAGAAATTAACCCAGACAAAGATGAAAGAGTTGGATTTTATCGGAACTCAGGTCTTACCAGAAGTAGAACACGATACCACCATCCCAGCTAATTCAACAGGAGCCCCAATAGATTCAGCAAATGGCATCCATACCACTACCTTGGTCAAATAAGTAAATGGACAGCTGACCTCGCTACAGAAACTTCAAGCAAGGAATTCCATGCCATGTTTTGTCCTCTTACAGAGGTATGCAGAATATGAAGATGCAGAGGCCTTCTTTAAAAGCTTCACAGTTATCACCAAAGGGTCAAGGTGGAAGAAGACCCAATCGCAATACTATTTCACTCGAATACTCACTGAGAATTTCCAAGCCTTCTAACTGGTACTCAGTTCCATTGGAGATACACAATATGACACCTTGTAGCTTGGAACCTTGGAAAGACTGAGTGACAGTGACAAAAACTATGAGAAGTTTGGCTCCATCCGAATGAGACATCACAGCAGATTTCTTACTGTATAACACTTCTGGTAGATAAATGGCTTTGGGAAAAGTCAGTGACAGAAGTAAAAACATCCTGGTCTTGTAATTATTTGTTGCCTGTTTTCCCTGTACTTACAGCCTCAATGTATAGAAGCCTAATCGGGAGCTGGCCATCCAGATTGCTACAGGTATTCAGAGGGCACACCATTGTAGGCCCAGAGGGATGTTTACATCACCAAGAAGCTGGCAGTGATACCACCCCAGTGAAAACCATAACCAGGGCCTGAATCTGATCCTGCACAGAAGCAACTGGGAAGGGAGACCAAAGGAGATCTGGGAAACAAAAGCCAGTGACGACATAGGAAGCTCAAATGTTGGCCAGCAAAGTAACTGTAGAACTGAAGGCAAGCCTGTCCTTTCAGTCAGAATGCCCTATGAGCTGCTGTTATGCTGTGAAAAGCTCTACTCCCAACAAAACAAGTTATAGTGTTCTCAAGGAGAATAAAGTGGACGGACCAATACGGATGAGGGTGTGGAGATGTGGACCCAAGGATTCCCCAGTCTGACCTAGTTGACAATTAAAATCAAATGGGTAAAGGTAATTGCATGATGGACATCCTGGCAGACCTAGTCTTTGCAGAGGACGAAAAGCTACGTAGGCTGGTGCTGACCATCTGTGTTCATGGAGAGTATGACAAGTATCTGAAAGCATGGATACAATTTCAAGTTGGAGGCGAGATCTTCGCCTCTGAGCTAGTTGTCCTACTCAGGCTAATGGAGAAAATTATCCTCAGGACAGACCTCCCATAACTTGACCAGTGGTTTCGAGCTGTAGAAAACCAAGGGGCGAAAGGTTTCACCCAGTACCAGGCTGATTGGTTTGGTGGACTCCATCAGGTTTTGTAATAGCCCCATGAATTGTTTTATAAAAAGACACCTCAGTTCTCAACCGACCTGCTCTAATAATCCCTTGATGCCAAGAAGAGAGGGTTCTTTGGCAGCGGGGGAGATAGTCCCCTGCCTAGCCTTTTGGAATGTCAGGAGGGTTGAATAGCCTAGGTGCTGTCTAAAGCTGGAGTATATTGGGCTCGGAGGAGACACATGTGTGATCCCAATACCGCTTTCACGGAGCCCTCACTCAAAATCATGGGACAAATACAGTAAGAACACTTTTCCCATTTAAAAACGTTCTGGTTGAAAACCTTTAGGAGAGCTAATGCAATCAATAGATAGACCCAAAGCCCCCAGAGTAGAAATACATGCAAAATAATGTCAGCAAACATAAAGGTAGGAAAGGAACTGATACAGTTGGAAGTTCAACACAGTTCAAGCGGAAAAATAATTTATCGCGCTTTGCACATGCTGAATTGACTATCAATTTACACACTGGGGAACCAAGGATTCCAGCTAAGGGCTTGCAGTGCAGGCAACACCAGAGAGGGCCACAGAGGTAAAAGTAAAAATCACCCTCCTTGCATGCAAGATTTTATTTTTCTGGCACTGCCCTGAAATAGTTCATATGCTTTCTACCTGCTAGACAAGAGGCTGTCCATATGGGCTCCCTTAAGTCTGAACAACACCTGTCACCTGTAGAGTCCCTCAGGGTTCCATTTTCTCTCTGGTCATCTTTAAACTCTAAATGGAATTGCTTGGCTCACTCCTAGATGTTGTCAACAATGCGACACACCAGTATGCAGATGATACACAATTGTAACTAAAAGTAGAGGGTCCATAAAATATCGCTCAACATTAACTCTGTTCTTGCAAACATTCAACCATGGATGACCAGTGACTATATAAATCTTAACCGCAACAAGTCTGAATTCGTACTCCTGGGCCACCCATCTAAGTTGGGACCCATTTAAAGGTGGCTGGATGACATTCGCATAGACAGGATCAACACTGACCTCAACTACTGTGCTATCCACAATGAAGCATAGGGATTTTGCAATCTATTCATCAAACAGAACATCATGAAAAAGGCTCAATTGACTTGGCTTTACATCACTCTACTCCACAAGATAAAACCCTTTCTCCCTGTTAGGACTTCATAATATTGGTGAAAGCCTATGTGATCTTGCATATTGATTGGGGTAATGCCTTCCTTGCAGTGATCCTAGCTTGTCACCTGTCCCCGCTCAAAGTAGCCCACTAGGCCACGCATTATCATCAGCTCTAGGAAGTTTGAACACATCACCCACACCTCACGTGAAATACACTGGCTCCCCATCCTGTCTAAGACCTGGTTCAAAGCTACATGCCTACCCTACTAGGCAACCACTGCCATTACACGAGCGTACCAAACTGCCAAACAAAAAATATCGGCTCGCACAAGGTTATCTCACAGTAAGTGCATTATCAGATTGAAAGCTAAACTGGCTTGCAAGTAGGAAATTAGGAATCAGACCTTCTAATGTTGTGCTCCAGTCTTCCAGGACTCCATATCTGCGGCTGTCTAAAGTGATCTAATTCTCCTTCGGGTTAGGAAAGAACTGAAGACCTGGCTTTTCCAGCAACACCCTGGTGTAACCTAGATTCCAGCTAGCCACATCCACACATTGTACTAATTATTACTATTGTTTAGTTGATGATTTGTTGTATTCTCACTATCAATGTTTTCTTCTGTGACCTGTACTTTGCTCTATGACTTGTTTTGCTATATGATCTGTATGGCCTTTGCACTGGGATAATTATTATTAATGTTTGCTGAAAGACATGTTAATTTCTTGCAAATAATGTTTTGCTCAATGACCTAGACAGTGCTCTGGTGTTTCCAGGCTAGGTTTGCGCTATACATCATATAATAATAATAGTAATACTGATAACAACAACAACACACACGCTCGTAGGAGTCCCTAATACACCTGGGACGAAGCCCACCAGCCAATGAGGCACAGCTCACAGCATCACACAGGTGCAGACCCTCACCTAGAGCCCCATCCAGTGGAGGAGAAACCACAGGATAATAAACTGGGCAGCTCAGTATAGCATGGGAGTCATTGGAGAGAGAGACAGAGATGTAGAGAGGGAGAGAGAGTACGTGCGGGAGAGATAGTCCATTGCAGAAAGAGCGAGAGAGACAATTTTAAAGAGATGAGGTGTTAGATAAAATTTCAATTACTGCTGTTTTTCCTCTATATTTGTGGACCCTCTAACGTTTTGATTTTCTTTCAGCCTCCTGTCCTCACTTTCTGGCAGTGAACCACAGCCTTCAGCTGTGCTCCACTGGGCTTTTGCTCATCGTTCTGGGGACACTGGCTTGTCCTTCTGACAGCCGGTACTAGGAAACGTTGGGCCACATTACAAGTGTGCCGGTCTGGAAACACTGGTGCCGGTAAGCCTACCAGCACCAGAGTTTCCAGACTGGCACAGTACGACTCTGCAGGTGGGTGCTGTCCCGCCCGCCAGGGATAGACCTTGCAGGTGGAACAGCACCCACCCGCAGAGTTTCACGGAAGCACTGGCACCATTATTAATGGTGCCAGTGCTTCCGTGGTCCCCATTCCCATTGAGTCCTACGGGACTCAAATCCGAATGTGTATTAACAATTTAGCAGCATCTGACTTCCCAGAACACCGGGGTCGTAATCCCCCAGTGTTTCGAGAAAGCCAGACACGGGTAAATATTTGAAGTCCGGCGGCAACCTGCCGGTAGCACCAGCAGGGTTCCCGCCGGACTTGTAATGAGGCCCATTGTTTCTCTTAGTCTCATGACTTTGTTGGCACTTTTGGCAACTGTATTTGAGTGCACAAAGTACATTACAGTACCGCACATTGCGTTTTCTGGCCCTAGACATCCCTTATGGATGTTTGGTAACTGGACAGTGTGCCTAGGAGTAGACTGGTGGCAGCAGAAACTTTTTGTGTATTTTTATTTACTTTTACCGAGCCAGAGCATGCTAACCACGTTTGGCTCATGATTGTGGCTAGTGTCTGTCATGACTGTCCAATAAGGTCTTCTCTTTTTGCCATTTTGTCCTTTGGCCTTCCCCTTGCTCTTTGTGACCCCCATAGTCCTTATTTGGGCTTGCATTCACCCACGAAAGCCAGCGTTTTAACGGGCTAATACATGTCATGTGTGTGGGTTTCAAGGAAGTGGGCAGGGACTGTCTTGTCCCAATCCACAATACTGGTGCCAGAATGTCTAATGTACACGAGAGCATGATAGCTGCAGTGATCCCTGATTGGCATACTGCTAACATGCATGAGTGGGGTAGATCTCCTCATTGGCAAGGTGGGGTGCAAGCACTCACTGGACTTTAGGATATGAGGAGGTGTTCTGAGTGCAGACCTGCAGAGCACTCTAAGTTCTGAATTGACCTCTACACAGACTCAAGTATCCCAAGAAGAGAAACAGATCCAAGGACTATACGGAACCGCGCAGAGAAGGTTTGGCACCCTAATCACACTGTTATCCCAGTAGAGCCCTGCCTTGCGCTCGATCTACGAAGACCTGCAAAGATGCTCCAACTCTTTGGAGTGGTGGGACCAATCACTTTCAACATCTCCTTGGTGCCCTGCAAAAAAGGCTTCTCTGAAGTGTCCTCGCGCCCTCCAGTGGACTGACCAGCTTGTCCCTTGGCACCTGTGCTGGAGCGTAGCTATAGCGAGTTTCTCCTAGAGCTTTAGGAGAGCCCTAGTTTGCACTGCAAGTCACCTTCTTGCCAAATCTTGTCATCCCTACTGCCTTGGGCTGTGAGAGAGACACATGCATCAGTCCTCGAGACTAGGATTCTCCTGTGTCACTGTACGACAGTGACAGTAGCTGCTGGTGACTTTTCTGCCTTTCTTTAAGTGTCCAGAGACGAGCTGCATCAGTGCTTTCTTTGTCCTGCATTTGTGACGAGAGATACAGCTTCTGATGAAAATCACATCCACACCCGCAGCACCTGTGTACTTTGAAGTGTAACTAAGGAGAGGATTTCGTAGTCCAAGTGACCTTCTTCAAACATGCCAAGTTTGAGCCCGGAGTGAGCTAAGGGGGTTGAGTAATCATACCACTTAACGGTGGCCCCTAGTTCATCCATACAATGTTTACGCACAAAGGATCCCTTGTTGTCCTTGTCTTGACTTGGGCGACCCCTGCTTCCTATAGCCGTTCGAAAGTTGGGGATAGCTTTGTTCTCCATAGCAGATCTGCCTCTGACTCTTGGAACAGAATTCCTCGCACTCCAGTGTCCTCTTCTAACTTTCCATCCCGTTGAAGATTGTCCCGTGTGAGCTTTACACATCGACAAGTGTTTTTACGCACAAACATAACATTGGGCACAAGGCTCCAATCTTCGTAGGGCTGGACTTCTTAAGTTAGGGATATCCATTTCTGTAGTAGGCCATTGTGTTAAAGTGTGTGTGCTTTCCCTCCTTACAGTTTTTGGCGGGAATCCGCACTTTACCACATTGACCGAAAAGTGACTGTGCATATATTTTACCTAGTGTGTGTTTAAGTAGCAGTATTACTGTGTTCTTCATTATTCACATGTGTTTATTCTGGGCCTAATAAATTGTATATTTTTTATATGATACTGTTAAAGAGTAATTCTTGTGTCCTACTGTGCGTGCTCATTCAAGACCTCAGATCACCCCACTACTCCCAACTCTTAGCCTTGACTGCTCTCCAAGCTACCTTGAATTGTCCAGGCCAACTTCACAGAAGTATTCATCGTTTTACCGGAGCAGAGTTCAGAAATCCATTCTAACAAATTGGTGTGCAATGGTGGGATACAATCTGAGGTAGTTGGGTGTTGCATACTGGTGTGGCACTGGATTACATTTACACTGTAACACAGAGAGTTTTGTTTAGCCAAAAGTTGTAAACCACTTAACTTATAAAATGGAATCAGTCCCTGCTATTACTTTGAGCGCTTCTAAATCAGAAACATTAAGAAGGCTATGTGCAGAAAGAGGCATCCCAGCCTCCTGCACAAAAGCTGAGCCAATCCAAAAGATTATTGATTGGCAAGAACGTAGAATTTTACCTCTTCCCTCTTATGATAGTGCAGAAGGCGCTGGGGCTGCTCCCGGTAACAGTCATGATGTGTCTGTTGATGACATCATAGCGTGAGAGGATGAGGATGATGATGCCCAATCCCATGTATCCTCTATTTCCTCTGAGGCTGATGCAGTGTTAGATCCAAGAGACAGGGAGTACAAGAAAAGAGAATGTAGTACTTGGGTCACATATACAACTGAATCTTCTCATGTTCCCTGAGCTTAAGCAACATCTGTCTGATTCTAAGGCGATAGCTCCTAAGAGGTTAGCCACTGCAGATGATTTACGTGTATCCCACAGAGTGTCCCATAAGGACAAGCCTGCTTCTTGACAGCAGGAAGAGGGGAAGAAGCAGAAAGAGAAGGAGGCTGGTGCCACTGATAAATCCTCAACCCAACAGGACCATACAAAGTTTAAAATGGGTAAGTCACATGACCATGTACAGGTTAGTGGGACTAATCCTCCCAGGCACAACTCTGGTTATAATAAGCCTCCCTATGTCCCAAGACCCAGTGGATCTGTGTGACACCATGAGGAGGAAGACATAATCACAAGGGCATTCTTCTCTTCTGACTCCTTTCCCTGTTGGATAGGTTTGAAGCAGTCTTAGTTTCCCTGTGTTCCTGGGAACTTCGAGTGTGTGAGCGTATGCCTCCATCCCTGACAATGTCAAGCACTGTGCGGTGTTCAACTCTGTGTGTTTGGGCAGTACTGGCAGGAGTTGCTGGAGTCTCGAGCCTTGGCGTGCATCAGTCTTTCCACTGATTCACTACTGGAGGAGGAGCCATCATACAAACACAACAAACCGTTACAGAGCATGGCGCGGTGTGTGGCTCTGTGTGTTTGGGCAGTAGTTGCTGGAGTCTGGAGCCTTGGCATGCAGCAGTCCTTTCACTCATTCACTGCTAGAGGAGAAGCCATCATGCAAATATAGCATACCGACTCGGAGCACGGCGCGGTGTGTGGCTCTGTGTGTTTGGGTAGTACTGGCAGGAGTTGCTGGAGTCTGGAGCCTCGGTGTGCCACACTCTTTCCACTCGTTCACTGCTGGAGGAGGAGCCATCAAACAAATACAGCATACCGGCACGGAGCATGGCGCGGTGTGCGGCTCTCTGTGATTGGTGTTTGGCGGTTGGTGAGAGGTGTTGGGGGAAAGCGAGGAACTGACATATGCTGGAGCTGCTCCTACAGCAGGAAATCTATTGGTTGAGTTTACCGGGGATATAGCCATACCTCAGGTACTCTACATTTGACTCACTGTGCCCTTGATTTAATTGACCTATGTCCCCTTGTAAAAAATACTGCTGTAGGTTGCACAGCACTGTGCCCAGTAGAGGGAAACGGACACGCAGCTCATCTCAAGGCAGGCCGAATCACTCTGTGACTAAGACTTCTAATAAAGGGAAGAAGGCAAGTGGGGCTGGGGGCGTAAGGTGCAAATTGAAATCACTTGCTTCTTTGAGAAACCTGATCCCATTGCGTCCAAGGGTGAGGCACCAGCCCCGACCCAGGAAATCCTCACCATCATCTACATCCAAGGTGGAGGGAACCAATCACCTGCAGTGAGACTTGGAAATTCACAAACAATTGATAACAACCAATCCCTGCTAAACCTCTGCCTCTCCCTAAAACGAAACTCTTTGGGCCCCCCTAGCAAAACTGCAAGTAGGGACCTTCCTACTAATCTTTCTGTTCTGCCTCCCCCGACCTGGAGCAATATGCATCCTCCTCTGACTCTAGCAGCACAGATAGTAAAGCTGGAGAGCCCTCTTCACCCATAGCTTCGGCTGGGCATCTAGTTCCACCTCTAACTACAGCTGGCTCTATGCAGAACATTGAAGCTAAGATCGAATCACTGCTGCAATTGTGTTCGAGTTTGGCAATGGGGCAGTCTGAAATAAAAAAATACTATGGGCCAGTTGTTTGCTTATATTACTGGGCAGGCTGCCACCAGTGCTAAACCAAATCATGCTATACCGGAGGAAATCCACAATGATACAACTGGGATGGGGAGGGAGTGTGAAAAGACTGATCACTATCCTCAGGGACTGCCATTGAATGAGTAAGATACTGTAAATATCATTGCCTCTACACAGGTTCAATCCTTGGATGCACTATGTGTGAACTATCTATGTTGTACAATCATCTTTCACTTTGTGACAAAACTATAAAAGAAATTAATATGAAACAGACCCTCCATCGAATTATGAAAATTCAGAGGACAAGTAAAAAAATAAACCTGAAGGCTAGGAAGCAAACCCAGGCCTCCAAACTTAGAGTGCTGGCATCCTCTGCTGGTCTTTATACTATTACCAACAGGGCTGGTGATGGTACTGATATTGATATTTTATTTGCATCGCGCTCGTACAAAAGTGTTTCAGAGCGCGACAAGGCAAGGGAGTGGAACAAGGGAGAACAAAACAACGATCGTACTAGGCCCAGTGACATTGAGAACGTGTAAGTGCATGGGAGAGGTAGAGGGGAGAAGTGCATGGAAGGAGAAGTGGAAAGTGCAGTGCAAAGGAAAAACGGATAAATAATAAAATAAATAATAAAGGCTACACACAATGGTAGTGCAGCCAGCAAATGGTTTAAGGTAGCAGTCATGGTATGTCTGATAAGTGCAGGAAAAAGTGGAGGGGGCTGTATGGTTACAGATACAGACCCCAGTGCCAGGGATTGGCCGGAGGCAGTGCAGGTGGGTGGCAGGGCGAGCAGGTGCAGAGAAGAAGATCAGCAGGGGAGAGGAGGGGAGAAGACGGAAGCCAAGAGGAAGGTCTTGAGGTGCTTCCTGGACCAGAGATGGTTCTCCTTAAGTTTCAGAGTGACAGGGAGGCTGTTCCAGAGGGAGGCCCCAGCAGAAGACATAGATCTACTCCCAGCCCGTTTCTTTGAAAAATGACTAACCCTGAGGGAGTTGGAGGTAGAGGAGAGAAGAGCTTGAAAAGGGGAGGTATTTACGGAGGGACACTTGAAGGTATTTTGCAACCAGGCCCCAGAAAGCCTTGTGGACAATGCAAAGGGGTTTTGAATTCAATCCTTGCATCCACTAGCAGCCAGTGGAGAGAGTTCAGGGCTGGAGAGATATGATCCCATGGCTTGAGGCCAAGGACAAGTCTTGCAGTCCTAGTCTACGGTATGACATGTTGAACTGCATGGCCCATTGGACAAACGGCAGGGCGAGGTACACCTTTTGGCGACCAAACAAAGCCTTTAACAGTCCCTATCTGCAAAGGTACTTTGGACTACACTAATAAGCCTGAGTCGGACATTATTAAAGCAGCCACTCTAAAAGACTCAAGGTTATGCCTTGGAATTCTAGAGGTCACACATCATTTATGAACAATAGTTCTGTGCTTGATTTCATGATGCAGAATGATATATTCCTATTTCAAGAGACCTGGCTTACCTCCTGCTTTGACTTGGATGTCTTTCTATTACTTTTTCTGTTATCCCCCTGTCCGACAACTGGTCGCCCGATGGGCGTACTATGTATTGGCATCAAAGCCACTTATCCAGCAAAATTGATTACCGAGGACCGTACTAAAGAGTATTAATTATGTGTGGCAATAACAGGGTTGCCTATTGGTGGTTGCAGCCTGCTGGTGATCACTTTGTATGACCCGTCTGGTGGCATGCTGACCACCAGTTTGAAGAAGGTCCTTATTGATTCCCTTCACCTTTGGCAACTGCAGCTTACAAAGGGTGGTATACTGGTGGCAGGGAATTTTAATGTCGATTGTTATGACTATGGCCTAAGAATGTCTCAGGAGAAGGTAGGAACTAAAACTAAACATCGTAATAAGGGTCATGAATGGAGGTACTTGTTGGGGGAATTCGATTTAGAACTTTTTATCCGTCAACAAATGAAGTATTTTACACTTGGACAAATGGCAGACATCATACCTGCCTTGATTTTATTTTTGTGAACGGACCACTCTGTAATTACTCCCTCTCGCTGGACATCCTGCCAGTACGAATGAGCGACCATGCTATTTTGAATATGACACTCTGGGCTTCTAATGCCGAAAATATTACAAAAATTGCATTTAATCCTACGCTCAGTGTTCAGGGAAATAGACTACGCTGGACGCAGGGTTATATACATGAACTCAATGCTAGATTGAGAGGGCATAAGCAAGGGGGATCTTGAAAGTACAGCTGGTAACTGGAAGATGTCCACTTTGGTTGCTAGGTATGCTCCACAATATGACTCTCTGACTCCACCAGGCGGGTTAAGGAAGCGGATATGTATCTGATCATTAGTAAACTATCTGCCTGTTGGTCAGCAGGCCCTGATGGATTATGTAGTGTCATATTTAAGAGCAAACCTGAATATTGGGCAGTAGCTCTGCGGTTATTATTTCTCCATCCTATAAATCTTTATGTGTCTGACCATGAACCAAGCCTAAGATCTGTGAATAACCACGCCCCAGGTTCGGTAGTGAGGCCATACATTGCCTCAACTATGCCGATGACACGGTCATCTTTGATCGTACAGCCAATGGCCTTCAGCGCTCTCTGAACGCATTAAGTGTCTATGCGAGGGAAAATGGCCTAAAGGTAAATGTAAACAAGACAAAAACTATAACCATTGGGAGGCGAGCATATGGGACTCTGGCCTTTGTTTGGAAAATGGACAGCCAGGCACTGGGACAGGTAGCTGAATATAAGTATTTGGGCATGACTGTTACGGCCTCCAAAGCACAGTCCCATATGGGTGAGATTGTTTCCTGCAAGGCCTGGACCAAGTGGCTTGCTCTTAGGAGTATTGTTAATAGATTGGGGGGGTCTATTGAGGCCAAGATCAATGTCTATAGGCAATCGATCATACCAGGAATAATGTATGCTTTGGAGGTACTTCCGGAGAAATCAATGGGTTGGTTGGAGCGATTTGAGACGAAAATACTCCGCTCACTGCTGGGCCTTCCCAGTTTGGCACCAGTTCAGGCAATAAGGCTTGAACTTGGTTTACAGTCACTGCATTCACTTTGGAAGCTTGCTGTGTGTAGGTTGTGGGCTAAGATCACCCTGGAAACCTCTCATGGATCAAGTCTCCTGAATCCTACAGTGGGATACTCATGGAGAGTTACTAGGAGTACTTGGTTTAGTGAGATGGAACAAACAGTCCTAAGACATCTCTTGCACACCACTCTAAGTGAAGTCCCTAAATTTGAGATTGAATTACATTTTGTGAAAATTAGACTGAGATTTCACTGTTTATGCTACCATGTGGTTTTAGATTTGGAAATGTTATATTCTTATACAAGAAATTGTTTAGAAGTGATATTCTATCTGCATTTTAATATGCACTTTCTAGGAATGATTTTATATGTAGTGTGAAAGGAAAAAAAGAAAATGTAGCAACAACAACAAAAAAACAAGCACTACTTTAAGGATAGTGTCCTGGTATATGGTGTAGAAACCTCTGCCATCAGGGACATTGGGTCCAGCAGAACTGTAGTGAATTCCACTTTGGTAAACTCAGAGGAGCTGCCAGAGCCCCTCTGATGCCCACTAAGTGAGCTGATGGTCCCCCTATCAAGTTTCCTATAATGCCTGTAAATCTAGTTTTGAATGGTTCAGTATTCAGGATACCTGTAAGTGTTCAGAGGCATGTCCCTGAAAGAGTCCTGCTGGGAAATGATCTCAAAGACTTAGCTCATGTGGGTGATACAGCAGAGAGACCCTGCACTAGGTCTCAAACAAAGGCTGCCCTGACTTAGTACAAGGCTGAGCCAAAGCCAAAGGGGAAAGCCAAGGCCAAAGGAGTCAGAAAACAAAAGAGAGGGAAAGAGTATATTCCCCCAACTCACCTACCAGTGAGGTGGAGGCAGTTGGCCAAGCCCATGAACCTGCAAGGATGAGGAGCTGCCTGAAGTATTTGACTCCCATGATAATCCTGTATAGTGACATTTTCTGACAGAAGGTGGTCCTAGCAGGGAAGAATTCAGTAAAGACCAACGTGAGTGCCCATCTTTGGAAGTTCTTAGGAGATAGGTCTGTTCCCAGCTTGAGGGTGAGCCTCCTGGGAAACATAGAATTTATTGGGAAGGTGGGCCGATTTACTGTGAGTCCATAGTGTCCACTGAAGAAGACAATAGGAGGTTGGTGGTTCCCCTTCAAGTGAGACCGTTCCTCCTGCAGTTGGCATATGAGATCCCCCTTCAGGTCATCTTGCTATCAAGATGACTAAGGAGAGGTTGTCCATGCACTTCTACTGGGGGTCCAGGTAGAGGGTCACTGCAGGACCTCCTGAGAAACAGAGGACAGCTATTGGGCATCACAGCCTGCACTTAGCAGGCTCGGGCAAATGAATACATCTCCCAATTAGTCTAGTGTGCCACGTTTTTCCCGCTATGGTTCTGGCTACTACCAAGACACAGAATACACATTGTGGTATTTGAAAAAGTTGTCACTTCGTGATGAAGGCCGCAATTGATCAGGACATCAACCATGTTTCTTGAGAATGACCGAAACACATGGGGCCTCATTATGACCCGTGCAGAATGGGTTAACGGTTCTGCTAATGGATGCGGACCCGTTAACACCATTCCGCACGATTACGAGGTCCCCTCGCGGGACTCGGTAAGGACGCCTGGTAAAACCAGGCGTCATTACCGGGTCCCGCGAGGGGACTAGGGAGCTAACATTGGCCCGGTCATAATCGGCCCGTTGTTCGCTCCCTCTCCCATTCCCATTGAACCCTATGAGGGCTCAAATGGGAATGGGTAAGGTCCGGGTCCCGGTTCCCAGAGGGAGGAATTAACGGGCCCTCCAAACTCGGAATGGCCCGGTAATTCCCCATTCAGGGAACCGGGACCCGGTTTTGGCGTCAGCCATGCCGCCAATAGCGGCATGGCTACCGCCAAACCCGTAATGAGGCCCATGGTGTCAACCTTTTTTAAATATAAAACAACACTGCAAACAGGTGGCAGGTCATATCTATAGAAACCCAACATGAGACTCATCCTGGGGGGTTAAGTCCTCCTGTCCTTAGTCCAGGAGGTGAGAGTGTTAGGTAAAATTTCAATTACTGCTGTTTTATATTTGTGGCCCCCCCAACTTTTTGCATTTGTTTCAGCCTCCTGTCCTAACTTTCTGCCAGTGAAGCACAGCCTTCAGCTGCATTCCATTAGGCTTTTGCTCATCGTTCTGGGGAAACTGACTTGTCCTTCTGATAGTCAGTACTGGGAAACATTGTTTCCCTTAGTCTTATGACTTTGTTGCCACTTTTGGCAACTGTATCTCATTGCTCATAGTACATTGTATTTTTATTAACTTGTACTGAGCCATACCATGCTTACCGCATATTGGCTCATGACTGTGGCTAGTGTCCATCATGGCCGTGCCACAATTTGTCTTCTCCTTTGGCCATTTTGTCCTTTGGTCTTTCCCTTCCCCTTGCTTTTTGTGACCCAGAGAGTCCTTATTTGGGCATACATTCACGCACGAAAGCCAGCACTTTTCGCGGGCTAATGCATGTCATGGCATGTCATGTGTGTGGGTACCCAGGAAGTGGGCTGGGACTGTCAGGTTCTAATACACACTACTGGTGCCAGGATGTCTGGTGTGCATGAGAGCTGCAGTGGTCCCTGATTTGCCCATTGCTAGTGTGCATGTGTGGGGCAGATCTCCTCATTGGCCAGCTCGAGTGCGAGCACTCAGTGGACTTTAGGATATGAGAAGGGGCTTGGAGTGCAAACCCCCATTTCACCCTGAGGTTCGAATTGACCTCTATATGGAGCCAACTATCCTGAGAAACTAAGCAGATCCAAGCACTGTCCGGAACAGGTTTGGCACCCTGAGTCCGCCGTTGTCCGGATAGAGACCTGCTTTGTGCTCAATCTCCGAAGACCTACAAATGGCTTTAACCTTTTGGAGTGGTGCAACCAATCACTCTCAATGTCTCCTTGGTGCCCTGCAAACAAGCCTTTTCTGAAGTGTCCCTGGGCCTTCCAGTAGACTGACCAGCTTATCCCTTGGCTCCTGTGCTGGAGCGTTGCTACATTGAATTTCGTCTCACACATTGGGAGAAGCCTAGTTCTCACTGAAAGGCACCTTCTTACAAAATCTCATCGTCCCTACTGCTTTGGGCCATGAGAGAGAAGCGTGCATCTTTCTGCAAGACTTTGGTGCTCCTGCACCACTGTCCACAAGTGATGGTCACTGCTGGCGACTTTCCCACCTTTCTTAAAGTGTCCTGAGACCAGCTGTACTGGTGCTTTCTTTGTCCTTCATTCGTGGCGAGAGATACAGCTACTGATGTAAATCGTACCTTCATCCGCACCTGCAGTGCCTGTGCACTTGGAAGCGTACCAAGGAGGGAATTTCGTAGTCCAGGCAACCTTATTTAAACCTGCCAAGTTTCAGCCCGGAGTGAGCTAAGGGTGGTGAGTAATCATACCACTTACCGGTGGCCCCTAGTTCACCCATACCGTTTTTACGCACAAAGGATCCCTTGTGGTCCTTGTCTTAACCTGAGTGGCTTTTGCATCCTATAGTCGTTCAAAAGTTGGGGATAGCTTTGCTCTCTGTAGCAGACCCGCCTCTGACATATATTTTAACTATTGTGTGTTTAAGTATTAGTATCACTGTTTTCTTGATTATTCACATGTGTTTATTCTGGGCCTAATAAATTGCATATTTTTGATTTATTACTGTTTAAGAGTAATTCTTGTGTCCTACTGTGCGTGCTCAATCATGACCTCAGATCACACTCATTAGTCCTGAGACTTAGCCTTGACTAATCTCCAAGCTACCTTGAATTGTCCTGGCTAACTTTGCAGAAGTGTTCCCTTTTTCACTGAACTAGGGTGGCCTCCTGAACATCTGTTCACCAGAGCAGAGTTCAGAAATCCATTCCAACAAGAGGTGAGACAGAGCAGTAGATGGTCCAAGGCGAACCTAGATGAACATGGAGATAAGATTTGTTGAAGGGGTGCTGAGGTTCCCCAAAGATGTGTAAGTCAGGTATAGGGGGCACCATAAGATTCAGGGGAGGGGGAGCAGTGGTTGACCCAAGATTTTAATGACAGGTGCAGGATTCACCTGCAGATGTATTACTTACAGCTATAGAGAGTAGAGATAACCATGCCCAAACGGATGAATAAGGTAAAAGAGAAATAATTAGATGGAGTGAGACAGTTGTGCTCAAAGGAGTGAATGAAGAAGGTGATAGAGTGAAAGATTGGCGATTGAAAGGAAGATATTAGGTGGTGGAGAAAGAGATACGGACGGTGTTGGAAAGAGGGGGAGAAGGAAATGCTTCTAGAACAAGACCAGCTGGCCAGTTTAGGAAGGTTCTGTCGGACCAAGTCAATTCAAAGCAGGCACGTAAGGAGGAAGGAAACTACTTCACTGAAGGCCAGGGAGATTATAACGGGGGTGTCAAGGGTGGGAGTGAAGCCCTGAGCACCGACAGAAAAAGTGAAGATGTTTGAGAAGAATGCTAGGGTGACACTGCTCTGTCTACCTCACACAACTTTGAACAAGAGTGGCCAAACTGACAAGTAAGTGGAATGGTCTGTAATACCGAGTAAGGAAATACCTCATTGCACTGAGTGGCCAGACATTGACATTTAGGTGATGGGTGGCTAGTCGTGTGTTTGGAGTCCCCAGAAGCCCAGGTGATTGAGGATACTAAAAGAGAGATTTGATTGAATCAATCTGTGTCCCCTGAAAAGGGGCGGGACAGTGTAATTTCTTGTAATTCCAGAAAGGATTATCATGAGTTAATTTGTATGATTTCCTTAGGTACTTTGAACTGCTTTAGAGACTATTTTGATCTTGTACATACAATACGATTACAAAAGGAGTGTTTTGGGTCTTGGTCTCATTTCTGGTCGCAGTTACCTTTATGGAAGTTGCATTTAAAATCTTAAGGCAACATCTAGGATTGTGCAGCTGAATTTTACAAATAATGACTAGAGTGGCAGGTGACGCTAAAAGTGTCCTAAAATGGCTTTACCTCACATGCGGCTATACTGACATAAGAAATCAGTACTCTCCCCCCTCTCCCTCTCCCTCTCTTTCTCTCTCCTCCTATCCATGCCTCGCTGCCCGTTTTGATTTCTAGATGCACCCTTTCGCACTGTATCTTGAGCCCATCTTTGGAATTTTATGTCAGCAGCCCATTGCAAAATAAACTTAGCTAAATTAGTGTTTTGTCTACTTTTTGTCATTTTATTGATGCTAAGCTAATGTATTGTTTACATCATCAACATCACCTCCTGTGTTGTGATCGGGTAAAGTTCATGTGATATCCCATTGCTCCAATTTAAAGACATGCAAAATAGAGGCAGGGGCAGTGCAACGAGCTGTCATTGAGGCCGAGCCTATGTGAGCCCACCACAGCGGTTCGACCTAAGTCATGAATGCATGCTTCAGTTTAAAAACATATCATCTATTCCATATCCTGGTGAAATCACAGAGCTCTATCCCATGCCCAACTGTGCCAAAGGTGGCACTTCCATTGGCATGAGTCATTCCCCGCGGCAGTGAATATAAGACATTTAAGTACTGTAGTGGTTCATTTTCCTAAACCAGCTAAAAAGAAAATAGAAAGGCAGATTAAAAGCGATTCCCATCTGGATATGTTTCACATAAATACCCTATTATAGTATTGGGTAAGTGATGCAGACAGGGCTGCTGTTTGCTCAGTGATGACATAAGCGATTGTCTGGGCATTGTGGCAGCGTCAGTGTAAAGCAGGCGGCACACAGCCCCTGTATGAACAAGATGATAATGATATCAGCATGCTGCACGTGCAGATGATAATGATATCAGCATGCTGCACGTGCAGATGAAAACCTTGCGCCTGCGTTCACTAACACAACATTAAAAAGGCATAACACGGTTGGTTAATATTAGGTTTCATCAAAGGAGAAACTGTGCCCGTACCTTTATTTTTCTGGTCCCTCAAAGGTGATGCATGCTTTTTTCAATTAGATAACAGTAATGTAAACCCTTGACCAAAGCCCAGTCCTTTAAACAGATCCCGCTGCGAGACAGATGATGACTTCACCGATTGTTTTAGATACAGAAAAGCCTATTGTGTCCAGTGGAGCAAAACATAGCACAGTTACATTTAAAACCACCCTATAAATATAGGGGAAATGAAAAACAAATGATTCCAATGGTAATTGTTCTTGGACACGTTTCTTGAGAAATCAAAAGCAGGGATATCCGAATACTCATGCAGTGGGAACGCCTCAACAACCAGATGTAGAGTCCACTAACAGGGCAGCCATTTTAGACCTGGTTCTCATGTCCTCTACACTGGAACACACTAAAATAAAAACAATGTATCTACTCGAACGTGGCAATTCAATATGCCACCAAACACACATCCAACAACAGAATGCTACATCTCCACAATCAACTCAAATATCACAGTCTTGACACCATAGGCACAGCAGGGTCCTCTCTGGACACAAATATCTCAATGCTCTTGTGGTGAATCAACTTCCGGGGCACCAGTGGTCCAGGGGTGAATATCGTTTTCTACACCATCCATCAGCCCCACACCGCTGGAATAAATACAAGCACATTATAAACCTCCTTGTCCAGTTTCGGTAACGTGAATGGAATGGCAGGCTTGTCTCCGAAAGGTCGTGGATCGTTGTTTAGTTGCAACACAGCGAAGATCCAATTATTACCCAATGATAAAAGGCACTGTCCAGTTAAGTTTTATAAAAATATCTACTTTATTATTATCGTAACAGGCAGTTCTAGTACACTATGAAATACAACCCATCCTGTAAAGAAATGCAGAAGACAGACAGTTTCAAGGATGTTGGTTGTTTTACCAGAGTAGAAACAATCGTGGCGGAAATGACTGTAGTCTATTTCACCTCAAATCAGTTTTCACTTTGGTAAAACAACTCAAATCCATGTCCCGTAAACAGCCTTAGACAAAACACCCTCCCCTACTTACCTTTTCGCTAGCTGCCCCTGCCTCTCCTATACTCCTGAGGCATCCGCTCCGTCCCATTAATGCGGGTCGGAGCTGACGCCGCAGGGTGCCTTTTTCTATTTTGTTGTCTTTTTTTGGGTCCCCCGCTTCCAATGTCAAGGAGCAGGGACACATCTGCCACCCCTAAAACCCATAAAACCGAACACGGGGAGCGGAGGACCCCCGAAAACCCTGCTCCTCATGTTCAGAATTTTGGGCATCGATTTTTCAGTACTGGTCGAATTCGGGCCAATGGTCCATAGAACCATTTAAAAAAACAACTTTTTGGGTATTTCCCAATTTCAAAGAAGGAAAGCGGAAGCACTCTGGATATCGACAGGAGGGTAATCGCTATAATAAATAAAGGCAATAGTTAAAGCATACTTGGTTTGAGCACAAAGGGAGCAATGTGTCATAAAATGTCCCTTGTGCTTGTCGGAGTTCTTGGTGATTTACAGGGTCAAGTCGGTTTCAGGGCGTTTTGCAGCTTCTGCGACATAGTTCAAGATGGGAGGCAGCTGTGGGTATCAGGTGAGAACCAGTTCAGCGAGGCTGGACGGGTGGCTGCAGGCTGGCCTACACGGTAGCTCAGGGTCAGAAATCATTGTCTCAGTGCTGGTTGGTGATTCTGAAGCACTGGTCGAGATGTCTCAGACTGCTTTAGCGACTGCAGCGTAACAACAGTCAGCAGTGCAGTCGGTTGTAGCTCGAGGGGCTCGACTGGCTCAAACACCTCCTTTAGGGTGGACGTCGGTAGATACTCGTCCAGGCACTTCTAGCTTCTTCACTAAACTTGTGTCGTACTTTAAGGCGAAAGGTGCAAAACTGAGGAGAGTGTTGCAGACAGCTGCCTTGTCCTTGGTTTGCTTCAGAGACTCTCTGGCACTTACCACCTAGGAACCTTGCTGCAGAGCCTAGCAGGGCATGCTGTGTGCTGGCTGGGTATCATTTCTGGAGCTGCTGAAGAGTCCTCTGGATTCAGCATCACCCTCTGTTCCCTGGGAGATGTTTAGGGGAGGGATCCTGCTTCCCTCTTGGAGATCCTGCCCTTCTTTCACGAGTGGAAGATATAAGACAGACTGTACCTTGAGCCAGGTTCCAATGATGAGTTCTTCTTGTTATTCCTTGCAAAGTCTTCAGATGATCTGCCAAAAGAGGGGCTTGGCCATCTTTTTAAGCCAAATGACCACATGGGTTGGTGTATGCTAAGCCTACCTTAATGAACCACCTTGAGTGCCCACCTACAATCTCCTGTATGCGTGAAGTCATAACCAGAGTGCCTTGCTACAGAAATGATAAAGGGGTGAAAACATGTAATACTATGTCCCACCCAGCTTCCTGGCTGCTGTGGATCAAATGGTCCCTCTGGTTAATGGACCTCTCCCCTGAGATTCCTGATTAAAGTGGAAGGTCTCCCTTGAAGATACGGCAAGACCAGACTTTCTGGCTCCATCAAACCACATACTCGTACTACAGTTGCATATGAAAGGTTGTTGGAGTTTCCTGTCTCTTTTGTTAACCTCTGCAGCCAGGCCCCCTGTGGGCCTGTTTGGATGGCTCGCTGAATAGTATGTGATTGCTGCCACCTTCTGCAGGGCTCCACAAAAGGACAGTGTGGATCCATGGGGCCTTTGTAAGTTAATCAGGCTGGCCATGGTAGGTGGAAGGTTTGGCCCTACCCCTTCTGGAGATGCATTGAGTACTCCACCTGTCAGATCCAAACTAAATATGACAGGGTGGGGCTATGCCTGTATGCTGTGCCCAGAGTTCACAGGCCTATTTTTATGTCATACAGTGAGCAAAGGAAATGTGTACGGATTAGCCCTACACATTTTCTGGAGGTTGATCTATCATCATTCAATTTCATTTAAAATTTCAAAAAAGCCCAACCCAGTGCATACCCACCTTGCAGATGGGCAAATTCCTCACAACTCTTGACACTGAACAGTTACAAACAGACCTGCAAACATAGCTAAGATTATTTCTGTTCTACCTTTTCACTCTCTGCCCACTAATCTAACCCCCCTCCGCTCTTGCAGGTCTTTCAGAGGCTTGGAGACGATGCAAATGACAGCAGTTATAAATCCAATAACATAGCATTGATGTGTAAGGAACATACTGTAGGCAATGGGTCAGATTTGGTCTTTCTATCACAGGATGGTAGAGTTTAGTTAGAAAGGTAGCAGCATTAGTCCAGACTGGGAAAGAGGCTCTGAATTATTCCCCAACCAACTTTGCAAGGATGGTGATTTTCTTGGGAAGGAATAATTGAAAGAGAGTTTTATGGAAATGACTGTCAAGGAGTTCCCCCCTTCTCACCTGGGTCCGTTCTTTGCTGGAGTCCTTGGTTGCTGCCTTCTTGTGGACGGACCTGGTGTTGAACAAGGCTGCCAGAATCTCTTCCGACTCCAGAGTGCGTTCAGTTTCCGGGACGCGGGTCCAGGAATCCAGGAAACTAGGAAAGGTGCAACTAGCACACAAGTCCAGGAAATAGGAGGAAAGGAAGGGGCCAGGAACGGGTAGATAGACAGGTACAAGGAAACAATACCGCGAGCTACGGGACACACGTCAGATCGCTACTTTGCAATAGCATTGAGACGTGCGGAGCCGCGGAAGGCGTGGTCTATTAATAGAATACGTTACGTCCAGCGCATGGAGCGAGAAAGGGGTTTCACGCTGGATGACCATGTTGCGAGTATTATGGAGTGCAAGCCCCGTTGTGACAAGGACCAGGAAGTCCAAAAGGGACGTGTTCTGTAGTTCATGACAATGACAAATGCAGGCAGACTCATTGTATAATGACAGAAATGGCAATGGTAACTTAGCAAGCATTTTTTAAATGTTTTTTTTTATTGTGTTTATAGTACACAGGGTAACTTACACAAAGTAGATAAAACACATTCACCAAGTTTAAGTATAAATCACACCTAGAGATTCTACATAAAAAACAGTAATTTGATTGATGTTATACTCTAAAACAATCATAAAACCACTCTTCACATAAGACAAAGAAACAAGTATAATACAGCACTAATCAATGTGCAATAATGGAAATAAATAAACTTCTTGACAAAGAACTAAGAAAGAGATGCTAACTTTGCGTCCCCTTGATCTACTACATGCTGAGGATTTTCAAATGTTTTTAAAAGGAATTGCGCCAACTGCAATGTGAGAGATATTTTGGAGTCTGTCAATAGTCTGTTCCATAAACTCTCAGACAACACCTCTGAAATAGAATTCGATCCTTAGTTTGGTCCAACCCGTGCATTCAATGACAACATGATATAGGCATTCCAAACTCTCAGTCTTGCATCATCTGCAATTTCTGAGTTCTTTTGGAATTCCTAATTTTGGCCCTATGACTTACAATGTCGGCAGACAATTTAGTTGACATTTTAGGAAACAAATTCTTAAGGCTTTTAACAGAAATTGCTGAAGATACAATCTGCTGCCCTTGGTGGGCACACAATGAATGCTGTTCTTGGCATACAACTTAAGCCTCTGCAGATCTTCTTGGTCTGCAATCTTATCCCATCATTTGTGTTTATTGTTTCTGACCACATGAGAGTCAGTGACAAGTATGTTAACCAACCTCATAAAATCTGTGCAGAGTTTTTTCAAATTTACAAAGAAAAGGGTTAGAAGCATTCTCAAATGTGTTCCTCAAATAGGAAGCCAAACAGGGTGTTTGTGCCCCAAGAATCTTCTTGTATAAAATATGCTTTTTTTCAGATACTGCGTCCACCATGAAAGCAAACCCAGAAGAACAGCACTGATTGATACTGATCTGGCCAATCCTACCACCTCTTTAAGGATACCACCTTCCAGTGAATGCTTGAAAAAGAGATAAGTTCAGTGATAGAAATCAAGAATGGGCACCAAAGAAAATCCAAAGAGCTTGTGATTTATCCTTTTCATCAAGGGTAAACATGATCTTAATTTCTCGTCTAGTTTCTTCTTTGATTTTACAAGAGTACCTTTTTTTGAACAAAACAAAAGGATGCAGCTTCCAACAATCTTGAATTATTAATTGACCAATTCAACTGTTTCCGATTTCTCAAGGCGCTAACAGACATTACGCAAGATTTAGCCGGATTTATAGATAGCTGTTTGAGTTGAAGATGGGCTGTAACTCCATTCAGAGCAATTTGAAAACCTGCAGGAGTAAAATCCATGATGATTAAATCATCTGCATACCCGATGCAATATATTTTTAAACTCCCACATTTCTATGGATAGCCTCCCCAAAGTGTGCACTCGCTCCAGCGGTCAGCTAAATAAACATTGTTAAACAGTGTTGGTGCGAACACACACCCTTGATGTACCGCCGAATATGTAATATTCGCAGCAGTCCAGGATCTATCCCCCCATTTTACAATTGCCATCTCAAGAACATACTTCTTGCCAACATGAGGACATGGGTGACAACCCATATCAGTGCACTGAATTTGATAATGTCATCCATTTGCATGATACAGTTATCAGCCACCAGCAAATTAATAAAGGTGAGAAACCTTATGAGTGCACTGAGTGTGGGAAAGGGTTTGCTACAAAGCAAGAGCTTACTATCCACCACCAGAGAACACATACAGGTGTGAAACCTTAAGTGTGCACTGAATGTGGGAAAGGGTTTGCTAGAAAGGCAGTTCTTACTATCCACCAGAGAACACATACAGGTGTGAAACCTTATGAGTGCACTGAGTGCGGGAAAGGGTTTTCTACAAAGCAAGAGCTTACTATCCACCACCAGAGAACACATACAGGTGGGAAACCTTATGTGTGCACTGAATGTGGGAAAGGGTTTGCTAGAAAGGGAGTTCTTACTATCCATCAGAGAACACATACAGGTAAGAAACCTTATGAGTGCACTGAATGTGGGAAAGGGTTTGTTCAGAAGGAACCTCTTATTATCCACCAGCGCACACATACAGGTGAGAAACCTATGAGTGCACTCAGTGTGGGAAAGGGTTTTTTACAAAGCAAGAGCTCACTATCCACCATAGGACACATACAGGTTTAGAAACCTTATGAGTGCACTGAGTGTGGGAAAGGGTTTTCTAGAAAGCACAAGCTTACTAGCCACCGGAGCACAAATACAGGTGGGAAACCTAATGAGTGCACTGAATGTGGGAAAGGGTTTGTTCAGAAGGGACCTCTTATTATCCACTAGAGCACACATACAGGTGGGAAACCTTATGAGTGCACTGAGTTTGGGAAAGGGTTTATTCAGAAGGGACATCTTATACGCCACCAGAGAAAACATACAGGTGAGAAACCTTATGAGTGAACTGAGTGTGGGAAAGGGTTTTCTACAAAGCAAGCGCTTACTAGCCACCAGAGAACACATACAGGTGGGAAATCTTATGAGTGCACTGAGTGCGGTAAAGGGTTTTAAACAAAGCAAGAGATTGCTAGCCACCTGAGCACACATACATGCTTTCCGTAAAGCTATGAAAACCATCCTGTTCACATAAGGTTTCTTGCAGCACCATGAATACTAATCAAATGTCCCACTGCATAAGCTGCATTGTAATGATTAAATGCATAAGATGAAATGACAACTATGCTTGTAGCAATCATAATGTGCCAACGACTGCTACCATTCCTGTACCCCTGTAACTAAGCTCCTGCAAGTAACAGCGCCTCAATGCCCCTGGGTGGTTTGCGCGCTATATAAATATAAAGTAAAAAAAAAAAGCTATTTCCATAAGCAGGATAGATTTATGTTGTTGAATGTGGAGGAAAGATCTAAAAATGCCATAAACAACTGTCTCCCTGTACAGTCCCCTGCTAAGGACATACAGGAGGTGAGTGCAAAACCACTCTCTATCGTTCCCTCTGCCCTTTTGTACCCTGTCTCAAGGGGGCTGAGGCAGTTAATACTTTCTGCCCAAGTAATTAAGTCCTTCAATACTATGGTAGTTAGAATTTTGGAGGAAACATCAATCAGGGACATGGTCAGATAACTAGAGGGTTAGTTTCTTGTGCCTTTTTTAAAGGTGGGAACTATGGTAGAGTGATTCCAGGAGGTAGCAGCCACACCAGTACTAATAACTTGAGTAAACAGACTTAATATAATGGCTGCCCAATGGTCTGAATTATTTTTCAGCAATCCATTGGTTATGCCGTCTGGTCCACATGACCTAGGGTTTTTTTAACTTGCTTATCAGGTCCTTTATTTCCTCTGTCTCAGATTTATGGGACCACTTAGCCTAAGTGTCTTGAGACACAATTCTCTCAATAACTTGTTTTTGTTGACCACTAAATTTGGCCATGAATTAACTAACCCAATCTGCCTCAGTGACGCATGAGGATTGACATTTGACTTGAATTTTCTCTTTGTTATTTAATTTCCACCATATCTTTCTCACATCCTTCTTAGTGATGTTTGCGAGAAGATCTTGGTTCACCTTGATATAACTTTGCACTCTGTACTGTCTTATCCAGTTTTGACATTTCTGGTTAAGGCACATGTTTCAGTTTGTAAAACTTCCCAATCGCCAAATTTCAACATATTCACCTTTTTTTATTTCTCTTTGTAACTGACGCTGCTTGTGATTAATTACCTGGTCATACTCCCACTCTCCATTCTCAACAGAAATATGTTGTGTCCAACACTCTTGCATGAGTGGAGTTGATCTCCATCTCGCCAACAGCTTTGTCAATTCCGCTGGCAAGGAAGAGAGTAACCTCTCTTCCTGAGTTAGGTTATTCCACCACTTCAACAACTGGCAATTCACTTTCTCACTGTTTTTTGCAAATTTCAGTAATTATGTTTCCTGAGGAGTTGGTAACTAAGTGTATACATCTGGACTGCTGGGACACATAACCTCCAAATGAGTTGTCAATGGAAAGTTCCAACTTGACATGGTCGCTGACATTTGTCTTGATGACCCAAAGCCATTTTATCTTGGTTGGATCAATGTTGGTCAAATAAAGGTAATCAATGGCTGAGTTGGAGGCAATTCCAAACCATGTGGGTTCGACCTCAGGTCCTCTCTTAAATAGAGATGTTATCTGAAGAAAACCCCACCTGGTGAGGAAAGATGCCCACATCAGCCCGTCTCGCTGCCTGGATCTTTGGATGTTAGAATTTTCCATCTCAAATGTTTTATCATCATTATCCCGGTCGTCAAGGATCATGTCGATCTCTGGGCAGAAGGAATTGAAATCTCTGCTTATAATGATTGTATTAGGTTCTGTCTCACCTGACCAAGAGACCAATAAATCCTCTATGTCATTGATTGCTTCTTCAACATTACTACGTACAGGATTGTAGCAAATGTTGAAGACTAAAATCCTTGTCTTAAGGTCTTAACAATTTCAGATGCTAAAACTGCTTCTGTATTTGTATTAACTGTTTTAACTACACAGAGTGGTTTAATTTATATGTTATGTTATGTTACTTTGCATTTACACAGCGCCTTATGTACCATTGGTATGGTCTGGTGGTAAGAATGCGGACAGACGGCCTGCCCATCTCTCCCTTTTGGCATTCTTTGTAGTAATTGTAAAACCATCAAAGACTGGGGTCACTCTTAACCACGACTCCTGGATCAATGTTATGTTATACCCAGTAAGTATATCATACTTTTCCAAGTCCAGGAAACCGGTGTGTCTTCATGTATTCCAACACAGAACCCTATTATACATTTCCAAAACCTGCCCTGTGACCTATAGCCATTGGGAGTGTTGATGACAGTCATCCCCAACTTCTAGTACATCTCCAAAACACACCTGTCTCTGCCCATCATTATTAACTGAATACTTCATGTTTGAATAACACTGGTTGATTTTTCGAAAATGTACTTGTATTAACTACCTCCCTCTCGTCCTGTTTAACGTAATAACTTTCAAAGCCTCAATTAGAATGACCTCATGATTTTCTACAACAAGATTTTCTATTACTTTAGAGTGAAAATGAACTGCACATTTACCAATGTTGTTATAATCAAATAAATGTACAAAGTGAATATCTGAATAGAAAATGAACGTTAAATCTGAAATGGTCACAAATAGAGACAATATTCTTGGTCTGTTGAGGGGGACATATTTCTCCCCCCAAAACACTGTTTCTAACATGATAGGAATAGATTAATCACTTCTATGGTTGATTGTATCTGAAATAGACTTTTCCTTAATCTTCTCTGCAGTGAGCAGAAGTCTCACGATTGTATGAGTCGTAGGATCATTGTTAGTCTCTCTTTTATTTGTTGTCTGAACACTGACAATATTTTCAGTCACTACCATTCGGGTTACAATCAGTTAGGTATTTTCTGAGTCTACACCACTTATTATTCCCTCTTCTAAATTTGAGGAGTCTACTGGATCAGTATCCTCTTTATTTCCATCAGTCACTGGTCGAAAAAATCTTCTTATGCCTCCTCTTTTTTTCTTTTTTTCTGTTTCTTGGGTATTGGTGTTGTATCACCTGGACTAAGGGGAAGTTATGCTACCTCTTCCATAAACTCTGGCGGGGTCAGTACTTTATTGGTAGTTTTTTGACTCATCGTTCTGCTCGGAGCTGCCCTTGTTAGTGAATCAATGATTGTAATGGCATTCTGGTCTGGAGATTGTTACTCGGTATCAGGCACACCTGCATGTGTGCAATAAGGTGCCACATGTAGCATTTGCCTTAAGAATTTCTTTGATCCCATGTTCTTTGAATTAGCTTGTCCGTTCATAACTTTTGATTTGCACTTGATACCGCCTTGCATGCCTTTAACAGAAAAATAAGTTCTTTCACTGGAGGTCGCCAGGATACAGTGTCAATCTTAACACTAGTTATGGCTGGTTCATCTGGTTTAGAACGCAAGTTCAAATTCTCATACTCTTTATCGAGAAGACACGCTTTTGGTTCTTTCAGAATTGTTGAGTTTTCCTTTACCTCAAAGATGACTGTGTTTTAGAGGCATATAAATGATTGCAGGACAATGTTTAGAGGGACCAGTGGACGATATGAATTGGGAGTAGAATCTTGCAAACGTTATGAATCTCCCTGAAATGGGAGCGACGAGTAATCTCCCATGCTAGATACCTCATGCTGAGTGTCTTCAACATGACAACAATTGCTTGTTACTTCACTCTCATTGGGTGTTGTAAACAATTTTGGAGGGACACTTAGTCTCAGTGAAAGGGCATCTATAGCATGCATTTCATCCTCAAAGCTTATGCAAGGATCCATTAGCAGTAAACTTGCTCTTCCTTCTGTTTCCAACAGAACTGGGCCTGATATGTCAATATCTTACTGAAATTGATACCTGAGCCCACCATTGCTGAGTCTGAAATTGAATGGTTATTTTGAACTACGTGACTATAAAAACGAGTTGGTCGTTGACTAATTGGGCACCTTGTCCATTGTAATATAATAGTGCTAAGACAAGGTGGGTGAGGCGGGTAGCGAGGGTTGGTAGAAAAAAAAAAGAAAAAAAGCCCAACAAAGCCCAACAGTGCCTTCCATTCACACCAGCCCTTTGCTAGCCTTACTGACTACAATTCTTTGTGAGATACATTGATGACCTCTTTGGTATATGGAGAGGTACAAGCGAAGAATTAAATAATTTCTTTGACTGGATGAATACATTATCACCAAGGATTAAATTCACACACAAATCAAGTAAGAAACAACTAGAATTCCTTGATGTTCTTGTGTATTACAAAGAGAATCGCCTAGAAACCACAGTTTACACAAAAAGTACCGACAGGAACAGTATACTACTGGCATCAAGCTTTCACCCTAAGAACACCATTGAGAGCATTCCATTGAGCCAACTTCTCAGATATAGGCGAATTATTTCGGAAGAGGAAGAATTTGGAAGGAAATCGGTGGATCTTACCAAGAAATTTCTGGCAAGAGGATATGATTCTCAAAAATTACAATCAAAGGCAGATGCTGTCAAGAGAATGACAAGAGAAACAGCATTAAGACCAAGCACTAAGAAATCAGGTACAGAATTAGTATATGTTACCACCTATTCACAACAGAGTAGTCAAGTGAAAAAAATACTTAAGAGGAATTGGGGAATGTTATCTCTTGACCCGAACCTTGCAAGACTCTTCCCAACGACACCACTCTTTGCTTACAGCAAGAGTAGAAGCATTTGTGATTTCTTAATCAAATCAGACTTCAGTCACAAGAAAGATACATCAAAGATCTATAAAGGCACGTTGCCATGCAACAATTGCAGTTGTTGTCATAATGTGATCCAAGGCAACCAAGTAAATCACCAACACAAAGGATTTACAATACCATTAAAACACACATCCACATGTGATACCATGAATGTAATTTACGGCTTGAAATGTCCATGTGGCTTTTTCTATGTTGGACTAACGAGTAGGAAGGCCAAAATCAGATGGGGAGAACATAAGTCAAATATCAGACAGCTTTCACCAAAATCCCCAGTTGCTATGCACTTTAAAGAATACAAACATACAGTTGCACAAGTAAAGTTCATAATCTTGGAACATGTGTGTCTACCCAGAAGGGGGGGTGATCAAGTGAAGTTATTACAACAGAGAGAAGTGTATTGGATTGATAAGCTCGACACAATGTGCCCCCGGGGGATGAACTTAGATTGGGATTTGTCCTGTTACCTGTAATGCATTAAGTTGTGTTGTATTGCCTAACCATCAAACGATTTGCTCCCTATTTAAAAAGGACTAATGGTAAAGAAAATGTACATGTAGATCAAATGTACTGTCAACTGGTAGAAATTGATTGCCTTTGTTGATTGAGCTATCCCAAAAAACCGATATGGTGCTACTGAAGCAGTATTTAGTTATATCAATGTAGGTGACTTTCTAACAAGAAGAATTAATGCTGTGTAGCTTTAAGTAATAGACAGGCCCTTTATGAAATTGCAAATCAACAAAAAGCGTACTTTGTGTTGGTTACATTTGACACGCTAAGACTAGATCAGAAATAAAGGACTTTGTATAATACACATAACCACTAGGCTTCTACTAAAACAGAGCGAATTGTTAGAAATATTTACTGAGGGTTGAGTCACGTTGCATATTTTGAAGATACATCACGTGACTACGACACACTCACTACGTGTTTACAATGTAGGAAACGCCATCTTGCGTGAGTACTAAGATGCTCATCCAAGATGGAGGGCGACCAAATAGAAATGGTAGCGTATCGCGCTATACAGGCCAGCGCAGATTAGAGAGAGTGAACAACAAGAATTACGTTCGTTCGCAGCTCCCACCACTTGGTTACAATAGTGAGGTGACTTTCGCACAGCGGTTCCATATAACAGGCTATCCGCCCACGGAAGAAGTAGGAGAACGCTACCGCGATTCCCGCGCATCAGCCGGTTGCATTTTATGCTCCGCGCAGCATGCGTTGTGCCCGCGTAAGGTATGTTTACCAAAAAAAAATTCTAAAGTAATTCACACAGCTGTAGTCTAGCGGGACCATAATTTTGGTCTTTATTACTTATAATAGGAGCTGCCTTACAACGAAGGAGCCCATTAAAACAGTATTTCGGACGACACAAACTACAGTGCAACAGTGAGAGCTACTTGACCAACTCAAAAGGAGATCATTATCACGTCTTTGCAAGGGACTACATTCCCACAGGTATGCCTACTTACACTTCTCAAGTCACTAGAGACATATAGACTGCTAATTTTAAGCACACTAATGGTGATTCGGGTATCTCATTACAGACAGCGCAGCCCAAGGGAATTTGCAGATACCATTTTTTTGGGAGCAGATAAAAAGAACGCTTAAAGTGAGTATATTTGTAACAGTAGAACGAGTCACTCAAATCTAAGTTACTTGGAGTTTGGAGTGGGACCCAGCGCATATTGTTGCACCTGTTCCCACACAAACTCCAATGATGATTGTACTAAGGAATACTATCAAAAGTAGTAATATAGTGATGTCTTCTCACAGGGTCCTTTTGAGAAGAAGGAGACTACCCACAAGACATTCACATTGGCAGATTTTGCCTAAAAGCTTGCTCCCAGTAAAGGCTGACGTACAGAGCAGCATTTCTTTGATTTGTTCATGACTGTTAATGAATATGTAAAATATTTTTTTGCCAAAAAATACTTTTGTGTTAAAGTTTGTGATACAATATACCCCATTGAATGACTCAACTTTGGATATTCCTTTACCTGAAGAAGGGCTAGATTGGCCCGAAAGGCGTAGTAGATAGACCGATAGGTATAGAACAACACTACCTGTTTGTTGTCCTGGAGATCCATACACATATACACATACAAAAAGAGTTGTGAAATGATGTAACCTGTTCATTTGTGAATATACATTTTTATGTTCTGAATTTTTTTCAAGAAGAATGTATGAAATGTTTATGTAAGCATTCCCAGAGTTGTGGAATCCTAAATATATGTTATTTTTTTGTTGAAATTAAAAGTGTCTTGAAACGGATTGATACTTACCCTGAAATGACACGAAGGCTTGATTATCCATTAAGCATTGAATGACTGAGGAGTATTTTTTCTTGAACATTGCTTATTGCATATTTGACTAACTAAAATATTGAACTGGTTAGTTTTTGTGTGTGCCCCTAGTTATACCCTGTTATTTCAAGGCATCTCTTTTTGCACATTTTCTATGGCCTGGTAGCACAGACCCACTAGGGAGCACCTGGAATTTGTTAAAATCATCGGTACATTTGTTAAAATGTGCTTTTTATTTTTAGTTTACAAGGAGTGCACCTCTACCTTTAGCTTTATCTCTCTTTGTTGCTACACCAAATTTAGAGGTTGCACCATAATTTACATTGACTCTTAAACAGATATGTCCTTTTCCAAAATCGAATCTCTCACTACTAACTGAGCAGAAACATTAGCATTCTCCCAGGAGGATGCAAAACGTATATTGGATTTAATCAAAACTACGGAGAAAGAAGTCTCAGCATCAACTAAACCTGAAGAGCTAGTTTTTCAATTAGAGAGACTCATTAGAAGGGAAATTAATCAACGATTACATGCTACCACCTTAGCTCAATATCATAAAGCCCAATGCATCCCAAGGGGGCTACGGATTGATCTAGAGCCTACACTCTGTAAAGAAAATCCGGAATTTCTGAAAAAGTGGAAGTTGATATTAAATAAATGCTCCCTTGACCTTATTATACTAACAATAGAGGAGCGATCTAAATCCTTAACTACATTGGAAGCAGATATAGAGAATACCAAGAAGGCACTTTCAGCATTCATTACTAAAGAAGAGTTTGTACAACTACTTGAAGAGGTTAATACAAAGTTGGAGGACTACAAGAGTGAGATTGAATCTAAAAAAATAAGAAAGTTTAGACGTGACACTCTTGATTACAAATTAGATATCATTTACACCTGGAAAAAATATTACCATTTGAAAGATCAAACAAAGAACTCCAGACAACCTTAAAACAGAGGAAGAAAAGCTCCTTCATCTCCCCCAACAACATCAGACGCATCAAGTACAGAGGCAGAGAATACAGAAGGACCTGCTAAAAATCAACCAGAAAGGAGTGAAGAACTTAAGAGCTCGGAACAAAGACTCAGCACTTCTAGACAGATACCTTCAAGTGAATCTATTAGTTATTCTTTTTTAGACCGGGTCCGTGCAGACGAGGGAAAAAGAAAAAACCCACCAAGGAAAGTAAGTCAACCGATAAAGAAGACTTAGCAGTCAACATTTCAAAGTACAACTTGAGTAAATTTGAAAAAGCTACTTTGCAAAAAGGAATATCCTTTGTACCTCACTACAATAGTTCTCTATTAAAGGAAAACATTTCATTTTTCAAATTAACAAGGAAGATGAAGATGAAATTCTTCTTTGATTCAATAGACCTAACGGACGTCAGATCTGAATCAGAATATCTTGAAATGAAACCAAAAAGCGTATTCATGCCGCCCATTCAGAACAACATAATGGACGCCTTTCAGAAATCTGTACTCAACGATATGAAGAAACTGAAATTCCAGAATCGATCTCGAGGGAACTTGACTAATAGAGAAAAACAAGTCTTGAATAGATTATGGAATAACCCAGAAATAATCATCAAACCTGCAGATAAGGGGGGAGCTCTCGTGATCTGGGATACATAAAAGTACAAATCTGAAATAGAAAGACAGCTATCTGATCAGGATACCTATTTGGAAATCTACAATGATCCTACTGTACAAGTCAGAGAACTTATCAAAGCCACATTGGATCAGGCAGAGACGGATGAACTTATCACTCATAAGACAAAAGCTTTCCTTACCAATACACACCCCATCATGCCAGTAATGTACATTCTTCCAAAAATTCATAAGGACTTACATAATCCCCCTGGAAGACCAATCATAGCTGCCTCCAATAGTTTACTTGAACCTCTACCACAGTATGTGGATAAGATCTTACAAACATTGGTGCCGACGATCACCACTTTTATTAAAGACACAAACAACTTCCTGAGGAAACTCAGTGCCTCCGCTTTCATTGAAGAAACTGATATCTTGTTTACTATGGATGTGGCAAGTTTATATACTAACATCACACATCAGAGTGGTCTAGAAGCAGTGGAATGGATGCTTTTGAATACCAAACAAAAAGTACAATCAGACAAAGTTTTTGTTTTGAAACTTCTGAAGATTATCCTGAACAACAATTTCTTTAAATTTGAAGATCGCTACTTCCTACAAACATCTGGGACGTCAATGGGGGCCGCCATGGCCCCAAGTTACGCAAACATTTATATGGCACACATAGAAGAAACCCAAATCCTTAACAGTACCCTATGGAACGGCAAACTACAATTCTGTGTGAGATACATTAATGACGTCTTTGGTATATGGAGAAGTACAAGCAAAGAATTAAATCATTTCTTTGACTGGATGAATACGTTATCACCAAGGATTAAATTCACACACAAATCAAGTAAGAAACAACTAGAATTCCTTGATGTTCTTGTGTATTACAAAGAGAATCGCCTAGAAACCAAAGTATACACACAAAGTACCGACAGGAACAGTATACTACTGGCATCAAGCTTTCACCCTAAGAACACCATTGAGAGCATTCCATTGAGCCAACTTCTCAGATATAGGCGAATTATTTCAGAAGAGGAAGAATTTGAAAGGAAATCGGTGGATCTTACCAAGAAATTTCTGGCAAGAGGATATGATTCTCAAAAATTACAATCAAAGGCAGATGCTGTCAAGAGAATGACGAGAGAAACAGCATTAAAACCAAGCACTAAGAAATCAGGTACAGAATTAGTATAAGTTACCACCTATTCACAACAGAGTAGTCAAGTGAAAAAAATACCTAAGAGGAATTGGGGAATGTTATCTCTTGACCCGAACCTTGCAAGACTCTTCCCAACCACATCACTCTTTGCTTACAGCAAGAGTAGAAGCATTCGTGATTTCTTAATCAAATCAGACTTCAGTCACAAGAAAGATACATCAAAGATCCAAAAAGGCACGTTGCCATGCAACAATTGCAGTTGTTGTCATAATGTGATCCAAGGCAACCAAGTAAATCACCCACACAAAGGATTTACAATACCATTAAAAACACACATCTACATTTGATACCATGAATGTAATTTACGGCTTGAAATGTCCATGTGGCTTTTTCTATGTTGGACTTACGAGTAGGAAGGCCAGAATCAGATGGGGAGAACATAAGTCAAATATCAGACAGCTTTCACCAAAATCCCCAGTTGTTATGCACTTTAAAGAATACAAACATACAGTTGCACAAGTAAAGTTCATAATCTTGGAACATGTGTGTCTACCCAGAAGGGGGGGTGATCAAATGAAGTTATTACAACAGAGAGAAGTGTATTGGATTGATAAGCTCGACACAATGTGCCCCCGGGGGATGAACTTAGATTGGGATTTGTCCTGTTACCTGTAATGCATTAAGTTGTGTTCTATTGCCTAACCATCAAACGATTTGCTCCCTATTTAAAAAGGACTAATGGTAAAGAAAATGTACATGTAGATCAAATGTACTGTCAACTGGTAGAAATTGATTGCCTTTGTTGATTAAGCTATCCCCAAAAAACTGATATGGTGCTACTGAAGCAGTATTTAGTTATATCAATGTAGTTGACTTTCTAACAAGAAGAGTTAATGCTGTGTAGCTTTAAGTAATAGGCAGGCCCTTTATGAAATTGCAAATCAACAAAAAGCGTATTTTGTGTTGGTTACATTTGACACGCTAAGACTAGATCAGAAATAAAGGACTTTGTATAAGACACATAACCACTAGGCTTCTACTAAAACAGAGCGAATTTTTAGAAATATTTACTGAGGGTTGAGTCACGTTACATATTTTGAAGATACATCACGTGACTACGACACACTCACTACATGTTTACAATGTAGGAAACGCCATCTTGGGTGAGTACTAAGATGCTCATCCAAGATGGAGGGCAACCAAATAGAAATGATAGCGTATCGCGCTATACAGGCCAGCGCAGATTAGAGAGAGTGAACAACAAGAATTACGTTCGTTCGCAGCTACCACCACTTCGTTACAATAGTGATGTGGCTTTCACACAGCGGGTCCATCTAACAGGCTGTCCGCCCACGGAAGAAGTAGGAGAACGCTACTGCGATTCCCGCGCATCAGCCGGTTGCATTTTATGCTCCGCGCAGCATGCGGTGTGCCCGCGTAAGGTATGCTTACCAAAAGAATTTTCTAAAGTAATTCACACAGCTGTAGTCTAGCGGGACCATAATTTGTTCTTTATTACTTATAATAGGAGCTGCCTTACAACGAAGGAGCCCATTAAAACAGTATTTCTGACGACACTAACTACAGTGCAACAGTGAGAGCTACTTGACCAACTCAAAAGGAGATCATTATCATGTCTTTGCAAGGGACTACATTCCCACAGGTATGCCTACTTACTCTTCTCAAGTCAGTAGAGACATATAGACTGCTAATCTTAAGCACACTAATGGTGATTCGGGTATCTCATTACAGACAGGGCAGCCCAAGGGAATTTGCAGATACCATTTTTTCGGAGCAGATAAAAAGAACGCTTAAAGTGAGTATATTTGTAACAGTAGAACGAGTCACTCAAATCTAAGTTACTTGGAGTTTGGAGTGGGACCCAGCGCATATTGCTGCGCCTGTTCCCACACAAACTCCAATGATGATTGTACTAAGGAATACTATCAAAAGTAGTAATATAGTGATGTCTTCTCACAGGGTCCTTTTGAGAAGAAGGAGACTACCCACAAGACCTTCACAGTGGCAGATTTTGCCTAAAAGCTTGCTCACAGTAAAGGCTGACATACAGAGCAGCATTTCTTTGATTTGTTCATGACTGTTAATGAATATGTAAAATATTTTTTTGCAAAAAAATACTTTTGTGTTAAAGTTTGTGATACAATATACCCCATTGAATGACTCAACTTTGGATATTCCTTTACCTGAAGAAGGGCTAGATTGGCCCAAAACGCATAGTAGATAGACAGATAGGTATAGAACAACACTACCTGTTTGTTGTCCTGGAGATCCATACACATATACACATACAAAAAGAGTTGTGAAATGATGTAACCTGTTCATTTGTGAATATAAATTTTTATGTTCTGAATTGTTTTCAAGAAGAATGTATGAAATGTTTATGTAAGCATTCCCAGAGTTGTGGAATCCTAAATATATGTTATTTTTTTGTTGAAATTAAAAGTGTCTGGAAAACAGACTGATACTTACCCTGAAATGACACGAAGGCTTGATTATCCATTAAGCATTGAATGACTGAGGAGTATTTTTTCTTGAACATTGCTTATTGCATATTTGACTAACTAAAATATTGAACTGGTTAGTTTTTGTGTGTGCCCCTAGTTATACCCTGTTATTTCAGGGAATCTCTTTTTGCACACTTCCAACATGTCACCAATTGTGGAAGTTCCAGCATTTTGGAGCACTAAAGGTTCAATTTAATACAAGGGCCTGTGGAAAATTGTATTTGAAAAAGTAAGGACACACAGCGAAGTTGCTTGATAGAGCAAAGACACGTACTGGGGCATATCAAGAGGAGAACATTGCCAAATAAGTGAAGAAGTTACTTGAAATACTTTTGGGAATGTTAGCAAAATAAAAAGTGCAAAAGTGTTGTAGGATATGAGTGCAGAGAAAATAGGTTTAAAAAAAGAGGAGAAAAATAGTGAGATGTTGCACCAATGTGCACATTCTCAAATGAAATTAAATATGAGCAACTATAGAAGAGCTTCAGGAGAATGAATTTAAAGGACAGTGATGATAGCATGTTTTCAAAGGATTATGCCAAAAGATTTTGGAACACTGGCTGCCGGCAAGCTCTGGGATCAGATGTTAAGTTATTAACAGGGGTTTGGGATTTTTCGCTGGGACCCAAGCAGTCATGCTTAATCATTTGCTTGAGGGAGGGGATGCCACAGAGCAGCAGTGAAAAACAATTGTAAGGTCGATGGCTGTCAGAGACCCTAGGACTTAAACGAATTGTGCTCCTGGTCAAAAAGCTATGCTCATGGAGCAATTGTACCCATAGGTAATGAGTGAAAAAACATAGTTTAACCCTAAAAATGATAGCTTCAACTCACCCATTGAATAATATAGACTGAATTTCCACTCAAAAGACATGGCAACAGAAAAGCAAACAGTGAAAAAAAGTATACTTCATTCTCTATTTCAAATATAAAAACCAGCTTGGATATGCAGAAACGCATACAGCCAATTAATACTATGTGACTCAGGAGTGGCAACCTCTCAATTTACAAAGGGTAGGAGCTTTTAGAGTAACCTTGGACCATGACATCAAGGGGATTGACATCACAGCAAGTGACATGACAGCCAAGTGCACGTGGGTTGTGCACTGAATATGCCTCATTTGAATGACACTCCGCTGTCTTCTAAAGCTAAAAAAGTGATAGATGTGAGACTTTAAATGAACCACTACTAGCATTGCTGTGGGCAACATTCAATGCCATCATTATATTAGTCAGTCTGTGCCAGTATTGAAGGGGAAACAATCATCTGCAAACCAGGGCAAGCCAAACATGGGAACAGTCTACTGAGAACTGCTAGCCCTAAGCATGGGAATACATGCAACCTCAGAAATATATATTGCCTTATTGGTCCTTCACAGTGAGGTCCCATTGAACGTAGGATGTGTGGGGCACATGTCTGAGCATACACGCTCACACTTGGGGTAGCAAACTAAAACCAACAAGCATTAGGCCCAGGTACCTTTGGGTTTGTAGCGCATTACAAATAAATAAACAAACAAACAAACAAGCAAACAAATTAGCAATGCCAACCGTTTCAGCTTTTTTGTAGGCATGGGAATGTTACTTGCCAGTTACTGCAGTAATGGTCTTAACTGGCCATTGATGGTAGCAGTTGCAAAATGATGCGAGTACCTGGGCATTTAATAGCATTGCATGGCCAATGCCTAATACTTATACACAAGCCTAAATGCCTGTTTTTAACAGGACTTCAGTTAGTGCTTATAAATCGAGGGGCTGAAGGAAAACTTGGTTAAGCCATTTTTATTACACCTATAGTAGGTTTTCAGCTCCAGTTAAGCCATTAATTCTCAGAAGACTGCTTTGAAAAAACACTGACAGGCACTTGGAATGCAATGTTTGATGTTAAAGCTTGAATACAGTGAGCTCAAATAGTTCCCATTAGGAGGTGTTTTGGGTGGGGAAGGGCAGGAACTGGGAGGGATTGGACATAGGAAGCATGGCAATGGGCAGTTAATGGGTGGGCAAATTTCCAAATAACACCTACAAGCTGTGGCTTACCTCCTCACATACAATATCTCCCTATTTGTGCTCTAATGCAATAGTTTCAGCTTATAGGTGGTGCACGTATCACCTAATAGTCCCAACTAAACATGTGATGGCTAGAAGGCTCTGACTCCCGCATACCCTCTAGCATCTCTCTGGGCAGTCTGGTCCTGCTACCAATGTGAGCAGTCTGTCTCAAATTCCAAGACCACAACCAGGTCTGTAGCTGCCTGTGTTCCTGTGCACAGGGAATATGGCTTAGCAGTTCAGACTGCATTGCTCCCTTTTGGGGGCAGGAGAAAGACTGATTTGCATATTGCTGGTTCCCCACTGTAATGGCCCAAAGAGATGGGCCAAAACAATATGGTATAGATGACGGCTTAAAGCAATTCAGACCATCACTTTGATTCTGCTCTCCCTTCAGGATTTCATTTCCCATGTACCACACTTATTGTTCTACCCATCTTAAAGGAATAGTGAGCTCAAAAGTATTATTGTCCCAAGCGTTCGGGCATGTGTTTTTAAGCATACGTTGATCAATCGTACAAACATATCCTATGCACCTTACTGTAGTTTTCCTCACTTTTACACATGCGAAAACAGGCAGCAGGACGCAGCTATCTTGTACTAATCCTGTCTGTTGTTTCATCGTCCTAAGGTGATCTGCCCTGGCGGCACTAAATGATATGTCCCGCCCCTGAGGCTGACATCACCATTCCTAGCAATATTCTCTGCCTATCTCCATGACTTTACTGGGCAGCATAGCCAAACGCGCCCAGTCATCACCTACGTTTTGACATCAGGTGATGCAGAACCCAGAATATCAGCACACATCCTCTCACTACATAGCATGTCTCAATTTTGAATACAAAACATTATTTTTAAAGGAATAGTGTGCTCAAAAATATTATTGTCCCGAGCTTTCGGGCATATGTTTTTAAGCATACGTTGATCGATCGTACAAACATTTCCTATGCACCTTACCGTCATTTTCCTCATTTTTACATGAAAAATCAGGCAGCAGGGCACGGCCATCTTGTGCTAATCTTATCCGTTGCTGCATCGCCCTAAGGTGAACTGCCCTGGTGGCACTAAATCATATCCCCCGCCCCTAAGGCTGACATCACCATTCCTAGCGATATTCTCCACCTATCTCCATGATGATACTGGGCAGCATAGCCAAACGCGCCCTGTCATCACCTACGTGTTGACGTCAGAAGACGCAGAACCCGGAATATCAACACACATTCTCTCACAACACAGCGCGTCTCAATTTTGAATACAAAACATTATTTTTAAAGGAAACCGCAATACTCTGCAATTTATAATGTGCTTTTATTTCACAATAAACGCTCCGAGAACATCCGGGGATTGCCATATTCAACCACTTTGGTAATTTCTTTCTTTGTTCTCGATCCACAAATGTTTATCGTGAGTCACACAGTGTTCCTTTTGAGTATAAGAAGCGCATTGGACGCATCCGTGAATTGCAATGCTTCGGCATCAGCTTGGCGCTAGACCACCATAAATGATGTCAGGTTGCTCTTTATCGCTGGTACCGCGAAAGGGCATATCGGCACAGGACGATCGTCCCAAAAGAGCGTCATTGTGATCCAGCCATTTAAGTGTGTCTGCTGCTGTCAATCGGTATGTGGAATCGATGACATTCGCAGAAAGGCAGGATGTAGCTGTGTAGAAAACATAACAGAAATGTGTCTCAGTGGACGTTCCTTATTCAATTTGATCATTAATTCTCCACCGTGTGAAAACTAATGATGAACACAAACGTGAAACAATGCAAATAGAGAAAACATCGAGGAATTTTGGAGTCTACGATGTGCGTGAGAGGTTAGTGCTATGGATTATGTTTAGCTCGCCATGGGATGTGGAAGTTGACGGATGACTGCGAAGAACACATAGACTGCATTTTAACAGAATATTAGCGTAGAATTTGGCATTGGTGGAACCTGGGGGAACTTAGATATGGACTCTGTGCATTTTGGAGCTGGTCTGCCCATTTGCCCGGGACAAAGACAAGTACACACACAGGTTGTTTTTGTGGGTCGTTGCAATATGCCACAAACAACAACCCATTACAATGTAAGCCAGCAATAACGGTCAGATAATGAAACCTTGATTATTTAGTCTATAAAATCGTCTATAGTAAAACTTACATAATAATCGGCATTTCCATTCTCTCAGCGTAACGCAGACACTCCATTCAGATCGGTATTACACACCTCCTTTCATTCATTCCATTCTGAATCCTCCCTTTTTTCCAAGAACGAAAAACAATCGAACCTTATACCGTGTAGGATGCGTGGGTGTGCGCAGCTCACAAGCAAAATTCAAATGCTGTGACCTTCACTTACAATGTGAGCGAATAGCCTAGCAGACCACAATGGCATCTGAAATATTTTTTTAAAAACAAATTGTTTTCTGGCATCCACCAATGCCACGCAAATTTTTTTTAATGAAAACAGTTAGTTAGTTTACTTCCAAATGCCTTATATTTAGTGTCCCTCTGGTGAACAGCTCACTCTCCCAGCGCCTAGCACAGCAAGCACCAAACATCTGTCAGCTCAGCCCGCCTCCTGTTCTCAAAGCAAATCAGCTAATCCTTTTTGCAAGTAGTGAGTCTCGAGCACTGACAAAATGCTTGTACGAGAATGTTAGAGCAGGCCCTGCTTCAACCCTAGTGCACAATCCGTCTCTGCTCACTGACACATGCCATCTCCAACCCCCTTCTTCCAGGCCGCAGTCCCCTGAACCCATGAACCCTGTTCCCTTTAAACGCATCTGGTCCCCAGACCCTACCCCTGCACCACCTGAACTTCACCTCCCATATACCTAATCAGGAGTGGGCATATATTTTGGTAACACTGACACCTATCCCTACCGCGTTTGAAATCGTAAGACTCCGAGGGCCGCAAATCATAGATCGGCCCCTCAGATAAGGCATCCGCTAGCAACGACTCCTAACACATGCCTCCATAAAAATATAGGTGAGAATGCACCTATTTCTCACCAAAAACCCCCTTTGATGCGTTGTTTTGCTTACCGTCTGTAATTCTTGCGGGGCAAGTTTCTTATGTAGCCTAGGTCTCATGCCTTTGTATTTATTCAGCTATTTGGACACATGCATGGTAAGGCAACTGCAGAATCCCAAATTTGCTTTCATGCTGATATCCATCTGACCCTCCCCCGATCAGTGAAGGACCCACAAGAGCATTGACAAAAGCGGGAAGTGTGAAAGCACAGCGTTATACTGTATGGCATCCTCCAAAAGGCAATTCTTGCAACAACAACAAATTGACAAAGAGGATACATTTCAAAAGACAAATTGGACGCTTTATTTGGACACTTTATGTAAACATTGTTGAACAAATAAATAGTTGCTAATCATTTGTACCGGGAACTAAATTGTTCCACGAGGTCTGCTTTCGGTGGGCAGGGCACGTTTGCAATGTTGTGTGGCAATGTATGAGTACTAAGAAGAAATCCATGAGCAATTCCATGAATGTGTATGTCCAACACAGTCAAAGTGAGATCTTTCCCAAAACTGAATTCCACTTCCTGGTATATTGGCTTGACCACCCATTTTTTGCTTCTTTATTTAAAGGCCATTGTGCAACAAAGAATCCCAAAGTTTCCTGCAGTCCTCGCTTGTTCTCTCCTCACATTCTCGTTATGCACTAAGACCGCTAGTAAAGTCTGATATTGCATCCCGTCTATGCCGAAAAGCAATCTCTTAGGCCTGTACTTTAGGCACATATTGTGGAACACCTCCAAATCTCCCGTGTGACAGAATTCTGTGAGTCCCTTCAGATATCTTGATAGATTTTTATCAAACACGATCTTCTCAAGTGCTTTGTGGAGGTGAAGAAGGAAACAACCACTTCTTCTTGCGTTCCTGCTGCTCTGATAAAGGTCCATGTGCATATTGGTGAAAATGTTGGTTCTCTGTCCATGAGTGAACGTTGGAGCACTGGTGCATCAATGAGCGCCATTTTTCAAGTAGAATTTCCACAGACCCACCGCAAGTTTTGGAGCTCCACCAAAGATGGTTGCTCAAAGAATGGGACCACTGTAAAATATTTCCTGAACCTTTTTTTTACCAGCAGCTGTGATTTTTTTATTGATTGATTTGGCAACGTGCCATACATCAAATTGATGGCGAATGTTTGGAAACTGCTCTTGCATGGCCTTAGCTATTGAAACATGTCTGTCAGTGGCTATGAGGTCTATATGCATTCCCCTCGATTGGAGATCTTCCAGGGATTTTATAAAACCATGTATCTCCATGGCCACTGAGGATTTACATTTGGACACCTGCACGACCACCAAACTCACAATTATTTTTGTTTTCATATCCTGAAAGTGGTATGTGCAGTACTTTGCTGAAAATCCGGGGCTGACACACTGTCCATCGAAAGATAGCCTAAACCGTTTGTCAGAGAATGTCCTTTAAATTGATAATTGTTCAATTTTCCAGGCTTCACTAATAGCAGGGAATACAAATTCTCTTTGATATCTATAGTACTGCGTTTTAGCAAGGAACTGAAGTCCCACAAATTGACAGAAGCTGGACAACTTACTAAAAGTAGAGCCACTGAAAAGTAAAGCTGATGCACACAGTAGATTTCCAGCTGGCACTTTGCCCAGCATAGGTTGAGCTGACCATGAAAATGTAGCATGGAGCAGGGCACAGGTGGCTTGGATTTTCAGGTTAGTGCCTTCTGATACACGAGTCACATTCACCAAAGGCTCCCCGCATACTTCCCCACTCACTGGATGGACACATTTCAGCATCAGTATAATTTGTACCAGGCAGCTGTTGAATACATACAATGTATTTGTGTTCCTTTATTAGACTATTAGTCCTGCATGAATGTGGTTTGTGACTCAACTGTGGTGGACATATTGGCCAAACAGGACACACTGAAGTCGAGATCTTTTGCTCTTTCCTCAGTCAATTGCGTTGAGGCTTCAGTGTCTGTTATTTCAGCCGGTGTTATTTGCACACGAATTGGAGAAACCATCAATGTCGATTGTTTATTGGGTGGCCCTTTTTTTGCGGGTGTAGATTGTGTGAAGTGGTCACTGAGTAATTCAAAAGCATCATCCTTATATTCAGTTTCTTCTTCATCTTGTCGAGTTCTCACATTGTAGCAATGTTCCAAAAACACTTTGCTTGCTTCGCCGGATACATTCCATTCATTTTCTGGCCATTAGGCATCTAGAGTCTGCTTATTGATTGGACTATGCCGCTTCTCAAATAGTAGTTGCTCCATGGGGAAATCTGTTTGGCAAGCGGCATCTTTGGTTTCATTTATTGTCTGTGTCTTCATACTTCATTTTCTTCTGGGCCTCTAGGAGATGGGTTGTAAAAACGTATTCAATATCAATCCAACATACAGTATATAGCACTTTACATTTTTTTAAAACATGTTATGAAGACAAAACCAGCCCAAACCACTTTTTGTAAACAAAATTGTTTGTTAGTTACCCTTGTTTTCTTGATTTTCTGTGAAACCGTATTCTTCCCTGTAACGACCGCACCAGCGAGCTGGTCCGCCACCTCTGATCCATGTCCCTCCTCTTCTAATTCCCGACCTTGTATACATCCCTTGAATAGAATATTCATTAAAAAAAAGTCAATGGTTTTTTAAATCAAATTCTTTCCTCGCACTCATCGCTTACATACATAGCCTCGTAAAATGTGTACGTTATTTAGTCAAAATATTAATTTCGAATTTCTCCTGATTGATGGCTATTGTACTTGATTAGAGATCTCTGTGCAAAACCCACTGTTTGTAATGTTGCACTCAAGTATTTTGCATTGTATTTGACATTAGGGTAGGAATTGCAACGTTAGAACTGAAATGGTAAAAGTTTGAAAAGATGCTCGTTTATAATAATGTCACAGTCTAACAGTATCAGATGTAGGGTATACCTTCTTTCATTCACTGGAACTGTCAGTAAACACACCTCATGCTCTGGACCAGCTCCAAAGGATGATGTCATTGTAGTTGAAGTCCCTGCATCACCCTGTAACACAGCACTTGTTTTAGTATGGATGAAAACAGTGAAATTGAACAGACGCAATCGGATGTAGTCAATGTTACATATCAATAAAAACCCATAAATGAAACATTATGTAAACAAACTACAGGATACGTAAAGTATTTCATATTATCTAAAATGCCATGCATATTATATTTCCGTAATCGAATAGCAAAATAAAACTACCCGATAGGCGCTCAAAGTTGTTGTGGACTCCAGGAAAGAAATGGATGCAGAATGTTGCTCCTTCATTTTCAGTGCATTGTCACGAAGTGGTAAAGGGAAAATTAGATTTGCATTAGATATGTGGGAAGATCCAACTCTCAAGAATATGAACTTCAACAAGTCTGTATAGCTCACCATTGTTATACAGGACGTGTCGGTGATGTTGTCACTACCGATAGTCTGTGCTTCATTGAATATGCTCACCTACAAAAATTGACATGTGAAGCAACCGATTACGAAAAGATTCTGCTTATTTTGAAGGGCACTATAGCATAGTTTTCTGTGTTCATAAATGATTTTCTATGATGCTCCTCAAAGCATGGACAGATGTCTAGCAAAATGGAGTATAGTTATAGAGCAATACAATCTGGTAAATATGCCAAGTTTAGTAAGAAACATTTACACCTAAAACACCAATCCGTCCATGTAGTTACCTGTTCAGTACCCCAAGGCCTACAGCTAAATCATGAACTGTGACTCACCTGAGGCAGCGTCTGCAAGAATAGAGTTGGAATTGCATTTGGAAGCAATTTACGAGACGTTCTGAGTCGTTGCTTCTTTGTGTACTGCGATTCGTCGTACATATTCGTGGCAAAGTGCAGGCTGCAGATGCGGAATCATTCATTCCTCAAGTCCCCCAAGACATCCTGGGCTCTTTCAAGCTCTTCCGGTTCAAATCCACAATATCTGACCCATTCCCTTATTAGATCTATATTCCTCAGGAATATATGCATTATTGTGCCTTTAGGTTTGATACGGCTCTTAGAATGGCAACCGTACAAGAAGGAATTGTTGAAAAATCTGTAAAAAAAAGTCAACATTGTTAAAAAAATTGTTTTGAATGAATGCATGAGAAAGATGGAATTATATCATAAATGTTTCTATGCAATGTTTGTTTTGGTCACAGAAGCAAAACCTGTGTAGCGTAGCCAACTGTATTCTAGGATAACTTTCATACACAATTGATTGATGTGATGCAAATCGCAACGTGTTACTCGTCCCTTCAATGTACTATCATGCATCAAAAGAAAACATGCTTGTAGACACGGTCCGCGAAGGATGCAATCCTAACCCAATTGAATTGATGACAATTGCTATATATCGAGAACAGAACAAATCAAACAGAAGTCAATGGTAATGGCAATGGGATGAATGAACATTACACCACTGGGTACATTAGTTCGAAATAAATAGAAATTTAGAGATCAAGAACAGATGATTAGGTGACCTGCCCTTACCTTGACCAACAAACAGTTAGATGATGAGCTGACTTTCAGTGTTCACAGATGTTCTCAGGTAGCACGATCACGAGTTGACTTGCAGTGCTCACAGATGTTCTCACAATAAATATCAAGGGGTTTATGAAGAATTGGAAAAGTGGGTGTGTATGTGAATGAGTGACGTGTATATGGCGTGGTCTTATGTGGATAGCAGTGGCGCGGCCTGCATCAGGGGAGCCTGCCTGAAGACACTGGGTCTGGAGAGGCCATGTGTACAATGGCCCCCGCCCAGAAGACACCTTTGAAGTGTACATGGTGTTTGGCACCTCAGCCGTTCCCACCCTGAGAGCCCCCTTGGGAGGGCACAGACACAGGTGTGAACTGCCATTGATAGGGTAGGGGGGATGGATGGGCATGAGGCGTGCAGACAAGGCCCGGAACACTGCTCAATAGAGAGACTCACTTATGTGTTTTGCAGGGTGCACGGCCTGCTTCAGGGGAGCCTGCCTGGAGACATGGAGTCTGGGGAGGCCATGTGAATAATGGCCTCTGCATAGAAGATACCTTTGAAGTTTACATGGTGTTTGGCACCTTGGCTGTTCCCATCCCTGCAAGCCCCCTTTGGCAGCACACAACCACAGGTGCAAACTGCCGTTGATAATGGAGGGGGGATGGACGGCCAAGAGGCATGCAGTAAAGGGCTGGAACACTGCTCAATGGAGAGACACATTTATGTGGATTGCAGGGGCACAGCCTGCTTCAGGGGAGCCTGCACGGAGACACTGGGCCTGGCAAGGCCATGTGTACAATGCCCCCTGCGCGGAAGATACCTTTGAAGTGTACATGGTGTTTGGCACTCCAGCCGTTCCCACCCTGAGAGTCCCCTTGGGAGGGCACAGACACAGGTGTGAACTACCATTGATAGGGTAAGGGGGATGGATGGCCATGAGGCGTGCAGACAAGGCCCAGAACACTGCTCAATGGAGAGACACACTTATGTGGATTGCGGGGGGACGGCCTGCTTCAGGGGAGCCTGCATGGAGACACTGAGCCTGGCTAGGCCATGTGTACAATGGCCACTCTGCGGAAGACACCTTTGAAGTGTACATGGTGTTTGGCACCTCGGTCGTTCCCACCCTGAGAGCCCCCTTGGGAGGGCACAGACACAGGTGTGAACTGCCATTGATAGGGTAGGGGGGATGGATGGGCATGAGGCGTGCAGACAAGGCCCAGAACACTGCTCAATCGAGAGACACACTTATGTGGATTGCAGGGTGCACGGCCTGCTTCAGGGGAGCCTGCCTGGAGACACAGGGTCTGGGGAGGCCATGTGAACAATGGCCCCTGCGCGGAAGAGACATTTGAAGTGTACATGGTGTTTGGACCGTTGGCCGTTCCCATCCCTGCCACCCCCCTTGGGAGGGCGCGGACACAGGTGTGAACTGCCATTGATAGGGTAGGGGGGGATGGATGGGCATGAGGCGTGCAGACAAGGCCCGGAACACTGCTCAATAGAGAGACTCACTTATGTGTTTTGTAGGGTGCACGGCCTGCTTCAGGGGAGCCTGCCTGGAGACACGGGGTCTGGGGAGGCCATGTGAACAATGGCCTCTGCGCAGAAGATATCTTTGAAGTTTACATGGTGTTTAGCACATGGGCCGTTCCCACCCCTGCCAGCCCCCTTTGGCAGCACACAACCACAGGTGCGAACTGCCGTTGATAATGGAGGGAGGATGGACGGCCAAGAGACATGCAGGAAAGGGCCGGAACACTGCTCAATGGAGAGACACATTTATGTGGATTGCAGGGGCACAGCCTGCTTCAGGGGAGCCTGCATGGAGACACTGGGCCTGGCTAGGCCATGTGTACAATGGCCCCTGCGTGGAAGATAACTTTGAACTGTATATGGTGTTTGGCACCTCAGCCATTCCCACCCTGAGAGTCCCCTTGGGAGGGCACATACACAGGTGTGAACTACCACTGATAGGGTAGGGGGGATGGATGGGCATGAGGCGTGCAGACAAGGCCCAGAACACTGCTCAATGGAGAGACACACTTATGTGGATTGCAGGGGCACGGCCTGCTTCAGGGGAGCCTGCATGGAGAAACTGGGCCTGGCTAGGCCATGTGTACAATGGCCGCTGTGCGGAAGACACCTTTGAAGTGTACATGGTGTTTGGCACCTCGGTCGTTCCCACCGTGAGAGCCCCCTTGGGAGGGCAGAGACACAGGTGTGAACTGCCATTGATAGGGTAGGGGGGATGGATGGGCATGAGGCGTGCAGACAAGGCCCAGAACACTGCTCAATGGAGAGACACACTTATGTGGATTGCAGGGGCACGGCCTGCTTCAGGGGAGCCTGCATGGAGACACTGGGCCTGGCTAGGCCATGTGTACAATGGCTGCTGTGCGGAAGACACCTTTGAAGTGTACATGGTGTTTGGCACCTCGGTCGTTCCCACCGTGAGAGCCCCCTTGGGAGGGCAGAGACACAGGTCTGAACTGCCATTGATAGGGTAGGGGGGATGGATGGGCATGAGGCGTGCAGACAAGGCCCAGAACATTGCTCAATGGAGAAACACACTTATGTGGATTGCAGGGTGCGCATCCTGCTTCAGGGGAGCCTGCCTGGAGACACAGGGTCTGGGGAGGCCATGCGAACAATGGCCCCTGCGCGGAAGCGACCTTTGAAGTGTGCATGGTGTTTGGACCGTTGGCCGTTCCCATCCCTGCCACCCCCCTTGGGAGGGCGCGGACACAGGCGTGAACTGCCATTGATAGGGTAGGGGGGATGGATGGGCATGAGGCGTGCAGACAAGGCCCGGAACACTGCTCAATAGAGAGACTCACTTATGTGTTTTGCAGGTTTCACTGCCTGCTTCAGGGGAGCCTGCCTGGAGACACGGGGTCTGGGGAGGCCATGTGAACAATGGCCTCTGCGCAGAAGATATCTTTGAAGTTTACATGGTGTTTAGCACATGGGCCGTTCCCATCCCTGCCAGCCCCCTTTGGCAGCACACTACCACAGGTGCGAACTGCCGTTGATAATGGAGGGGGATGGACAGCCAAGAGGCATGCTGCTCAATGGAGAGACACAGTTATGTGGATTGCAGGGTGCACGGACTGCTTCAGGGGAGCCTGTCTGGAGACAAGGGGTCTGGGAAGGCCATGTGAACAATGGCCCCTGCGCGGAAGATACCTTTGAAGCGTACATGGTGTTTTGCACCTTGGCCTTTCCCATCCCTGCCAGCCCCCCTGGGAGGGCACGGACACAGGTGCGAACTGCCATTGATAGGGTAGGGTGGGGATGCAAAGGCATGCGGCATGCAGACAAGGCCCGGAACACTGCTCCATGGAGAGACACAGTTATGTGGTGTGCATGGTGGACAGCCTGCTTCAGGGGAGCCTGCCTGGAGACACAGGGTCTGGGGAGGCCATGTGAACAATGGCCTCTGCACGGAAGATACCTTTGAAGTGTACATGGTGTTTGGCACCTTGGCCATTTCCATCCCTGCCAGCCCCCTTTGGCATTGCACAACCAGAGGTCCGAACTGCCGTTGATAATGGAGGGGGGATGGACGGCCAAGAGGCATCCAGGAAAGGGCCGGAACACTGCTAGATGGAGACACACATTTATGTGCATTGCAGGGGCACAGCCCGCTTCAGGGGAACCTGCCTGGAGACACTGGGCCTGGCTAGGCCATGTGTACAATGGCACCTGCGCAGAAGATACCTTTGAAGTGCACATGGTGTTTGGGACCTCTTCTGTTCCCACCCTGAGAGTCCTCTTGGGAGGGCACAGACACAGGTGTGAACTACCATTGATAGGGTAGGGGGGATGGACGGCCAAGAGGCATGCAGGAAAGGGCCAGAACACTGCTCAGCGGCACACTTATGTGAATTGCAGGGGCACGACCTGCTTCGGGGGAGCCTGCCTAGAGACACTGGGTCTGGCTAGGACATGTGTACAATGGCCCCTGCGCGGAAGATGCCTTTGAAGTGTACATGGTGTTTGGCACCTCGGCCGTTCGCACCCAGTCAGCCCTGCCAGGACAAGTGAGCGTGTCCTTGATTCACTGAAAAATTCAAACAACCATTCATAAAAGTTCAGTCGTATTTTATTTTGTTGCTGAAGTTGATGGCACAAATGTACTACACATTATATACTTTCGGGTTGCAGCACAGTTTGGGAAACTCCCCTGTACTGACCACTGTCCCTGGGGTATGTGTCTCTAATGGCACCAACGACACAGGCGGGCATTACTCGTGGAACGCGGTGTCCAAGCCTCCCATGAAGCCACTGTGTAAACTCACGATAGGCCACCAGCCTGTACCACATGTGGAAGAGAAAGAAACAAACTGTATTTAAATGAACAAGATAAGTGTATCAAACCTTAGTTGAAAATGCAATCTTGTATCCTATGGCATTGTTGCCAGTGCAAATGTTATTTCACGGATCAAGCAACTTGGGTTTTAAAATGTAGAAACATTACAAATGTGAACAACTATGCATTCCATTACATTTGGTCTTTAAAGTGTAGACACATTAAACAAGTGAACAACTCCATTACATTTGGGTTGTACGTGAAAGACACATAAGATTACCACTATGGTTTTCCCAAATCGCGAGAGATGTATTGAATTGCCAGACTACATTAATTTGGCAGTGGTAGGTCAAAGGTAAGACAATATAGGAGAAAAACATGAAATGTTAGTGGCCTAAGTGACATCACATCTAGAGTACACTTACTCCTTACTTGGATTCCGAGGGCGAACTGTTGCGCGAAGTTCGTGCATAAGCACCATCATAATCCTCAACACGGAGCGTGTGAGGCAGGCTGCCCTGAAGTCATGCAGCTCGACAACGCATTGTGGCCGTGTCTCGTCTTCCGATATGCAGGACAAGCATCCAGAGTTTTCTCAGCAGCAGCAGCTCTCCTCCTCGGTTGGCATTACCTTGCACCGATTGCAGGTACACCAGGAGGAGACGTTGTCTATGTGACTAGACTCAGGCTCTTGATCTGGCGATTCGTCCGCCTGACTGTCATCCGAAGCCCCATCGTTTCCACATCTTTCATTTTCGAGTAATTGCACCTCGGAATACTCTGGCTCGTACTGGTAGGGCTGTATTGTTGACATTATGCGACAAAATTAAAATAGATAGTAATGATAGTACTAGTATCTGGTTGCATGGGCTACAAGCAACGAAGATAGCTGAAAAGGGCAGAAACGACCCACAGAATACACAAAAAAAGACGGTGAAACCATTGGAAAAGCCAATCTGATGTTGTCTGATGAGAAGCGGTCTGTTTATTATACTTATTGAGGAAAGAGGTGACACGCCTCATGGGCGGGGGATATGATTTAGTGCCACCAGGGCAGTCTACCTTAGGGCGATGCGGTATCGGATAAGAATAGCACAAGATGGCCACGCCCTGCAGTCTGATTTCGCATGTGTAAAAGTGAGGAAAACTACAATAAGGTACACCGTAAATGTTTGTACGATCGATCAACGTATGCTTAAAAACAGATGCCCGAACGCTTGGTACAATAATATTTTTAGCGCACTATTCCTTTAAGTAAGTAAACAGACAGAATAGATCATCTGAATATAATTTGTAAGGTTCTTCAATTGGGTGATGCGCCTGCTGCTGAAATCAGTATGCTCGCTGCAGGTCACATGGTATCCTGGAAGAATCAGCAAAGCATTTCATCCTCCTGAGGCTGATAAAATGAAAAGCATTGAGCTGGCTCATGCCATTCTGACTGTGGAGGTTTTCACAGACATGCAGGCGGCACACTTGGGAGTAGGAGACGTGTGAGAGAGGCGCTATGTGTGCAGAGTGTCAGAACCATAACTGTGAACGGTTAAATCACTTAGGAATCTTTTTTCGATTTGTAAGAATCTCTTGCACAACTGATATGGAACGAATGTACCACAATTACCAGCATCCATTGCACATGTTACCACTGTTTTCTTCTCAGTGTCTTTTGCACCCTCGTTTATGGGGTGTCTTTCCACCACCGCAGTCGTACTCCACCTCCTTACATCTGCCTCCAAACCACCGGACTCTTCATGCTTTTGCCGTCGGCTCCTTTCTGGGTCTCTCTCGGTGTCCTCTTCCTTCTCAAAGATGCTCCAGCAATGGTTTCTGTTTCTTGTTCATGTCAGTTGGTCGTGTTCACTCTTATCCAAGTATTGTTAATGTTTTTGTGCTCCCCCGCCCCGATTCTTGCAGATCAAGCACTCGGATCGCCATCCAGTCCATCAACGACTGTCTTCCAGGTAGGATCCTTCACGTTCAACCTTCTCGTGAAAGGACTACTTCCAGCTCTGGTCTTCCTCTTTTTTCGATCACCACAGCTATGCACACACGTCATGATATTATAGCCACCTAAGAAAGGTTTCTCTTTCCCTGAAGTCTGCATCTGAACAAGTGCTGCTTTATCACATTTCCTCCTTAATTCCACCAGTTTAAGAGGCTGTTTCCCCCTTGGGCTTCATCAAGTATGTGGAAACCGAGCAAAACAATTCTGGGATTAGGATGGATTCTTCTAACGTGTACAGGTATGATGAGTTGCTGACAAAGGGGTATAAGAGGGAGTTGTTAAAATATGTAAAAACCAAACCTGGACTGTCGAGGAGGGCCAACAACCATGTTCTCACCCAAGGATATTTGCTATGCTTATAAGAATAGAGAAGCATCTCGTACACTGAGACCTGAGGGTTCCTGGTGCCCTAGTACAAAAGAAACCTGGAGAGGTGGGAAGGTTAAATACAGAAGGATGAATAGGGCATTTACAGAAGGAAAGGATCAGAGGACCGCTGCTTCACCCTGCCATTTACTGCCCGGAAATATGCAACTACACGTTTAATATCATACTGCCTCTTCGTGGACTTCCGCTGAGCATTTGATGAGGCTCCTTGCCTAGAATTGCAACCTTTGGGTATGACAGGACTGGTGTTGGCAATTTTAAGAGAGGTGCAAAAGGGACATAGACAAGAGCTTGCCCAGACAGAGTGGGGGTATTGCACCAAATCTATAAATACCATGAACGCATATTCCAAAACTACATTCTACCCAGTCAATTTTTTAAGTTGTTTGTCGCTTATTAGCTGTAACCCACATTGGGCCTCAATACGACCCTGGCGGTAGAGTAAAAACGGCGCCGGTAGTGCTGCCGGCGCCGTTATCATTCTGCCGCCACATTACGAGTTCTGCTCGCGGGGCCGCTCTTCACGCCTGGTCAGACCAGACGTGCAGAGCGGCACCCGCTACCAGAACAGGATGGTAGCAACGGTCCCCTTATGAACAGGTCCGTTGTTACCATCCTCCCCATTCCCATTGAGCCCTATTGGGGCTCAATGGGAATGGGGACGTACCGGGTCCGGGTCTAGGTCCCGCGAATGGGAATTACCGGGCCTGCAAAGGTCGGAATGGCCCGGTTATTCCCATTTTGTGGGACCTGGGTTTGGGGGTAGCCATGCCAGTAAAAACGGCATGGCTACCTCCAAACTCGTAATGAGGCCCATTGTCACATCGCATGGTAGGAAACACATTTCCGGTGATTCTTCTCTACACCAAACAACTCAATTTTGCCACCTCCCTCCATTCCCCAACCCCACTGTGCCTCCGAAGAAATTGTAGAGACCTGGAAGAGTTAAATGTGAGAAATCGCATAGTAAATTCTGAGAAACAGAAAAATACACTGCTAAAAAAAAGACAAAAAAACTATTAGGCGTCTATGAGGTAAGGAAACAATTAAAGTTTTTGCTCTCTATACATATCTAAGGGTGAGGTTTTTGTCTTACTCATGTAAGAGTCAGTATATGATGTAATCTATAGAGTGAGCCAGATCAGTGGTGTATTTTGTGTATTCCGTTTGAGGCGATAGGGAGTGCTTTCTATAGAGCCACTGTTCCGAGCATATTGGGAAAATACAGTGCCAATGTTGATATATGGTTGCTATGTGTGTGGACAGGAAAGATCCCGTAGGATGGTTAATTATGGAGCCTGGGTTTGGAGGAAATGTATGGGACTGAAGATGCCCCTTTGGTGTATGTAATGGGTGCAGACGATGGCTGTTCCCATAGAGAGGTCCCCCAAACCAAGGAATGTTTCTTGCACATATTAAAACTGAAAAATAGATGATTGAGACGTTGTAACTGTTTTTACCCTTTACATTTGGGTTTGTTGGGGTATCCAGCCCCTGAACCCTGATTGACTTTGTTGGTAGCATATGCCATAATATGCTACAGTCTCAGATATTAGGTGGAAGTACAAGCGGTGGTTGGCCATGGAGTGAAGGTAGAATTAAAGGATGTTTTAAGGGTGAGAAGTAAAAGTAGAGACTGAAAGGCATTAAAAGGATTAACCTCATTGACGTATATTCTAGGCAGATGAATAGGAGTTTGGGGGCAAGTAATATAGCACACTGTTGCATTGGGACCCATGCTATACTGAATATCACTTTGTTATCTTTGGATTGCCCCGGAGTAAACGGTTGCCAAGCAATCTCTGAAACACTAAAAGTCAGCAAGCCAGTTCTGTAAGATGAAAAGAGGGTTCCGAAAGAAGACAGTTGAAGGAGACAAGGAGTGGATGCACACGACATTCCTGGGGTCCTATACTTGAACTTCTGGAAAAAAAAGGTCTTCGTGAATATCACTTACCTCACGGTGTGTCCATGCCATATATACCGGTCAATTATGTAGCATTAGAGCATTTATAAGAGGTGATGATGCAGGAACTGTACTAACACTTGATCCTTGCCTCTCGTAAAAGACCTGTGCATACGCATACATACGATAATGAAGTTATGAGCCGTAAAAGAGTTTTGTGGCATGAGCTGCACAGGTTACAGTTGGGCTGGCCAGGGAACATAGTGGAGTTAAGGAGGCTGGCTAGAAACACATTTAGAAAATGTTGAACATTTCGTAACACCAAAATACAGCTCAGTTTGGGAGACAGTGAATAACCAAATGAATCCTTAAGAATGATCACATGCTAATCCCACTCCTGGGGAAGTATGGGCAGCCTCCTATTTAAAGGTGTACATGAAAAAAAGAGGGGTGAAAGGGTCTATAGGTCTCCTGCGTTCAACTCTGTCTGGGATTTAACATTTGAAGTGGAGGATATTTGTAGTTCAATAATGAAGAGTAAAAATTCAAGGGCCCTGGGGCCTGGTGGGCTCTCTAACATCACCTTAAAGGGCGAGCCGAGGGTATGGGGATTTCCTATGCAGGTTATTTTATAAGATTGTAGCATTGAGACAAATTGCGCCCTCTTAGAATTGTCATTTGTGGTTACAATACACAAGACAGATCGTTTGAATCCAATTAACTATTTGCCTATTGCTCTCTTGGACATCCCTGGGAAGATTTTTTGCAAAGTAATCTAATCAAAACGGAGAGAGAAGGCAGAGGAAGCAAATATTTTAGATCCTTTTCAAACTGCTTTTTTGAAGGGTGTGGGAACTTATTTCAATGGATTTCTGATGAATGCACCGAAAGAAAAATTCCCTAGCAAGAATGTGTGTATATACTTATGTTTTATAGATTTTACAGTGGTGTTTACTCTGTAAGTAGGAATATGCTTTGGATTAAATTGTTAAAGTGGGGTTGCCCAGGTTATTTATTGAAATTATCCAAGAAATGTACTCAGGAACATCAATAAGAAAAAGACTCAATATGGAAGGTCTCCTGTCAGACCTGAAAACGACAACACAGTGTCTAAAACAAGGCTGTGTTCTTGCACTGTTGCTTTTAAATATTTTTTAACAGACTTGGGGGAATTTTTAAGAGCCATGAGATCATTTCCACTGAAGCTGGGATCACTGAGTATACACTGGCTGTTGTACGCTGATGACTTGGTCTGGTGTGACCAGACTCCTCTGGGTCTCCAGCGCCAAGTCTCAGCGTTGATGCAATATACTGAAATTAACAATCTGAGTATTAATGTGAAGAAATCCAAGGTGATGGGTTTTAAACACTTGAGAAAGAAAGCAAGCTGTAGTTACATTTAAATAGACATTGAGTAGAGAAATACTTGAAGTAGTGAAGGATTTTTTATATCTGGGTTTTAATATATTGGAGAGAGACAGAGTTTTACTGCAATATTTGTTTTTAAGGAAAAAACATACGGTCATGATAAGACAGGCAAAAATGATGGACCATCGTTATGGGTGATTCTCTGTCATACCCCTATTAAAATTTTATGAACAAAATGTGGTCCCAATTGTGATATATGGGGCAGAAGCAATGCCTCATGGAGCATGATTAAGTGGGAATCCCAGGGAGTGTACTGGGGCATCCTGTAGGGGCCCCTATGGAGCTAATTTGGTTTGAGTTGGATTTGTTGTCCTTGTGGTCACAGGTGGTGTGAAAACCTTTACAATTGTTTTAGGAAAAAATGAATAGCGACAAAGCAATCCTTGTTTTGGAAATTGCAGCAAATCTTGGCTAGTGGAAAAGAGTTGAGGCTAAATGCCTGGAAAGATCATTGTAAATAAGTGCTGCTAGAACTAAGTTTATCTGAAACTGTATTTATGGAAAATCCATAGTTAGTAAAAAAGTGTCTCTACCAGATGGACTGGATTCAGACAATTGAAAAAAGTAAGAGGCATGTATATCCCCATTACATTAACTTGGAAGGAAAACTAGCAGATAGACTGATAGACTACTAGAATATATGAGGAAATTCCCTAACCTAAAATGGAGAGATTATTTTTTAAGAATTTGATTGAACCTGCTAGAAACTAATGAGATTCTGGGGCTTAGACATTGAACCCCAAAACAACAAAGATTATGTAGATTCTGCAAGGAACATGAGGTGGAAACCCTGAAACATTTGGAAATGAACTGTGAAAGTTTTAAGGAGCAGAGATTGTATTTGTTTGGGAAGGTTTTAAAAGATTTTAGGAATCTTAATACGGAGACATGTTGGAAGTTAATATTGGCAGGCATCAATGTGGATTTAAAATTGAATTTAATAATATTTTGTAAAGAAATATGACCTTTTAAACTTGTAGGTATAGGGTGAGCAAATTCATTGTAATTTTAGAAGTGGTGTTGTATTTTATGTGGTGAACTGTGATTCCTGTTTTATAGTTAATGCATGCCTATATATATGAAAATATGGATGTAATTTGGTTGTAAATGTATTGTGAATTGAATTTGTGAAAGGCCTGCACAAGTCATAAGACAGTAAAAAACATTCAACATTCAATCAACCAATTTTTCACAGAAACACATTTTTCATAAGGTACTATTTCTGGACAATAATGTATCTGCCAATCCTAAGCCCATTACATCTGAATGGCTTCAAGATATCAAGTTCTCTATACCAACTAAGGCAGATACAATTCAGTTATCGCATAAGGATCACATCCTTAAGCAGGTTCAAAGTCAAGTACATTTCCTATTTTAAATATGACGTCTTTTAAATTAGAGACGTTTCATCTATGGAAGTACATTGTATCATTACTTCTGTTAGACCTACTACCTGTCAGGGCAACCCATATCCCAATGCCCATTACCTAAGAATGCATTGATGCTATTCTTCGAATTCTGCTAATAATGATCAATGATTCTCAAAGCATAGGCTCCACTCCTGCTTTAAAATGCTTCTGAATCACACCATTATGAAACAAAGAACTTCTAGACCCAGAAATGCACAGAAACTACAAACCCATCTCTAATATCCCATTTCTTATGAAGGTCCTTGAAAAGTAGTGAACTTGCAGCTGCAAGAGTTCATAGAAACCCATGATATTCTTGGAGAATGAAAGTCCTGATTTATCATTGAGGAACTGGAATGGCACTACTTGATCTTCTAGAAAATCTTCTTTGAAAACTGGATGACCATGAATTCACTCTTTTTTATATGGTTGGATTTATCAGCTGCCTTTGAGACTGTTGATCACAGAGTCCGACTCTAAAAATTGGGATCTACAACGAGGGCCCCTGACCCTGCTATACAATGTTTAAATCCTTTCTGTTGTATCAGACTGGAGGGTATTTAGACTAATTATCTAGAGTTGAAGTACTGCATGCATCATGGCTTTTGATTGTATCCATTATTATTCAACATTTACGTTAAACCTTTTTATGATCTGCTGTCTGGTCTAAATGTTGGTTATCACTGTTATGCATCTGCTATCCAACCATTTTTTTTAATCTCACTGGTATGCACTTCTGGATAACAACCTCTTGTCTGATATTTATTTTCAAATTTATTACTTGGATACATGATAACTGTCTCAGTCGGAATACAAGGAAAACAGACCTACCTATCATACTACCTTCATTTATTTAAACAAATATATCCATACCTGAGTCATCTAAGCACCATTAGTACAGCCTTAATGGGGTGCCAAGATTGATAATTATAACTTAATCAAAGGGTCCTTCCAGAACTCATTTTAATCCGATTTTACGGCAGCTACATTTTCTCCCTATCCATGCAGAATTAAGTTGAAAATCTCCACTTTGGCTGCTAGAAAAATCTAGGGAAATCCCTTACTGTTTACCCAGTTGCACGGACCTTTATGTTGCCAAATGTTCTGTTTGTTCCAGTAATTCGAATGATGTTTTACCTCCAAGATTCAAGTTGAGTTCTGCAGAGGGAGAGGCTTTGCCATGTGAGGAGCAAATCCCTGAAACCCGTTATTTGTCATCTGTATATTGAATAATGACTTGCATTTTTTTTAATTCATTGTTTAATTGGCTAAACAAAATTATTTAAACTTAACAATATTACCATGAAGAAAAAAGATAAACGTAAAACACAACATACATTTCATCCAGTTAGACAAAAAGAAATGATCATTTCCATGAAAAGAATTAAAAGACAATATAAAACCGAAAAAAAATCATTCACTAAAACATTATTCCAAATACCAAATAGCGTAAAACTGTTTTAAAAAATGTATCAATTGGAATAATCACATCCATTATATGACATTACATTTCTTCCAAGTTCAAACAGTTAATAAAACACAGAACTGCCAAAGCGAGTAAAGTGGATCCCCACCCAAACAGGCCCTCCAAATAGCACAGGATCTAACACCTCTAAGTTATAAAGATATTGGCCCATATGAAGGGTCCTAGGTTCTGACAGAGGAGGACGTAACAATATGCTGGATAGTCTCAAAATCATCTATATTCTTACTGAACCTACACAATGCTTCCCAGGGAGGCATTTCTTTGTACCTCAACAGTGTCTCCTTAGTAGGTAATAAGTTCAATCTCAGCCTAGTAAAATTAAGCCTGGCCTTTGGGCAGGGGAAAATGTGAAAATTAGGTGCCATTACACATATCTGTTTATGTTCTTGTGATAGTTGTTTCATTGAGACTGACTCGTGGAAGCTATCCACTGTGACACACCAATCCATTTTAAGCAATGTCACCTTTATCTTTTGGGGAACTTCCCTCAAATCAGCTAAGGTCAGTGCAATATCCTCTAGTACATATATGCAGGATTCCTTAAGCTCATTCATAGCCTTGGCCATACAAGGAGACACCGTACCATTAAACTTTTCAAATAGAGTATTAGGTACAGGGCTCAAGATCATATAAAAAACCCAGACATTTCCAAATTACCCAGACATGCGAAGAACTGTAGGAACATCATTGGGAATGTACAAAACTCTATCAAATAAGGCTCCCAAGAAATTACAGCACCCACAACTCCAGGACGTCTATACCATGAATCAACTTTGGTATGACTTTTCCTCTGTCAAATCAGAGGAACATACAAGAATTTACAGTATTTGTTATTAATAAATCTCATATAACAGGAATTGCTGAGGAGTTAACTCTTGTGCCCTTGGGTTGTGAGCACAATAGACATATTTGTAACATAGCATAACAAAGCGGAATCATAATATGTATGTATCTCTTTTTTATTGTTTTTTTTGTGTATGGCAAAAGTCACATTCAAATCAGCTTTTGGGGAGGCCCAGGAGATTCTGGGGCCAGACAAAGTTGCCCACTGCACATAATGATCACTGGAAATGATATAGGGAGATCTCCTGGGTCCCTCTACTTTCACAACCTTTTATGTAGAGAGACTTCTATAGAGAGCAGACCAGACAACAGGTATCCCATCTCTGTGGAACCATGTAAGAAGGTAAGAAGTGAACCAGGTGCCAGTAGAACAGCTCCTGTTGAAGTGCATGTTGATCCTGCCTGGGGGATTGGGCACCCTAAAGCCAACAAGGTTGAGACTCATAAAAGGCCCCTTAGGATATGAACCACACCCCAGAGCCCATATTAGTGAGAAAACCGAAGGGAAGTAAGCTAGCCACACAAGTCCATTCGAACCGGCACAGGGTCTGAAATTAAGGGTCCCAATGATTAATTCCTACTGACAATAGGGACTGAAAAGAGGAGGATCTTAAGGTCTGAAAAACTTTCCTTCGATACAGAAGGGACAGAGCCAAAGAAACCTCAGGATCCGCTGTCTTTCGGCATTCCTTAAAAGAGGAGATGTAAAGAACTGGGGAAAACATGTTCCTCCACTCAGGAGGCTTAGATGACAAAAGGGGACTGGACCCCTTTCAAAATCCATAACGTGCTGAACCATCAAAATGCTGAGACCATAAGATCAGAATCACAGTGATGAGCAGAACTGAAGGACAATGCAGCTATTACAGACACCAAGGAGCAAAAACAAAAGATCATTTAAGGGGTCCACCAAGGGACATTACGCAAAGGAATCATAGGGGATATTCAAGGCACCCTAAGGTGCAGCATGAGAGGGACATTGTTGGGGAGTGAGCTGGAGCCTTATCCTAAAATGGTTCCTCACCTTAAACAATTGCACAAATGGGACACGCACCTCACAGATGATATGCTCCTTGAAGAAGGTTGTATCCGTTAGCTCTTCTCAGATGACCCTGGGTCCTTAACCATTCTTTCAGATACCCCACTGGACAAGGGCTTTCAGGGTATGCTTCATCTGTAGTCTACTGAACAAGTGCCCCCTCTGCTGAAACCCCATTCTAGTGAACCACTCAAGTGCAATGGATGTATAGTTTGTGAACACCATGTCGTCAAAGTCCTCACATATCTCTACCCACAAGCAAGCACTACACACCATCTTCTTCACATCATGGATCATGGCCTACAACATAGCAGTAAACACCACTACTGCGCTGTCCCAATGTCTCTCTTATATCTCTAGGCTATTGATAACTCCTCTCGTTAGGAGGCTCTTTTAGCTCTCAGGAGTTCCTCTAAGCCGTCTGGTGAATTACAATATTCGGGTAACTCCTCTGTTCCTTCTGTCTTTCTGGGTCTCTCTGACCCTTCTACGGGTTTATGGTAACTCTTCCTTCCTTGGCTGTCATTCTCTCCTTTGTCTGCCTCCCTCTGCACTGAAGAACCCAAATACTTTCTGTTCCCTTGGGTTTGTTCCAGTGAGGTGGCGTCACTTGTATAGTGAAGGCGTTCCTCACGGCGGACAGGTTTTCCAGTCTAAATGTGAGCTGGTTTCACCTCTGCATCGGCCTCTGTGTGTGCCACAGCTGGCTCCGCTGTGCAGTGTGGCACCACCCCTCAGTGACTTGCTCACATTAGAGGCTTGCCTCTGTGTATTCCTTCTCCTCTTTCGAAGGTTATTGTGTCTTTATTCTCACTCCATGAACAAAAAGTGGCATGTTGTTTATGTTCAGCTGTCAAGCCCACAGAAAGACCAGCATTGTCTTCAGCACATAACATCCAAAGACACTTTCAGTATTATCTTGAGTCCTACAGATTCAGTCGTACCTGGAAGCTCACAACATCCTTGGTAAAAGACAATCTGGTTTCCACCCTCGTCACAGCACAGAATCAGCCCTACTTGACCTCAAGAACCAACTACTCAAAGCCATGGACAAAGGCAAGTCCTCACTTCTCCTACTATTGGATCTCTCTGCGGCATTTGACTTGGTTGACCATAAGATCCTGTGTAAACACCTCACTGACACCGCTCACTTCTCCCAAGAAGCCACCGCCTGGATTACCTCCCTTCTGCAGGGCCGAGTTATGAGGGTCTTTTCTGACCAGGCCTCAGCCTCTCCATCCCCCATTGAGTGTGGAGTCCCACAAGGATCCTGTACCTCCCCCACTCTCCTCTCTATAACCTATTCACTCTTCCCCTGTTCAGTGGCCTAGAAGATTTTGGCATAGCCTTTACCAACTATGCCGACGATACACAAATTCTCCTCCCCCTCACAGGAGACTATGAGCAAGACCTTAAAAAACAGAAACTCTACTGGTAGGCCCCAAAGAATCACTAAAACAACTAGACGAAAAATACAGCTCCTTCCGTATTGAGAACACTGTTATTACAGCCTCTGCTGCAGTGAATACCTTGGTGTATACTTGGACTCTACCCTATCAATGGATCGGCAAGTCAGCGCCATCACATCATCAGCTCCTTAACAGATTGCAAATTGCGCAAAACAGCGCCCTTAGAGCCACCCTCAGTATCCCTAGTAGAGAGCACATCTCCCAAGCGAGAAAAGATGCCCACTTGCTCCCGATCAAAGAACACATAACATTCAAGGCCCTCACGATCACACACAGATGCCTCTCCCAGACCGCCCCACCCTACCTAGCTGAAAGAATACACCAGGCTCCGGCCTTCAGAACAAAACGTGACCAATACTCTCACCTACTCACAGTCCCAGCATTCAACAGAGCAAAAGCTGGCAGCACCAGTTTTGAAGTGTTAGCCACAAAAACCTGGAACGCGCTTCCGCTCAGCTTAAGAAACGTAGAATCCCTAACAGTGTTCAGAAAGGTGCTAAAAACAAAGTTATTTAACTAGTTTCCACACTGTACAGTCTCCTATACTGTTCCTCTGTGACCTCGGACCACCCCTTCAACACTGTCACTGAATGTGTATTACTGTCTTTGAAACAGCGATCCTAACCTGTACTAAATTAATATTGTATTTTATTAAGTGAATGTTGTATTATATGAAGTGAATATTCTGTAACAGCGCCACAACACCTCCGGGCTGCTAGGCGCTTTATAAATCCAAATAATAAATATACCATCAGTTTCGCAAGTATGCCGATAATGCTTTAGTTATAGGGAGTTACCCATGGGAATGGGAGTCCTTGTCCCCTTGAGGGGAGTCCTTCCCAGTGAGGACCTGCTTTCCCAAAGCTCACCTCGCTAGCCTCAAAGGTGGTGGCTCTACCAGGGTAGAAGGGATGAAACCTCCAGATTTGTCATAGTACTACCCTGCACCAAAATGCTCCATCAGGGCCAATGATTTTAGGTATTGTGCAGTTTGAGAAACGTGGAGAGCACAGCTGGTTCAGGAGGTGAATTTGCTCCCGATTTTCTTTCAGTTCACAATGTTTAACTATACAGTCACCTTGGAAACTGGTGCTTTAAATGGGGAAGAATGGAAAGAGGAGCGTAACGCAAAGCATGTGAAAGTCTGGAGTTGAACTGTTTCACAGACTACCAGGTTGAGTACAGAAATCAACACAGGGTGCCTCATCATTGCCTGTTGACATTTGACACTCCTAGAAGACCAAATTGTTCATGTAAAAAGGTGCAAACACCTTGCCAGAGGCGGAATCGGGCACGAACACAGCCCATTGACTTGTTCTTGGGTGGATGGCCCCTGGGAGAGTCTCAACCAAAGTCTTTAGCTCACTGTCCCTTTCATAGAGGAGAACTATCCCTGCATATCCCACATTCCATCATTAATTCCAGATACAGCACCACACCATTCTATGCTACATACAACCAAGATACCACACAGTTCCTTTCCAACATCACATACAAAAGGAAGTCTATACATAAGTCACTATCTCAACAGAAGAGACAACAGGCAACAATGAAACATGCTTCTAAAGGTGCAGCCATAAAAGAAATGGAACACACTAACACAAATATTAAAGCTCATAAAGCCATCCATTAAGTATGTATAAAACAATGCAGATAAACCCAGCAAGAAGCTGGAGGCCAGGCAACCTATCGGGCACAACGTACGACAGCAGATAACGTGTACACTAATGCACACACTGTGCTCCATTAAGGACACCACAAAACGCAGACATATACACAGGGTGACACTAATCACAAAATCAATGTCAGTAACTGGAAAAGCATGTATATGCTTACACATCCCCTCTGTTGCAACAGTAACAGTACAAGATGCCGACATCTACACTGTGTAAATGTAGCCATAAAAAGATCTGCCAGCGCACAGGTGGACTGTGACATAAATCTAGCATCTAGACAGTGTGAATGTATCAGAAAAAGATGTATATATAGTGGCCATGTTACCTGCCTGGCTCTAAGGGTAAGGGATGCGGTATCCTTGGGGGTGAGGTGCCACCAGCTGATAAATGACACAGGGTGGGGAGGATCCCCTGGCACCCCACTATTCCTTAGTCACGTGGCAGGGACCTGTTGTTGGGCACCACCAATGTTCTACTATGTTACCAGTCTAAGAATTTAGCAGGTGGAATACATTAGACTAGCTGTCGAAGTACCACACACCCTGGGAAAAGACAAACTCGACCTAACTCAAACCTGCTTAGCGTGTTTGAGTCCAATGCATGGGGAAACGTGCTTGCAGGTCCAGGGACTCAGAAACCTTATAGGCTCATAGAGCACTATTCAGCAGGAGTACCAGAGTGCACGACTGCACCTTGATTCCAAGATGGTGCCGTCCGAAGATATCCACCCACCACATGGACCTTCCAGAGAGAGAGATGGAACAGGCAACATGATCAGAGGACCACCTGGCAATTCAAACAAACCAATCACGTTTCAAAATAGCACAGCCCACACACCTGATAACTGTGAGAGCAGTGAGGTACCGACGGACAGGGATGGGCCACTATAAAATGGATCAGAAATGGCAGATGGGTGTTTTATTGCAGAGGGAGCTGAGAGGTGGAGTAGGAACAATGTGGAGGTGACAAGAGCTGAGTGAATGAGACTGTTGAGAAGAAAGCTGGAGGATGGTAGAGAAGATGAATTGGAAATAGGGAAGAGGAGGTTGAAAACTACAAGTGAAGGAAGAGGTAGAGAAAAAGGGGTAAGAGAGAAAGACACATCAGGAGTTGGTGGTGAGATACAAGGGGGAGAAACGAGATGGTGAGACAACAGGAGGAGGTGGGTACAAAGAAAGAGGAAGAGGTGGTGAGGAGGTAAAAATAAGGAACAACCTGGGGCCTTGGAATACTAAGACAGAGAGGGAGGCTAAGCCTGGTATACAACAGGACCGCTGGACCAGAGTGCTGAACGGGAGGAGGAACAAACATATGGTGTGGCAGTGGCAGAATGGATGTGACAGGAGGTAAGGGAAGGGCTCAGAATAGAATCATAAGAAAATGGGGAATAGTCGAGGGTCCCAAGTAACAAGATCATTGTGGAAGTGCAGAGAATAGTGAGATGGTGGATTTGGAAATGAGTGAGAGTCCCATAGATCGGAGATAGATAAACTTCCCCCTCACCAGACTAGCCAGCCAAAACCCAATCAGAAGTCTTAGCACGTGAGCTAGGTGACCTCAGACTTTTTTCAGTGGATCTTTAGATCTGGACGCTGACAAAATGTGACACCTGGAACAGGATCCTATTAAGAACGGTTTGAAGGAGGACCGAAGTGTAGAGGAGGAGCCAAATGCCTCTACCGGAAGTCCTGCACCTATTTTGCGTATACGTTGGAAGCCAGAAATTGCGACATGCACATCGCCAGTAATGGTACCTATCCCACGAAGAATTCTCGAAGCAAGGTATCCATTGAGAAAGTCTTACATGATGTACCTGCGGAGAGATGACAGTGTCTTAAGAGAGGACCCGGATGAAGTGTGAAGCGATGAATACAAGAGGTTGGTAATGTCACAAGAAATGAGAGTGACACACTAAAAAGGATGATCATGGAAGAGAGTGCATAAACCTTATGAAAACTGATGAAAAGATAAAGAATTGAGTAACATTTCATGTGCGAAATGAAGATTGCATGTGCGAAGAACACTGAAGAAAATATAAGTTGTTTCATAACTGTAGAGATGCTGTAATGCAAGTAGACTAAGTAACCATGAAGGCTGGCTAAACGTAGTGAATAGACTGCAGGCTGTGCCGCCAATATATGTATTGTATAGAGTCTGGATGTTCGACGTTGCAACTTTAGTAAGCCAGGACCTGTGAAAGAGAAAGGCTGAAAGCGTGGCGCAGCAGAAAGCAGCTGGAAATCAAGGAAGGATCGAGAAGGCTGTCTGGCCCAGTGTCAAGGGTTGGGGCAGCCAAGAACTGGTTATCTATTCAAGGAGATACAATGAAAATGAGAAGCAAGGCAAACTCATGTTAAGGTGTGATGGAAACACTATGAATGCCAAGTTGCATTCATTTAATATCAGTATATGCAAGGAAAGGAGCTCAACTTTGGTCTCCTGTCACATGGGATGGATGGAAATAGAAAATGGGCAAGCTACATTGAAACTGAAGATAAGAATGTGCTCACATTCCCTTCTTTTCCCAGGCGCAGTGATACTCTGCAAGGCCAAGTTCAAAGACAATTTGAATGGCAGATGGCATAAGTGATGATGGATGGTGGGCTAATTGGGTAGGGAGGCATGGTCAAGTTCACCCACAAGCACCGGGGGTACCAGCTTGCAGGCTGCTAGTGAGTAGAATGTTCCAGAAGCGTACAGGCATGCCAACCAATTATAGAGGGCCATGTATTGAAGAGCCCTATAGTTTGAGAGCCAATGATGTGTTGTGTATCTAACAAATATTGAGGATGACTTGCACAAAGGGTGGGCATAAGTTGTCCACCTGACAATAGAGACCCAATCACAATCCTATCCCATATAGAAAGTATACCTAGATGTTCCCCGTAGACCTATCATAATCTCAAGTAAGTTTTCTTAGTTTGCCATGTAGTGTGACGTCATTTATGACGAGTTTTTGCTATAAAAAGATGTTTTTTCATATGATGCTTCGAGATTATGCTGTGCGACGTCGGTTGATGTCTGTTGTACTCCCTGTTTTAGACAATTGAAAATAAAACAGTTATTGTTTGCAAACTTCCTGAATCGGTCTGGTCATTGGTTTGAGAGCTATTCTGCACCCTCATCCATGTACCTACGTGCTTCCTCATTTAAAAAGAACCTAACGGTTCAAAAGGATATCAGAAAACTGGAAAACAGTGCAGGGGACCCTTTCACACCCAGGACTGTGAGTAACTGCAAACCTCCCAAGGATTGCCAAGTGGAAGTTTGGATTGTAAAACTGCTAAAACACCAGGAACTTTATATTGGTTTCCATGTTTTGGAATTCAAGGAGAAGTCAGTTTGCTATTTTATTCCAAGTAGATAACCATTATGTATGTTATCCAAAATAAACCTAACTTGAAACCCCTAACTTCTGGTACATGTGTCTCATTGATTACAACTTGGCTTCATACCAGTTGATGTCAGAAATGGGATCAATTGGAACCGATTCACAAGTGCTACCATGCCACACATAGAAGGGGATTAGGGTTACCAAGCAAGCATCTAGTTTAGATAATGTGGACATCCCCGGCTGGAGGTAGAGCCATTGGGGGTCATTACGAGGTTAGAGGTAAGTACCGGTCATTACCGGCATGGACCAAATACTGTGTCTGTGCTGGTCCTAGACCGCTAAAAGCGGCGGCCATCTTTAAAAACACAATCCATTGCCATCCTCTTTAACCAGGACCCCAATCCCGACCACACCTCTTCTTCACCTGTACTATAACCTGCAGCATATAAGAATGCCAAAATCTCTCAAAAAAGCACAGACCGCCTGCGCAAGGAGCGCTTCTCACAGGAGGAGGTGAACATGCTCGCTGAGATGCTGCAGGAACATGCAGAGGTCGTTTTCTCTACCAACATGTCCCGACCCGCATTGCTGCGCAAGAAGGTCATGTGGGCGGAGGTGTCGCAGAAAGTGAGTGCCGTTGGCACCACCGCGCGCACACCAAAAGACGTCCGGAAGCGCTGGGATGACCTGCGCTTACGCGTGCGCAACATCCTTGTGGTCAACCGGAAACAGGGGATGGCTACAGGTGGTGGTACAGACTCCCCCGTCAAGTTGCAACTGTGGGCGGAGATCTGCGCAAGAACAATAGGGATGGAGGCCATAGAAGGAGTGGGGGACATGGAGCGAGGAGCCCCATCTCTGGCAGATGCAGCTAGGTGTCACAAAATAAACACTCTAAAGTACAACACGATGATGTCCCCCTGAACTGACAGTGCAATGATGGAAGGCAGGGTCCACCAGACACATTTTTGCAAGACTGCCTACAGGCAGTGCACAGCACCAACTTGTCCACATGCATGATGCACCCCATATATGTCTCTTCCCAGGCGCATCCCTTCATTACCCACCCAAAAGCCAAGCAACCCGTATGTCACTACCCCAATCGCAATCTCCTACCATTCCATAGAGAAACAGCAACCCCAATGCATGCCTGATGCACGTTGACCCATCACTAATGCCCGACCTCTCTTGCTCCCCCACAGGCACGCAATCAGACACTGATGAGCAGGACACCAGGGAGGATGCCGCAACGCCCCACAAGAAGGCCAGGGGCATGGAGGGACCAAACTGCCCCTCTACATCAAGGGGAAGAGGGCAAGCTGCAGTATTGCGCAAGGGCAAGACAACCCCAGTACCTCCACCACCAATTTCTATTACGGCCAACACCACAGCACCCACACCAGCCACCAACACCCAGGAGCCAGTGGCTGAAGGCACTGTTTCGGGTGCCAGCAGTATTGTTGGGGAGACAGCTACCGCAGCAGCCGTGTCCGAAGATGAGGCTGAAAGTCTCACACAAGGCACAACTGCTGCTACAGGACCACTACATTCGCCACAACTCTCACCAACCAGCATTGAAAACATCAACAGGCAAGAGCTGTCTCATGTGGAGTCATGAGCCGCCAGTTTCAGCCCCCCACAAAGCCTGCATGAGGAACCAACGATGGCAGTGGCACATCATAGCTCCACCAGTGTCCCAATCAGCCAAGAGGGGATGAGGGCAATTCAATAGCGGCAGGAGGAGCTGACAGGGCTGTTAACCCAGCATATCACAGAATGTGGACATGCAAGGGATGAGATGAGGGAATGCGCCTCTTCCATCAGATCTGCTATTGAGACAAGCTCCAAAGAAATTTGCAGCGAATTGGCAGCAATGAGGCAGGTACCCTCACAAATGGTGGCAGCAATGCAGGCCATGGCTCCGGCACAGATGGCCGAACAACCTGCCACATCGTCGAATGCCAGCTCCACGAGGTCCAGCCCCCTGCGTAGGTCTGGCCGGAACCTGCGCATGTCGGCCAATGGTCCACCTGATGCCGGAAGAGGAGAAGGGGTGTAGGCTCTGGCAGACATCCTGAACTCATGTTGACTTACGGTGCAGGCAAGTGCACACCATGTGTGGGAAAGTTGAGGGGGGAGGGAGGAGAAGGTGTGTGGGGGAGTTGAGGGGGAGAGGGAGTGTGGGGGAGTTGAGGGGGAGAGGGTGTGTGGGGTGGAGGGCTTGTGCACTTTGTTATGTTTCTTTAATACACCTGTTGGAAAATCATAATTCACATGTGCGGACATTGCTTATTGTGTATGTGTGCTTTATTGGTGAACAGTCTACAGTGTCCGTGTCCCTGGCATATCCAGTGCCCTGAGTGCCACCTCCATGTCACACCCCCCATCCATGTGTGCTAGAAACATTGGTTAATCAGAGTCAGACGCATGTCACGTCCCTCCTGTGCATCACTGCCTCCCTGAAGTGCAACCCCATCTCCACCCTCCTCATCGTCAGGTGGTTGCAGTTCAGCATCAGGGGGCAGAGGCACATTCCGTCTGATGCACATATTGTGTAGCATGACACCTGCCATGACGATCTTGCCCGCCTTCTCATGGCCGTACAGGAGTGCCCCACCAAACATACTGATGCAGCGAAACCGTGCCTTCAAGAGGCCAAATGTCTGCTCAATCACCACACGGGTACGTGTATGCGCACAATTGTAGTCCTCCTCGTGCCTGTTCTGCGGGTTCCGGACTGGGGTAAGGAGCCACCTCTTCAAGGGATAGCCTGCATCACCTGCATGTGGGCAACAATGTATATGTGTAAGTCATCACATCATATGGGACCTGTATCAATGACACCATAGCATGGATTTATTTCCTGTTTGCTAACACATATCCATGCATGAACAGAGACACACGATGTGACTGCTATGTATGTATTCCTCCTATGGACAGGTGTGCGTGCCATCGTCTAGTGGGCGCAGGGGGGTCCTATTCCTTGTGAGTGATCATGCACTGTGTTAGTCCACGCTGGTGCTGGTTGTTCCCATGATCTGGCTGATGTGCAGTCATTTCTATGCTTTCACCCTGTCACCATTGATGGCAGCCTCATGATGCTCTCACTATGCACGACAAATGGTGACATGCAGTTTTAGTGGACCTCTGTGTTAGTGTAGTGGTGTTTTAATGTATTTGGCCCTCATGTGACTCCTTTGTACGCAATAATGGAGGACTGTCCTTTCTGTTGATGGTATTTGGTGCTGTGCATTGGCCATACTTATTGCTTGTAGCTGCACTGTGTTGCAGGGGATACGGTCTGATTATGTACAGTGCACATGTTGATGGCTATGGGATGGTTGTAACACTGCATCATTTTCATGGTAGGGCAGCTTACGTCTTGCATTTTGGGGTCAGGTGTCAGGTCCAGTCTGGCCTGCTTTGGGGTCTAAGCATGGTCCATTCTCTCAGGCACTCTCAGCCAGGTGAAGTATGCATCCCCCCCCATCTCAGCCAGGTGAGGTATGCATCTCCCCCCCCATCTCAGCCAGGTGAGGTATGCTTCTCTCCCCCTAATCACCTACCCACATCGCATTTACATTGGCCTAACATGCACTCACCGAGAAGCCAGGATCTCTGCCCTGCATGTCGCTCCATGTAGCGTGGTATCGTGGAGTTCCGCATGACCATTGAATCATGGGTTGATCCGGGCGCAACAATGTGTGATGATCTTGTTTGAGTCACATACCATTTGCACGTTGATGGAGTGGTATAACGTACTTTTGCGGTACACTACCTCCATGGCATGTGGGACCACCAATTCCACATGGGTGCAGTCGATGGCGCCAATGCAACCAGGATTGCCAGCCAGTGAATGGAAACCAACTTTGGTGTTAGAGATCTCCTGGGCTGTCCGTGGTAGGTAAATGTGGCCGCCTGTGTGCTACAGGAGGGCATCAAGCACTTGGTTCAGTGTACGTGAGAATAATGGTTGTGATATGCCATGCATGTGCCCCACTGTATGCTGGTAGGTGCCTGGGGCCAGGAAGTGGAGCACAGACACTACCTTCAGTAGGGGTGGGATGGCGGTGCATATTTCAATCAGGCTGACAATGTCGTTATGTATCATGTCCACAATGGTGGTGATGGTGGCCCGGTCCAGACGGTACAGGGGTTAGGTTGAATGGACTGGCTCTGATGCGATGGATTGGGGGCTGCCTGCGTGGTACCACTGGCTGCACTGGTGGGGCATGCTGGACCTGCCTCACCCTCCTTCTCCTCCTGTGTCTCCTCTGTGCTGCCTGTTGTTGTTGTTGCAGCAGTTCCACTGCAATCATGTCCTCCAGCCGCAGCATTGCTAGTAGTATTGGAATCATTTTGATGTGTGACTAGGTGTGGGAAGGGGTGGGGTGTGCTCCTTTTGTGTTGGCCCAGTCTATATTGCCTCCACCTGTGTTGATTGTGTGCACCTGTGGCAGTTGGGAACACTGCACATGGCCGTTTACGGGTGGTCCGCGATGCCGGTATTTGCTCCATGCCGGTAAGGTACTTTTTAGGCTTCAGTAGGCCGTTATTTGCATGTCCGTCTGACTTGTGATGTTCTCCTGTTTACGCCATGCCGGTATTACCGATAGTAGGTGAACAGAGTTTAAAACCACAGATAAATATTGTTATCTAGAATGGGTTTGACCACCTACTATCAAGTTGAGGGACTATCCGCTCTCTTTCCTTCCCCAAAATCTGTGCTTTCTCTCAGTGATATCATCGTATCAAGAAAAAGTTTAGGATCATCTTGTTTAACTCAGGCTGAGAGGCCATGAGCACGCCACGCCAGTGCTGGAGGTCCTACATTAGTTTCCCATTAAAGAAAGGTCACACTTCAAGGCAACGTGTTTGGTGAACAAGGCCCTCCAGGGCCACATGCTAGAAGACTTCTGGAGGGTTCTTTAATCTGGGGTTAACTAAGTAGAACTCTACGCATACAGGGCTTCAGTCTCTAGAAGGAACTCCAACACACCGGGGACTAGAAGATGTCTTCCCCCAAGTTCTGGAGAGACTTCGAGTCTCACCACTTTCACCTGAGATGAGACCCTAACCGCCCCCCACAAACCACTGATTCCAGAATGTCAATCAAAGCCTCTATTTGATCAGATGCCTACGATTGGCTACACCCTGGCCATTGGTGGCTCCTTTGCCATTGAAATGGTATATCATAGTAAGATAACTATCCAATTTAAATCATCACACTCTTCAGCCTTTTATATGACATTTCAACACTTGAACACAGATCCAATATGCTTCTCATGTCCTCCTTTTTGCTGAATTGAGACAGCTACATAAAGGATCACAGAATCTGAAGAGCCTCTCGGCCTTCTCCCATCATACAAAACCTGTCAATAAATAAAACAAATAATCAACCACCCGTCCCTCACATTTCATATTAAAAATCCCATCAACCAGACACGGGCATATACTTGCTGCTATTACAGCCCCACTAATTTAAACATTTGAAAAAGAAAACCAACCTTTACAACCCTTGCAGTGCTCCAATTGCCCACCAACTGTACATTAGAACATCCCCACTGCTACACTGACCTGGCAGTGCTCTGCAATATAGTGTCCGTATTTCACTGTAGATGTTGGTGCCGGCAAGAGAGGAGTGGCAGAAGCCACTGAGCAGGCAGCAGTCCCCACTTCTTGCTGCTCCCACTCGCTTTTTGGCCTCCTTCCCCTCCAACCCCAGGGCCTCCGTTACTGTGCCATATTGACAGTTTATATCAGGATGAGGTATTGGATGCATCTTGCTTCAGACCCAGCTACGGTATCTAGAAAGCCTCCCGGCCACACGCGCGACTGTATAGTGCCAATGTGCCACAGTGGATGGAGGACACAGCCTGGAATTTGGTGGGTGAGAGCACTCTGGACTGCAAGAAGCCGCTCAGACTAAGTTGTCCACTCCAACTTCCACCATTACAAAGGCCTGATGGTGGCCCTTACTGTCTTAATGGGTAAAGAAGATTACACTGTATGATATATTGGCTGATGAAAGTCATAAAGAGGCCCTTATAATAGGCTAGACCTATAGGGAACAATGGAGAGTCATTTTCACATACGCAACCTGATGGGAATCATAAATACTCCATATAATGGGGCCAGACTTACATTGCCTGATGCCCGGCATTATTTCCATGTCTACCTACATAGCCTGATGAGGCCCTACCAATGGTATTATTATTATTATTATTACCCAGACTGACTTATGGCACTGTTGTACCCTTGCTCAGCTACTCTATGGGTGATGAGCAAGGTCACGTGACTCTAGGAGGAGAGTGGCAGGAACCGGGAAGAAGGGGAAGGAGCTGAAAGGGACAGCACTTGGAGAAAAGAGAAGGGAAAGAGCATCACCTGATTTCGCAGCTAAGCTTCATTTTATGAAAGTGAATAAAAGGTCATAAGCTCTTCCAGACTGTAGCCTCTAATTCTGCACTACATTCTGCCTGTGCAGAAGGCAAAACAGCCTGGCGACGAGGTAGACGATGACCACACTTCCCAAAGTATTTACCTTCCACCATCCACTTTGCACGTATCTAGAAGAGCAGCCACGCTGGACACGCCCAAGTCTTCTGTTTCTCAAAAAGATGCCTCGGTTACTTGACATCACAGGAAGCGCCTTCATTTTCATCTGTTCATTGCTTATGCAATCCACAATTGAGATTGTTCCGAGGAGCCTTCCACTGCTGGAGACACCGGCCACATTTGCTTGTGCAGTCCACACTGGAGAAACCGGCACCGGGCCTCCTGCCACTGATTTACCCCACCCCGTTCGCTTGCGCGGAGCATGCTGGAGACGCCGGCAGCAGGCTGCCTGCAACTGAAGAACACTCACAATACCCGGATACATTTCTGTGGTGCGTCACGCGCACACTGGCCCAAAGTCAACTCCTTCCACACTACCTGTCACTTTAGAAACTCTACGTAGGAGATGCATGCAGGATAACGAATACACAAACCGTCATATAGACCGCCCTGATAAAACTACCATACCACTGGGAATTCCTTACATGGTGATATGTATACCCCTAAAATTAGAAAACACACACTTAGACAAAATGTGTCCAGCTGAGGGGCAAGGGCTAGGGGTCATACTAACACACGCTAATAGGGACCTCTTCCTATGGATACCACTTTCATTTGAACTTGCCATTCAGGCAGACAGGGCCCCAGTCAGAATAGGTGGAGGATTGTAAAGATTTAATTAAAGCCATGGAGGACGCAGGATACCACCGACATGTCCAGCATTTTGACTAACCCGGTCGCTGGGTGGGGGGAAGGAAAACCATCATCACAGCTGTACCTGACCCCAACAAGCAATACTACGCGACCTTCATCACTGCACTAAACTGCAAATGTGTGGCCCAACCAAGACTATGGATGTTAAGAGCTAAATAAGAGTAGTCTAAGGGTGCAGAAGACACGTGATAAGTATGTACTTCACCTGCAGAAAAAGCAGTCCACGGGCAATTTCCGCACTATCTACAATGGAAGGGTGCACATCCTCATCATTTTGGAAACACCTGCAGAAATCTTTGCCCTGAGGAAAAATTTGAAATCTCGCCAGAATCCATGAGCGTGTCAATTCACAGGTTTCCGCAATCGAAACTCCAAAGGAAAAAGAGTATGTTCCAAGCATTTCTGCCAGACCCCATGCAATGAGCCTCCAGACAGGTCCCCACCATGAAAATCTTCCTAACTGTCACCACACCTCTGCTACAGATGCACATTTGTTTTCTAACACAAAGGCTCACATCCCGCAATGAGCCAAAGATGCAGCAAATGTGGGAGCTTATTTCATTTTCAGACTCTTTTCAGGGAAAGCAAACCTTTTGCCCCACAACGCCAAGGTGGACCTGACGCAATATGAACATTTGATGCCTAAGCATAGATGAGCCACCACAGGAGAATGACAACCACGCAGTACTTCAAACAACTAACAAACAAGTTTATCTAATGACAAATGACCTTGATAAGGCATCCTTCCCCAGGGTTACTCTCTGCATATATGTCCATGATACCCAATTTGGGATTGACACAGGGGCAACTGTTAATATCATGAGTGAACAACAATTTCATCTCCTTCACACAAGCCCCAAATGACATCCTGCCCTTGCTTGCATATTTCAGTGGGGTGCCGCAGAATAAATCCAGTTCGCTGGTCAGTTCTCAAATACGCTTCACCGCGAGGACATGTCCACAAACAGTGTCATCCAGGTTCTAAAGGCCTAAGCGACAAGCTGATGTCATCTTTGCTTCAAAATGGCAAGATACCTCAGTCTCATTGAAATCACCTGATGCATGTCCAGTAATGACATCTCTTTGCTTCAGATGGAGTCATAAAGACTGTTGTCAAAGGAAACATTACAATCTCAGTTCCCTGGCCCCCTCACAGGACTGGGGTATTGAACAGACCACCCGACCTTCTGCATATCAATGACAAAGTACGACCTGTCCCGTAATATCACTGGAGAGTGGGATTTCAACTCCAATTAAAGTCTCGGGGGAACTAGTTTGACTCCTCACATCTGACATAATTATGGCAGCAACAATCCATGCACTCTGGATCTCCCCGGTGGTGGTCATCTCCAAAAAAGGGGGCTGCATCAGGCACTGCACTGAAAGGCACATTCCCAACACAGCGAACGAATGAAAAAGGCAGCCAGATCGCAACATCGCCTCAACAAAGCCATTTAATTTACAAAATTGGACCTTAATCAGGGATGCTATCAGCTGGGGTTAGACCTACCTCCCAACCAATCAAAACATTTTTCACTCATTGGGGTTCATTTCGATTAAAAAAAAAGTCTAAGATTTGGCATCTCGTCAGTAGCAGCGGAATTTCAGGAAAAACATAACTCACATTTTGCTACCTTTCCTGCAAATGTTCCAATACAGTGACCAAATGTTGGCCTTTGGCAGTACCTAGGGAGAACATGACCAGCCCCTGCACAAGGTATGCCAAGGCCTGAATTCTGCTGGCCTCACCCTCAACGTAGACAAATGGGAAGCTAATAAAAACCACCTGTGTTTCTATCAACATATCTTTTCTGAAGAAGGGATGATTCCAGACCCCACAAAAGTGAACACCAACTTGCAGCTACCACTCCTGAAATAGATTTCCGCGATATGCTCACTTCTATGCATGGTGCATGGCGGGGTACTGTTCAAGATAAATTCCCGATTATACAACCTCCTCATACATGATATCTCTTTTCCATGGCCTCCAAAATGCCAAGCATAATTCACCACCATCTAACAGGCACTAGCTAGTGCTCACTATCTAGCCTACTCCGACCTCTCATGATGCACAGAGGTGACAATTGCTGCTAGTCCTGTTGGACTGGAAGCCATTTTAGCCCTACATGCAGAGGCAACCCAGCAATCCAAAGGGGTGGTAGCACATGCTAGTAGATCTGTGTCTAACACCGAACTTGCATATTCACAGCCAGAGAAGGAGAGCCTTTCTACAATGTGGGCGTGTGAACACTTTCTGATAGGAAAACGCTTCACATTGGCTATAGACCACCGGGCATGTCTATCCTTATTTGAATTTCCTAGAACAACAAGGCCCCCACCATTGTGAAATGGCAAAGGAGCTAGCAGAAATATGGCTATCATAAAATACATCGCCCAGGGAAAGACCTCAACCCTGCTGACTACATTTTGAGAATTTTGATCTCAACCCATGCCCACAACACTTCAAGAGAAGGGGAGGAATGTATCCAAGACATGGCAGCCAATGCATTGCCTACAACAATCTCTCAGGAAGGTTTATCTGCATCTTCCCGAGATGGCTCCATGATCCATGTGGGCAAAACCCTCACCAAAGACAACAGGTGGAAAGAATTCAAGAGGTACGCATCTCAAAAGCCAAGAGTCAAGTTAAAGGAGCTGCAGTGTCCTGCCACCATTCATACCGACCTAGCAGTATCTAATGATTTACTGCTGCTAAGAGAGACCAAACTCATTATACCTAGTGCCTAGTGTAGGAAAACAACAATCAGCATTGCCCATGATGGCCACTGAGATGTGGTCAGTAACAACATACTCTTTCGAAATCAGGTATGGTAGATGAGGCCATAAGGGAGAAGATTGAGTGGTGTGAGGCCTGCCAAATTACAGCAGGGACAACCCCTCCATTACCTTTAAACCTCACAAACCACTCGAAAACGGCATGGCACACTGTGGCTGTTGACTTCTATGGACCAACACAAGATGGACTATATGTATTTGTTGCAATTGAGGAGAAATCTCGCTTCCCCATTACTGGAATTGCCCCACCCACACATTTCAAGATAGTAGCCCAAACAGTGAACAAACTATTCAGTGAGCGGGAAATCCCAAAAGTGGTGAAGCCAAATAATGGACCTCCATTCACCAGTCAAGACCTCAATAGACTTTCTGCTCAATAAGGATGTATCCACCAGAAAAATCACGCCTTTATGGCCACAGGCCAGTGGGATGGCAGAACATGTCATGGTTGCAATAAAGAAGACAGCTCAAAAGGCTGAGATAGATAATATGTCCCTACAACAAGCAGTATGTGGAAGACCATGCCAATATCGTACAACAGTGTCTGAAGCGACGGTCATGGCCCCCACAGAATTAATTATGGCACGGCCGTTGGTGACTCGCCTCACCAGAAGACCTCTCCTGAGGCACGTCGTGAAAGAGGAGGAAATCAGAGACAAGTAAAAGGCAAAATAAACCACAAAGGAAAATGCAGACAAAAGGAAACACGGACAGAACAAGGATTTTGAATTGGGTGAATTCAGGCTTGAACCACTCAAGGTAACCGCCCAAAGATGGACCATGGTCACAGCTGCCACATCAAATAAACAATTGACCAGAAATACTTCCCCTTTCCAACACTTCCGGAGAGCACAGCAATATGGACAGGAGCAGCAAGAACGAACAAGACAGGGTGTTGCCAGTGTGTAAGGAAGAATCAAGCCCGGAAGATCAAAAAGGCGACCTTGAGGTGACTCATACTTGAGAACAAGTGGGCAGGTCAAGAAGGAAAATCAAAAGGCCATGCACACTAGTGGCAGAAGTGCCGGCATGGCCAGATAAGTGGGAGCGGGCGCTGTTGGGTGTCCTTCCTCGGCATAAATACACACGATCAGAAGGGCCACGTGATTCTTGGAGGAGGGAGGCAGGAACGAGGAGAAGGGGAATGAGAGAAAGGGAGGCAAGAACGGAGGCAGAAGGGGAAGGAGAGAAAGGGAGGCAGGAACGGAGGGAGAAGGGGAAGGAGAGAAAGGGAGGCAGGAACTGGGGAGAAGGGGAGGAAGGGAGGCAGGAAGGGGGGAGAAAGGGAAGGAGAGAAAGTGAGGTAGAAATGGGAGAGAAAGGGAAAGAACGGCTGCATCATAAGCTGAAATGTATAAATAAAGAGGAAAAGGTTCTAACTTCTTCCAGAGTTTAGGCGCTTATTCTTCACTACATTCTGCCCCTGCAGCAGGCAGAACATGCACCATATGTACAGGCTGTGATGGAGATATGATGGATGTGTAAATTTCATGTCTGGTTTGGCACATGCACTGCATGCTTGGGCCATACCTCTAGTTGCTGATGATGGATTTTATTACCACTACTGCATACATGGCTCAAACCTATACCAAAGGACAGGCATTCTGCTCTGGCGGGGGGAGGGGGGTGGATGGGGAGGTAGTATGTATGTTGCCTGTGTGTGGAGGACCACTTTCTATGCTTCTGTGCCTGCATGTGCATTGCCTGTGCCTGCAGTGGTGCTTGTAGGTATCTTTAGTGTAAGCATGTGGCATGTCACATGTAAACATACACCATAAAAAGCCGAAGCTAGTCGTTTTGTAAATGCTGGTTATACCCCACGCAGGCCGAAGTGGGCGGGATCGGTTGGGAGCGGGGCTCCTCCCTCTACTTTTATTTTTTACATTTTACGGTTCCTATACTTTTATTTTAAAAAGAAACCGTTCCAGAATGGTTTAGCTTTAAAATAAAAGTGTAGGAATTAGCTGAAACTTGCACTTCAGTGCGCTGCACTGGACATTCCCTTAAACAACACTTGTGTTTGTTTCGGGGTTTGGATTGTGCGTGCGAGGGGGCGTGGCGATGGGGTTTGTGGGGAGCGGGGAATCCCAGAAGGGAACATAGTTCCGCTACTTCTTTGCAAACACTTCGACCACTGCATCCAGCACCAGAACCAGCAGAGCCAACATCAGATCCAGCAGAGCCAGCACCAGAACTAGCAGAGCCAGCATCAGAACTAGCAGAGCCAGCATCAGAACCAGCAGAGCCAGCACCAGAACTAGCAAGCCAGCACCAGAACTAGCAAGCCAGCATCAGATCCAGCAGAGCCGGCATCAGAACCAGCAGAGCCAGCACCAGAACTGGCAGAGCCAGCATCAGATCCAGCACAGCCGGCATCAGAACCAGCAGAGCCAGCACCAGAACTGGCAGAGCCAGCATCAGAACCAGCAGAGCCGGCACCAGAACTAGCAGAGCCAGCACCAGAACTAGCAGAGCCAGCATCAGATCCAGCAGAGCCGGCATCAGAACCAGCAGAGCCAGCATCAGAACCAGCAGAGCCAGCACCAACTAGCAGAGCCAGCAACAGAACCAGCAGAGCCAGCACCAGAACTAGCAGAGCCAGCATCAGAACCAGCAGAGCCAGCACCAGAACCAGCAGGTTCAGCACCAGAACTAGCAGAGCCAGCATCAGAACCAGCAGAGCCAGCACCAGAACCAGCAGAGCCAGCACCAGAACTAGCAGAGCCAGCATCAGAACCAGCAGAGCCAGCACCAGAACCAGCAGAGCCAGCACCAGAACCAGCAGAGCCAGCATCAGATCCAGCAGAGCCGGCATCAGAACCAGCAGAGCCAGCACCAACTAGCAGAGCCAGCAACAGAACCAGCAGAGCCAGCACCAGAACTAGCAGAGCCAGCATCAGAACCAGCAGAGCCAGCACCAGAACTAGCAGAGTCAGCACCAGAACTAGCAGAGCCAGCATCAGAACCAGCAGAGCCAGCACCAGAACTAGCAGAACCAGCATCAGAACCAGCAGAGCCAGCACCAGAACTAGCAGAGCCAGCATCAGAACCAGCAGAGCCAGCATCAGAACCAGCAGAGCCAGCACCAGATCCAGCAGAGCCAACATCAGAACCAGCAGAGCCAGCATCAGAACTAGCAGAGCCAGCACCAGAAACAGCAGAGCCAGCATCAGAACCAGCAGAGCCAGCATCAGAACTATGGAATTCAAAAACTGCTTAATGTAACCATTTGATAAAATGCGTACAGTATTTTACGTTTAATAAATGGTAAAACATCAGTTTCCTGTCCTAAAAAGTTAGAATTAAAACGCAATTCCTCTTTAGCACGTTAATGAACTTGCTCATTGATTGTGTTTATTTAATGGCATCTGCAATTCAACAAAATGTGCTTTGCCATATGTGCTTTAAGACCAGCAGTTCTTTTAGCAATGTGTAATTTTTATTGCCAAAAATACATTAAAAAAGCAATAAAAATGATGTGTGTGTTCGAATGTGCACAATAAATCAACACCTGCATTATATGAACTTCATATTAAATCCTGACTGAGCCATTACACTAAAACCCCTTAAGGAAAATGATTTCAATATGCCTGCGTCGGATGCTAAAAAGCTCCTTTAACACTTAGAAATCCCTTTGTTCGCTGAATCTGTGATAGATTAATATCGGAGTCTGCGAAAACACACCAGAGGCGAGGCCGCTACAGCATTCCCATGCATAGATTGTAATCGCATGAGGGGGCGCCTGGCGATTGGTGTCGGCAGGCTATACCCAGGGTCAGACTGGGACAAGAAATAGGCCCAGACACCCAAAAAAAAGTGGCCCACCCCTCACCCCAAAAAACTGGCCCACCCCTCGCCTCAAAAAAAGTGGCCCTCAAACCATCGTACATGAATCGCGTCAATTCACGACTTTACAGAAAAAGCTACTTAAGGAGGGTTCATGTGTCTGCTGCATGATATGTTTTGTGTAAACGCTTGAGAAAGTGAAAACATTCCTTTTGTTCTTTTTTAAAAAACAACATCATCACATAGCTAAATACCTATTTAGCAGAACCAGACTCAAGGCATGTCTACTGGTTGCCACCAGTAAAGACGCACGAAGACGCTCATCTATGCAGATTTGCTATTTCTATCACGCACAACACATGTAAGAGTTGCAGCTTGTACATAGCAAAATCGCTCTGCCTCCCTCCAATACACGTACATTGGAGAAAAATAAGTTGTTGAACAACAGCGTGACATTAAGTGATGTCAGGGCAAAAATAGCACAGCAATAAAATCGATTGGCACCCCTTTGGCAACCCAAACCACGCACACCAGGAGTTTCTACTTATGTTTTTGCTGTCTGCAGACCAGGCCATCGAGGAAGGCTCGCTCCTTCCCCAAACCTCCTACAACCTCTAGCTAGAGCTTGATATGTGTGACGTTTCTCGTTTCAGAGACACTACATGCTGATTCCATGCTGGCTGCATAGATGTTTAGAAAAGAAAAGGCAGACACCGCACTCTGGGACAGTCATATAAATATACCTCTGTATTTAGTAAATAGTTTAAATACAGTAGTGTTAAACTGGGGCGGGCGGGTGTTCTCTGGTTCAGCATCTTAGAACAAGATATCTGTTTAGCCAAGACTGCTGTGGCCTGCTGCCACAGCTTGACAAGTTGCCATGCCACAAAATGACTAGCTGTGGTGGGAGGCAGGGGCTGACCGAACACAAGGTACTTTCTAAGCCATTGGGGGTCATTACGAGTGAGGCAGTAAGGGGTTAACGGCGCTGGTAAACATGCCAGAGCCGTCAACCCCTTACCGCCTCATTATGAGTCTGCTCACGGGATCCCGCTAAGGATGCCTGGTTTTACCAGGCGCCCTTAGCGGGTCCCGCGAGCAGAAAAGGGTGCTAACAACAGGCCCATTGTTAATGGGGCCATTGCTAGCACCCTCCCCATTCCCATTGAGCCCTATGGGGGCTCGAATGGGAATGGGGATGTTCAGGGTCTGGGTTCCCTGAATGGGGAAATACCGGGCCCTCCAAGGTCGGAATGGCCCGGTAATTCCTTATTCAAGGAACCCGTTACCGGTACCCGGTAAGGGGGTAGCCATTCTGCTGATAGCGCCATGATTAGCCCCTACCTCGTAATGACCCCATTGTCTCCCAAAGATATGGCCCCACGAAGCACAGCACTGCATGTTGCTGGACACAGCTTCAAGGCCCCACATGCGTTTGCAACTGCTGTAACACTGGACTGTATGCCATGAACCAGCCAGGATCCCCCAGCACAGGGGGGCAAGAGCAGCGGTTCACGGTAGCTTTTCAATAAGCCCCAGAGTACACATGACTCGAAGAGAGTTCACAAGCTGGATTGTTGTTTGTCTCCAAATGAGGGCCCCTCCTACATCCAACATTACTACTTGTGACAAGGGTTTTGCTGCACTGCACAGGAGTGAGTTCATTGTTCCCATAAAAGTGGCACAGGAACTCATGTCTATTGGTTGGTGACTTTGAGGGACCAGGGATGCTTCCATTTGATTCTGCTATGATTGGCAAATGCTCAAGGGAAATTAATTAAGTGTAAAGTTCCCATTAATCGGCTTGTGATAACGCATTTTACGACTTTTCTTAATTAATTTTCAGTTTTTAAACACATTTTAAGTTACCTGCATTTCCCAGCTTCACAAAATAGTAATGTATTGGTGTATGCTGCGCTGGATGGAAACGTACTTGGTCGGTCCAGAATCCGATCGCAGTCACAGCAGCAGCTTCTCATAGGTGCCCACACGGCGGTTGCTCAAGGTGGCAGCAGGTGACGTGCAGTGCCACGTGCCTCCGCAGTGCCCAGTGGCAGGGCTCAAGAACCTGGCATGGCTATTACTGCAGTGCGGTGTCGTCGTCTCTGTGCACACAGTGCTCCCCTATGGCTGGCTGTGGCTGCCTGGGTGTGCACCCAAAATCATGCCCGGCAGCCCAGCCCAAGGCCCAATATCCTCCAGACAGAGTGAGTGAGTCACATCACACAAGACGTCAATTGAACTCGAGTCCTCCTCTGGTGGGGCGGAGTCTTTGCAGGCTGCATTTTCATTTGCCCGCCCGTGCTCCCCGGCGCCCCACCCCCAGCAACAGGCACAAGTTGTTTTCAGCTTTGCATGCAAGTGCAAAAGATGTGTTGTTGTTACTTCTTGCAAAGTTGAAAGCTTGGAGAACTTGTGTGCACCTTCCTGGGCAAATCCCCTCGAGACTCGAGCCCTCCCCTCAGGCCGTATCGTGTCTGAATCAAGGACATGGACTGTGTTTTATAAAGTATGCTGCCTGCTTTATGACGCTCGGAAAATAAACTTTAAAATGCAGGTATAGAGTCCACGTCTAGTCCAAACTTTGAACAAATAATTCCAAGTCTAGTTCAAAGTCCTCCCCTAGGGGTCTAGTCCAGAAATGTCAGGGGCAAAATGATGACCTCCCAAAGGATTTCTTTTTGAATTGGTGACTGTAAACGATTTTGTTGGCGCTACAGACTGTATATAAATATTCCATTGAGACCATGCACTTTCATTATACATGAAATTCCCTAACAAACTGCTTACCTTGCAAAACACACACACCGTGCGCATAGACCCACGCCCTCTCCTGCCAGCCAGAACCCATTGTTTAGTAGGAGGCCCCGCTGCATACTCAAAACTAAGATGCATGCACTCACTAATTTATATGTAGATTTTCTCAATTCCAAATACAATACCCCCTTTGGTACTCAGCAGTTCCGAATTCCTGTCTATTGTAAATTTCGTAGAAAGAAATTGCAAAATGAAAATGAAATGTACTCCTTGGTCTGACTCCTGAGAGCACATCAAGTTCAGTGGAGCCCAGCCCAGCAGCCAGGACTGGAGGTATAAACAATTAGCACTTTTTTCTTGTCATTGATATGTCTCTCTGCTGCTCGCACAGCCTGGAGGCTGGCTAACGGCCTGGTTGACTGGCGCCAACCGCCCATGCCCTCGCCGAATGCCCAGGCCACACTGAGGCTGTGGCAGGCAGTAGAGCAAACACTGGATGGCGGCCCTGGCGGTGGTCCCTCACCTCTGCATAAAAATCATCAAAGCAAGGTAATACGTGTGTGTGTTACCTTGCTTTTATCAATGCTGCCTGCAGGCCAGCCCAGCCCCCTGGCAGTTCCGTTCACTGCCGCTTCTGCTGGGCTGCTCGGGACGCGGACCGCAGGCTGCAGCGGCAGTTATTTCAAAAAAACCTAATTTCAACAAAAAAAATATATGGCCCTTGGGTGGGCTTCAGGAACCAGTCCCCAGGGCCTCGCCCGCCTCAAATGATTTTGGCCCGGCTACGGGCCAAACGGCCGATGGTCCAATCCGGCCCTGCATATACCCAGTCTGAAAGTTTGCAGTGCTGGGGGGCTAGCACTCGTCTTTGCCTTTTGTTTTATATATAAATAAAGGACAGGACGACAAGTGTCCACTATCAATTGTTGCTTGCGTTATCAACCTATATTTTCTTTCTTCGCCTGGGGCCTCTCTCTGGAACAGCCTCCCTGACTCCCTGAAACTTGACGAGAAACATCTCCGGTTCCGGAAGCACCTCAAAACATTCCTCTTTGTTTCTGCTTTATTTCCTCCTCTCCCCTGCTGAATTCCTGGCTGAATCTGCACTGGTAACCTGGCCACTCTCTGATCTCGGGCCCAGGTCCCCTGCCCCGCCAGCTACACACTTGCACTACCACCCCGGCCAACCCTGCACTTGGGGACTGTTTTCTGTATCCCTACAGTCCCCCACTAGCACTTGACACCTTATGTCAGCACTTACCCTTGCACTTGCCACCAGCTGGCCCTGCTTCTCTTATTGTTATTTATTCTATTACCCCTTGTGTCCCCGTCCCACTCTGCACTTTTCCTCTTCCCCCTTCCTCTGCACTTGCGCAATCTGAATGACACTCAGCCTAGTATGATCACTGTCTCTGTCTTCCCTCTGTACCCCCTCCCTTGCTGCGTCGCGCCACGAAACACTTGTGTATAGGAGCGTTATAAATGCCATATCATATCATATCATACCATAACTGGTCTTGGGAGGATAGCTCAGGGGCAACACGCTCCCTTGGAGAGAAGATGATGCAGAGCAACTTACAAGTTCGATCCCCGGGGACGCGCTTAGAAACCTCTGTGTATTAAGCATGTTATGAATAACCAATTACAATTACAAATTATAATTACATCATGGAAAGGAAATTCCTGAATGAATAACCAACAAACAACCCCACCTATACTATACGAACACCACCTACAAAATTATCATCTTTCTGAGTGTTTGAAAATGATGATAGCTTTTGAAATGTCATCTTACTATGACAAAATCCGATCTAAAGACCCGTGGCACAACAGCTTGCATGTATGTTGTGCACACCCCAGTCTTTTTATAACACACTTAATACCGAAGAGGTTTCCAAGCGCAGACCCGGGATTCAAACCTGTGTTGCTCTGCGTCGTCTTGCTTCCAAGATGAGGCACGTTGCCACTGAGCTATACTACCCTGGACAGCTGTGGCATAGTACAAGAGACAAAGTTGACCATTTACTCACATTGCCAATGCAGGTCCCTTTAGCTACCCGACTTCAGACACAGATAAAGAGGGCTGAGGCAGGGATCTCACAACCCACAGCCATACAGCACACAGATACGTTCTTCAATATGCAGCAGTTCTAGTTCAGTTTATATGCACCGTCATCAGACACAATGTCAGCGGTATAGAGATAAATTCATGGTTATGTGTTGCAAACAGTTCTGTAACCAAATGCAGTGCATTGAGGACAGTACTAACAAATAGCGTACCTATGATCTGAAACTACACACATTTGGGGGCATGGCTAGGCGCCGATGGAAGCGGCCGCCTAATTTCGGCACTCTGCTCCGGCTGGGACTTCTAAATAACTTTTCTCTTCTGAACGCACCTTCAACATAATTTCCTGTGCCCCGTTTCGCTGTGCAAGCCACCTGGACTCCGAGGCTGCCCTGGGAGGACTTTAGCTGCCTGTAATCACGTTACTAGACCCTTCGGAGGGCCGGGCCTGTAGCGCATCATGCTGCAGTCCCTGCATCCAACGCCTCCTGTCAGCTGATCGGCTGCTGCAACGCGGGTAACACGCTACGTGTCGGGATAGCAGTTTCTTCCTAAACAAAGGTTTTTCTTTCTTTTTTAACCTTATTCTACTTTCTAGCCCTAATATCAAAGCCAAACCTTTTTTATGTGTAAACATAAGCATTTTCTTCAACAATTTTGGGCTTACCTTACAAAAGACTTTCATTTATATTAACCATTTGTGCTAATCTTCACATTTATTAAGCAAAATGGACTGCCTTTAATGCAAGTTAATTTATTTTTATGCACTTCATTTTTAAGAGAGAATACTGAGACAACTCACCTTACACAATCTTATAATATTTTTCAAGTAGGGTCTATTTTATTTACCTGACAGATGATTGTTTCTGCTAATATCTACTTCTTAGAGTGAAACCATATCACATAGCTCTCAACCATTTGAGTCGCAAAAGCGGGTGAAAACACCCGATTTTGTTTTTGGCGGGTGAGAGGCCCATTGAAATGAATGGGCTTGCAGGAGGCTTGGCGGGTGAGTCCACTCTTTACAAGGCGGGTGACACCCGCCAAAAGCGTGTGAGTTGAGAGCTATGATATCATTTATACCCATCTTTCTTGCCTCACATTTCAACTCATACACTATGCGCTTCTACCTTTTGGGTTTCTTCCCTTTATAATAGTACTCTAATTTGTGGTGGTTTTTTTAGCGCCACACTAGTTTACACCAATCTTGCTGAGAAGAGAAAGGAAGGTGAAGAAGAGAACAAGAAACCTAAGATATTGGAAATGTGAAACCTGATTTTTGTCAAAACAAATTGTTCCTACATCCCCTTATATATATAATATGGCTGCTAAAAAGGGACACACTTAAGAGGCATATGTGTCGTCCCTCACTACCCTAAAGAGACAGAAGAGTGAGTCTCTGACACCCAAAGAAGACACAACAGACCCAGTCATGCAAACCATTTTGTTAGAAATTAGAGCTTTAAAGCCCATCATGGAGGATACAAATGCTAAGCTGCAACTACTTGACAATAAATGGTCTGTTTTTGAATCTTGCATGAATGAAGTCGAAAAACTAGTTAGTAATGCTGAAGATGTTTCTAATAAGGTTACTAACTTAGAAAAGCAAGTTGCCTCCCTGCAACAACAGACTGAAAACCTTGAAAACAGAAATAGAAGAAATAACCTGCGTATTGTAGGCTTTCCAGAGGGAATCGAAAGAGAGGATCCTATTGCCTTCTTATATTTGTTTCATCTTCAAACTCTAAGTCCACCGCCGACTGTGCCACTCAACATCCAGAGAGCTCATCGAATTGGCTCCAGTAACTCAGCCTCCAATTCTCGCAGTCCTTCCAGAAATCTTATTTTAGCCCTTCTTGACTTCATGCACATTTCCCTCATCATGCAAAAAGTCAGACAACTTAAACAGCTAACATGGGAAGGGAACACATTTTTTATCACACAAGATGTCTCGAAGATAAGAGCTGCGAGAAGAAGAGATCTTGTAACTTTCCGACCTGTGCTTAGGCAACTAAATGCCAGGTACGGCATTATCCACCCTGCTATCCTGAAAGTTACGTTACATGGGCACACTTCAACCTTTCAAAACACAATGGATCTAAGACATTATATCCAATCTCACAAAGGTTGGATATGGATACTTCTAACCCTATCGCATGAATGAATTCTACAACCATGTGCGTTCTTCATTTTGAAATGTAACTTCCTTCATCGCAGCGCATAGTTGCGGGCCGTCCTTTTTTCTCTTCCTCGGCTTTCCTTACCCTTTTTCTTCATTTTTGGACATGGATTGGTGTGGCTGGTTCCTGTTTGCCACCGTTCTTTTGATCTTTTTTTGGTTACAACTATCTTTTACCAATTTTCATGTCTTTATTGTTTGTCTTAACCCCTCTCTTTTGTCTCACTCCTTTCATGTTGTCCCTTGCTTTGTTGGGTACTCATATTTTTTTTTACATGAAAACAGGTTTTTATGCTTTAAAGTTACAGTTTCATTTGAACCATTGTTTATATTATTACATATGTATCCTTTTTCTTGAGTGATACCTCTCAATATTGTACCCTGGAATATTAAAGGATTACATAATCCCATTAAGAGACAAAAAGTACTTTTGCACCTCAATAGATTAAGGCCCTCTATAGCTTGTATACAAGAATCACATCTTTCCGCTAATGAAGTAGCAAAACTCAAGCAACATTGGGTGGGTCAGGTTTTTTCACATGCATCCAACAGGAAAAGAAATGGTGTAATTACACTTATTAACAAAACCCTTTAAGGTAAAGTTATATCTACG